>NW_017728914.1:2685263-2695594 GCF_001723895.1 Crocodylus porosus | reverse complement strand
CCAATCCCAGTGACATTATGTGCCATAACATGCCATCTAATTAGGTATGCTTCTGATGTGTGCTCTCATGTAATGTTGCAGGAACTGCGAATGTTGGAGAATGAGGAGCTGAAGGTACAGCTTTCAGTATTTGAAGAACATGGTGAAGAGGATTCAGAAGACCTCAGGAGTCGCCTAGAAGATATTCGCATTGAGATGGAATATCCTTTTTTAGCTTATTGGGTAGACGATAGGCTTGAGGCAGGAGCATCTCTAGAGTTTCTTAGCTCAAACCCATCTACAGCAAGAACAGATGCAACTGAATGGGACATTTGAACAGATTCAAGCCTTTCATTTGTTGCTAGTGAAACCCAGGAAACTGTGGGAGAAAGGTGGAATCATTATATTGTCCGGTCTCCAGTCTGTACTCGGGGAATACCCAGGCTCAGCCAATGCTATCAGATCACCTAGGTTCTGTAGTCTTTTTGGTTCAAAAGTGCCCCACTGCTTTCTAGGATGCCTCAGGTCAATTGTGCAAAGTGAACATATTGGCAGGCATGCTGGTCCTCTACTTGAGATTTGACAGTTGAATTAGAATTAGAACTGATTTTTCAATATTTGCAGAGTTTATGGAACACAACTTGTCTGATACTTCCAGAAGCCTCAAATTTAGATCAGACTTCTATGGACAAAGTTTGTATGTTGTGCAATATGTAAGTTGAGCTGTTTTGAAATTGGCCACCAGAGGGCATGTGAAAGAACTTCTGTTTTGCAAAAGCAGCAGAAATTTTTTCTTCAGTCCTGGCCTGAAAACCTTAATTAAACATCCATTCCCATGCTTGAAAATGTTCCCCTTTGTATAAAAAGGCTACAAGTCTCTTAGCTATAGTACATAGTATTTGTGTCTGTACCATTAGTCCAGAGACTAGCTTTTAAATAACTCTTGGAGACAAATGTGAGCTTGGGAACTACAGTTTAGATGTTAGTGAAAACGTAAGGTAGTGGTAGCTGCTGTTGCTGTTCCTACTCCTCTTCCTTCTCGCTCTAGATCACCTCCATTAGCAGGATAGCGAGATCACATACAGACAGGTGGTTGCTCAGGCCCTGTTTATGGGGTGGTAAGGGAGTGAGTAAAGAATCCTACTCCCATACCTTGCTGACCATTGATTCCTCCTAGGTAACAGGAGACCACAGCTGAAAATTCCTTTGCCTGGAAAGTGGCACATACCCGATCAGCAGATGGAATGAGAGCTTCAGGAGGGTTTGTGCAACTCCTGTGGCACCTTGGGGTCTCCCAGAAATAAGAGATTTTGTATCTGTATGTTTATAGACCCATACTTACTCCTCTGCCCAGTGCGCCATACAAGCAGGTGCAAAAAGGGAATGTGCAAGTAGATTGTATACTTCTTCCAGTACTCCCTGCTTCAAGATGCACACATTCTGCTGTTTTTTCATGTAGAGTGCTACTATTTGAGGGAGGAGGGGCAAATAGCTCAAACTGGGGACTCTGTGTTACTGTTTTGAAGTCCATAGGAACAGGTATTAAGAAATGAAGTATCTGATCTCTTGTAAGGGGAGCAAGTGGGTATCAACAAACTTAATTTCTCCAGTATGGGGATAGAATGTCAACTAGTGAAGATCAGTTGGGTTTTAAAAAGTCTCAGTGAGAAGAACTCTGCCACCCTTCTTGGCCTTTGATACGTCTCTTCCCTATGCAAAGGTTTTTTTTCAATGAGAGAAAATATGCATGGATGAAGTTAAGGATGACACTGAAAAATCGATTCCTGTCTTTAGAGAGAATCAACAGGGCACTTGTGTATCTTTCCAGAGAGCTTTTGATTCCTTAACCCTTTGTTCACTGATTTCAGTGATGTCTTCCAGATACTCCTGAATACAGTAAAAGATTCCAAAGCAGAGCCATTTTTCCTTTCTATCCTGCAGCACCTTCTACTTATCCGCAATGATTATGAAGCCAGGTGAGGAAGGGTCCTTCCCTCTAAGCCATCTAGGATGGATGCTGGCAGTGTATAGGGGACATAGTCACTTTATTTGGGGGTGGGGCAATAGTTAAATAGAAGACCGTTTAAAATGTTCTGATAGTTCCAGGGTAGAAGGGATGTATGAGGTTGCTGATGTAGCTTGTTAAAAGATGATGCATCACTATGAGACAGGCCGTACTTGGAAAAAGCCTTTCTCTGTCAATACTTGTGCTTGGTTAGGGACACTGCATGAAGATGGCAAGCACCTCTAGTTTAACATTATGATGATCCCTGCTGTAAGCTACCTTTAGGGTGGGTGGTCAGCCAATCAACGCTGGTCTTAAAGCTACAGGAGTTCAAGGAGAAAGAAGAGAAACTGAAGAAAACACTGTAAGCAAATACTGGAGGGAGGAAGTTTGAGCACATCTGTTGTTATAAAGCCTGTCTAAACCATTTTCATATTTGATGATTTTTGACACCAGTTTTGATTTTGACTCTGCAAACACAAAATTGCAGAGGATGACAGAAATATGGAAGTCACTGTCCATAGTATGCTCCCTTCAAAACTTTCCATCTGAAATGCTATGAAATATAAAGATGAACTTTCCTTAGGCTCATTGTTTTCTTAAGCTTGCACGGCCAAAGAAAACTGTTTTAGAAACAGTGCTGAAGAAAAGATGCCAAAGAATCTGAGGGATATACAGCATGGATTTGTTGTGGGTAGGTCTTGCTTGACCAATCTCATTTTCTTCAGGGGATGGTCAAAAGGGAAGAGGCTGATATCATATATTTGGAAAAAAGGGAAGAGGTTGATATCATATATTTAGACTTTAAAAAAGCCTTTGACCTGGTGTCCCATGATGTCCTCCTGGAAAAATTGGGCCGCTGCGGCCTAGACTACTCCACAGTCTGATGGCTGGAGAACTGGCTCCAAGGTTGGACCCAGAGAGTGATAGTTGATGGAACCAAATCAACATAGCACTTAGTGACTAGTGGCATCCCCCAAGGCTCTGTTCTCAAAACTGTACTCCTTAATGTCTTCATAAATGATCTGGACACTGATGTCAAAAGTGGACCGGTCAAATTCGCTGACAACACCAAATTACGGGGAAGAGTGTCCACACTTGAGGATAGGCTGGTAATCCAGGCCGACTTTGATAGGCTGGCAAGGTGGGCAGATGAAACCTGATGACATTCAATATGGAGAAATGCAAGGTGCTCCACCTCGGGAATAAAAACCCGCATCATACTTATAGGCTCAGCAATGCTACACTCACTAGCACCATGACTGCAAGAGACTTGGGGAGTCATGACTGACCACAAAATAAATATGAGTCATCAATGTCATAAGGCAGCTGGCAAAGTGAAGAAAACTCTGGCTTGCATCTACCAATGCATCTTGAGCAAGACCCAGGATGTCATCTTCCCACTGTATTCAGCCTTGGTGAAGCTACAGATGGAGTACTGCATCCAATTCTGGCTCCACAACTTAGGAATGACATAGAGGACCTTGAAAGAGTCCAGAAGAGAGCCATGCACATGATCAGAGGGCAAGAGAACAAGCCTTATGAAGAGAGGCTGCGAGCTAAGGGATTCTTGAGCCTGGAGAAGCGCAGGTTGAGGGGTGACATGATGGCAGCCTATAAGTACATAAGGGGTGTGCATCAGCATCTGGGGAAACACCTGTTCACCAGAGACCCTGGGGGATGACAAGGTCCAATGGTCACAAACTCCTGTAAGAACATTTTAGGCTGGACATAAGGAAAAATTTCTTTACTGTCTGAGCCCCCAAGGCCTCGTCAACAGACTCCCCCCAGAGATGGTACAATCACACATTCAGGAAACATGTGGATACTTATCTTGCTGGGATCCTTTGACCCTTGCTGGTTTCCTGCCCCTTGAGCAGGGGGCTGGACCCGATGATCATACGAGGTCCCTTTCAGCCCTAATGTCTAAGAAATCTTGTCAGTAACACTTGAGTGTCTCATGAAGGGCCAAAACCAAACTGAAATCCCTGATAAAGCTTCTGAAGGCCATGTTAACTTTGAAAAGTTCCAAAGCAGTGCTTCTCAAGTAGATGGTCATAAAACCCAGCCAGGGGGAGGTTACAAGAAGGTGTTGCAGAATTTTTTTTCTTTTTGAAACTCTAAAAAATCTTACAAATTCTGTTGGCTTGTTGTAGATGCAGATTTTATTCTTTGTTAATAAATGCTAAGGGGCTGCTGAGTTGCTTGTTGTTTCAAATAAGAGGGCTTCAACCTGTCAAGGTTGAGAAACGCTGTTCTATAGCAAGGAAGATGCATTTTATTAAGAGTGGGCTAATATATAAAAATTGCAAGAGACCTGTAATTGTAACCTGGCCATATATCTCTAGCGGAGGTCAATAGGCACATCCCATTCATACTTTAGATGTGATGTCACCATTTTGGTGTTAGCTTTGCTTGTTCCATGTGTGCTAGTTTCAAAACATAAACTAATGTAGCTTGGCTAGTGTGGTATTGCACACCTCAGCAAGTTCTATTTCAAGACGGACTGTTTTGGTGTGTACACAGCACCACATTAATGTGGCAACACTGCTTTGTGTTTGGGAGCTGGTACATGTGGATCATGTAAAATGTGTGTCAACACAGAATTGTCTTGTGCTGTGTGAACAGCCCCTTAGAAATAAACTTTTAATCTGAAGCCAACTTGATACCATATCGTATTGGCAGGCATACTTCAAGAATACCTTGGTTTCTTTTTCATAATGTACTGGTTACAGTTGTTCAGGTATTGAAGGTAGAATGAGGAGCATTACACAAGAGGTACAAGACATGAGCAGCCATCTGAAAGAACCTGGCTGGAGCTTAGTTATCATGAGGAGACCTTTTATACTCAGAATTTCACTGAACAACACAGAAATAATGACATCTGTAAGCATGGGGGTGTAACTACTATTGCTAAGAGAGATAGGGAAGTCATGCTGAGAAGGGCAAGCATCTCCTATGTAGTGAAAAAGAAAATATAAAGAGAAGAGTGATAGAGATAAAAGTTGAAGAGGAAAAGAAGAAGGACCCTTGAGATGGACATGAACGAGATGGGAATAAGAACAGAAAGGTGCCCCTGATTGGAACAAGTGAAGAAGGAGATCTGAGTAGATGAGCCTGTAGATGAATGAGAATAAAGACTGAAATGAGATAGGTCACAATCAAGATTTATTTTCTCCTGGGTATAAATCATCTCCTCCTATGGCATTTGGTATCCTTTAGGAAATCCTTTGTCAAGACTTTTATTCTAAGTATATTTATCATCAGATATGTTTAAAAATCTCAAGTGAGTTTGCCCCCAAAGTTTTGTTTTCTATACTGTATGTATATATGAGGGTTTGATATTAAGTGGTTTAATGCAGATAAAAGGCAGGGTAGATAGGCACCTTTATAGATTACATAAGATGGACAGACGCACGCACACACACACACTCACACCATCCCTCCCCCTCCCCATAAGTTTTTATAATTACCAGTTCACTTCCTCAGGTGCTGTGTAGATAAACCATTCTAACTAGTTATTCCGATTTTTCAGTAAACAACTTTTTATCTCCCCGTCAGTATCAGTGCGGAGTGCACCTGCTTTAATCTATTGTAATAAATTATTTTTAGCCTCTGATATAATTGCTTATGTTTTAGGTCATCTATATGGTTTTGGAAGAAAAGTACATTGAAAAAGGGAATCCATGTTAATATGTCTATCACAGTTGCAGATGATGAATTCTAGATACGCTTTTGTAAAAGTAAAGAGAGCTATAGGTTAAAAAGGAACAGATGGAAACAAACCACAACAATTACTTTGTTAACCAGCTTAATGCCCAAACTAAAAACTGTTTTTCAAACTCACTTTGGGGGTATTGTTTCTTTCTGGGAATAGAAGAAAATTCTGTTGCCACCTGATGGTGTTAATTTGTCAGGAACAAGAGAGCTCTTAGCCAAGTAGGCAGGAACCTGATGATGATCTGAGGGTAAAAAGACATAAAGTAATTTATAGTGTTTCTGTGTAAAGCTGAAAGGGCTAAAAGCCAAAAGTTGTGAGGATGATAGGGAAGATGAATCAAGGAATAGATACTTGGGGGTGTATCCACAATGCCCTAGATATGTAGTGTGTTACAGTATAGTATGCTGGTCCCTGTTATAAGCAGCTGCCAGAAACAAATTACGTTGCATACCAGAATGTGCATTACCTGGAAATTGAACTTTGCATCTACTATCATATTTTGCTATTCAAATGTTGTAATTAAATGATGTTGATGAACATTTTATACATCTCATTGCAAGGGGACCTTGTTTGCTTAATTCCTGGTGTTTGCAGAAACATCTTTCATGGAGCAGCGTTAACGCTTTGTTTCCTTTTCTTCTCCTGATATAGGCCTCAGTACTACAAGCTGATTGATGAATGTATTTCCCAAATAATTCTACACAAAAATGGTGCTGATCCAGACTTTAAATGTAGGCATCTTGCCATTAACATTGAGGGACTAATAGGTAAGTCATGTAGCTGTTGATATCACAGTCAGAAATAGCTTGTATTGTTTATAGTTCTGGAACAAACTCTTGTCTTTCACTTTCCTCAGCTGTCTTTTCAGTTGCTGACTCTTGGATCTTCTGACTTTTCTGTTCTTCTCATTCTCCTTCCTTGAAAATGAGCTTTACCATTAGATCCTGTTGGTTCCCAACCCCTTTTTTTTTCTTTTGTGTTTTTTTTTTTCATGTGCTTTCTGCATTCGGAATCTGGATGTGGGTCATGCTATTTATATAACTGTTACTTAGAGCTTGACTTTCACCATCTCCTCTGTTGTGCCTTACTGGGGCACCTTTCTGCTAGATTAGAAGATGATTAAATTGGACTCCTGAAAGAAGGAGTTTTTTTATGAGCCATAGTGAATAGAAGGAATTGTCTATCAGCAGCATGGGGTTCTATGAGCATTGTATTGCAAGATAGAAAGGGTTACTGGGAAAAAGGGCAAACACTAGCAATGTTCATATACTGCATTTGAGGTAAATGGCAATGGGAGTAAGAAAGGTCTACTTGTAGCAGAGACACCTAAGGATTCTTACCATATTTGGAAAGGATTATTACCATATTACCACATTTGTTCACCATTGTGTTCTTAAGTGTGTTTTTTCTTTTTGTAGATAACCTGATTGATCAAACAAAGGTGGAAAAAAGTGAAGCCAAAGCAGTAGAGCTGGAGAAAAAGGTGTTTGAGGGGGATGACAGGAGAAAGGGGCATCTTGGTCCCTGATACCCTTTACAGTCCATTATAATTTGAGATTGGTCTGAAAGTGCTAATCAGATTCTTTCCCCTGGCTCTGCACATGTGGCTGTTAAACACAGCTCAGACCATATTACACTTGATCTTTATCACTAAGGAGATGCCACATGTTTATTTTTTACATTTTAAAAAAGGATCTCGTTGTTACAGAGAAAGCAGATCACATTTGTGGACCATCATGTTTCACACCCACAGTTTATAGTCATGTGTAGGTCCTCTGATTGGAGACAACTGAGGTTATGACTGGGATGTAATTAAAATATTCAGTTTCTGTCACTGCCATGCAGTTATTTTTAGAACATGCCAAGAGTTTGTAATGCATTTCCCCTTCTATGAAAGGTGCATTACTATTTATCCCATTGCAAATGTGAACTATTTCACTTAGAAGTCCTGTCCTGGGTCCTGTGCCTATCTGACTGGATGCTGGAGACTAGGAACATTTTTCTCTTCCTGCAATATGAAGGGATTTCGGGGGGAGGAATTAGGGACTTTTGAGAGAATTGCAGGGGAAGCCAGAAGAATCATGCCATTCCCTGACCCATAATTTCCTCTCAGCTGGACTCAGAGTTGACTGCACGGCAAGAACTGCAGGTTGAAATGAAAAAGAAGGAAACTGACTTTGAACAGAAACTCCTTGAATTATGTAAAGAGAACCAGACACTAGACATGGAGAAACAGCATATGGCTACAGAGAAGCAGACCCTGGAAAGCAAAGTTTCTGAGCTGAATGAGGAGGTAATGTTCCAGTTGAGATCTGGGTAGGGCCATGTAGACTACACTGCCATATGGTACTTCTGCCCTTTCTTATGTTTAGCACTTCACACAGTTACCTGAGATGAGGTGCTTCTTTTAAACTACCAGGGAAAGTCCTGGAGATCTTTACTTTTAAAACACCCTTATTTCTAACCATGTCGTTGACTAGGAAACTGGAAACTGGACTTTTTTCCAGGAATCTTCACTTGGGTTTATCTGCCTACAAAGCAGCTTTCTAGTTCTGTATCACCTTTTCTTAGTAGCTCGTTCTGACTGTAGTCATCAGGCATCCCTATTTGGGGGGTCTCAGTGATCCTCCAGACTCAACAAAGAGCAGAATCTGTGAATTAAAGCAAAGGTTTAGTGGCCTTTCCCACAGAAACATCTTTCTAAGGTGGAAACAGTGTTTTGGAAAGAATAGATTATTTTCTCATTATATTATCCCCCGATTAGACTTAATTCCAGCACAGACTAATTTGAAACTAACACTTTTCAGTTTAATTCTCCTCTTGCTTAAATTCATGGTCACTGTGCGGTTCTTAAGTTCCATCTGAAACCCTCTTTGTTCATAATAATTCCTTCACATTTATACAACGATGTAAATCTCAGCAGAGTGGACACATGGTCAGTTATTGTAGGGTAGCTGCTTCTGAGTTGGTACAGTTACAGCATCTTGCCACTAGGTGCAACAAAGCCAGTAAAAGTCTGTGTCTTATACTAGCAGATTGGCTGCGTAGCTCTAGACACACAACAGTTATCTTGGTGTAGTTTTACTCCATGTTTCCATGGTAGTTCTATACTAGTTTCAAGTGCGTTACACTGATGTACGGCTATGTGTTTTTGTAGCCGCACTTTATTTAAACTGGTGTAAAAGTTGATTACATCATTGTAAATGTGTTTTCTCCCAAGCCTTTTGTACTTTTTTACTATTGACAATTGTTATTACAAGTTTCTGTAACATTGTATGATCTTTTACCCACTTTCCAGCAGTTAAGTGTACAAATGGAGCAGACCACAGTTATCACAACAGGGTTCAGGACTATCACTGAGCTTTGTTTTAGCAGTGGAGCTTTTCATTTTTCTGGTATTTAATATGGCTTGCATTGTGCGCAGTAGCCAGCAAGAACTTTATTAAAAGGCACTAGGGTCACAGGAGTGTCACTTTTTTTCTTGTTTCCATTTGGTCATAGGACTTACCATATTTACCTGAATTCAAGATGACTTTGAGTTTAAGGTGACCCCTCCATAATTAGATTCTACACATGGACAATGTATAAATTTGTTATAATTTTCCATATAAAAAATTTTATTATTTGGGGTCATCTTAAATTTGTCCCACCCCCACCTCCCTCTGCTGCAGGGGCGCAGGCAACAGGGCAAGTGAGGAGGGGAGTCAAGTGGCCTGACCTGTCTTCTGTGGCTGGTTACCTTCTGGCTCTGCGTCTGCTCTAGCCTGGGTCACAGAGCACGTGGTTGATCCAACCCCCACCCCGGCATGTAGCAGTGCTCGCTGCAGTAGTGCAGGGCCCAGATCCAAGACTGGACCTGCCACTACTACTGCTACCAGCACCGCCCCCACCGGTACTGCTGCCTGGCTGGGCAGGGGCCAGAACAAACGTGCTCAGTGCCCCAGGCTTGGAGTGGGGCAGGGGCCAGAGAGTAAGCAACAGTGCAGGGCAGAGGTTGGGGAGGTAGGCAGCAGGAGCATAGGTGACAGTAGGGGTCAGCGGCTGTGGCTCTGAGACTGACCCTGAGCCCAGGTTGGAGCCAGAGTCCAAGCTACAGTAGCCACTCCCCCACCACTTATACAAGGGGTGTTTTTCCTCATGTTAAGTGGGGTGGGGGGTGGGGGGAACATAATTTTGTCTTGGATTTGAGTAAATATGGTATATCTGCTGTCTTGCTTAAGGAAACGAAAAAAAATGAGGGAGCAGCATGTAGCAGGGCTCCCGTTATACTCTTTTACTTTGAAAGGCACTGCTAGTATCCTCTTGGAGGTTGGGGCAAGAAATTACTGTTTCCACAAATTGATACTTTTGAGATCAGTTGGTTTGAGACCAGTATCCTTTCTGCCCTTCTGGACTGGGAAATGGATACTCCAGAGTAATGCTGAGTAACGTTCTTTTTTTTTTTTGTCTTGTCTTCTACAGGTGTCTAAGTTGTCAAAGGAGCTTGAGGATACTAAGAAGGAAATGGCTTCCCTCTCTTCTATATCTGCTTTACCTGTTCCTCCACTCCCTGGTTCAGCTGGTGTACCCCCTCCCCCACTTACTCCCAGTACAAGTGGCGTCCCGCCGCTCCCTGGGGCTCCCGGC
>NW_017728914.1:2681210-2684998 GCF_001723895.1 Crocodylus porosus | reverse complement strand
CCCGCCTCCCCCGCCGCTCCCTGGCGCTCCTGGTATTCCGCCACCTCCACCAGGGATGGGTATCCCTCCTCCACCTCCTGGGCTTGGGGGATGGGGAGCCCCTGGAGTTCCAATTCTTCCATATGGAATGACTCCTAAAAAGGCTTATAAACCAGAGGTACAGCTGCGAAGACCTAACTGGTCCAAGGTAAGACCTTTCTCTCATCCAGAGCCTGCTGCCCATTCTTTTCCAAGGCATCCCATCTCAGCTTCCAGCTTTAATTGCCTTAATCTCTCCTTCCATTTTCCCCCAGTCTTTTGAAGGGTCTAGTTTCATTGCCCTGCTTCTGCAGGGTGTGGAGAGTGAACCACCTTTGGAACGGAAGTGTCTGGTGCTTAAGGGCCACAGGAACCTCTAAGTAGCTCAGGCTTCCCTGTAGTGTGATGCTGTCCCCATACAGTTGTGGAGATGCAGAGAAGGAAGCTCTTTCCTAGTTGGCCTGTAGCCATTGGTTATTGGAGTCTCTTGTGTTTAATTTTGCTGGTATTATTTATTGAATATTTTATGCCCTCTACCCTATAGGAAGCATTTTGAAGGCAGAACTGTGATGATACCAATTTAATAATCACAACCTTTCTGAAATATAGAAGCAGCAGATAATTCTGCTGCTCTAGAAAGCCTAGGCTGTTTTATCATGTACATTTCATTTCCCCCCTGCTCTTTTTTTGAACTAGGACATTGCTAACAAGTGTGTATGTGAACAGAATAGCTGCTCTAAAACTGTGACAATCAGCCAGCAATGGGCTTAGCGTGGTCATGCTGGAACAAGAGAGCTTTTAGTAGGTTCAGAGGCGGGCATCATTTTTTGTGCATGCTTCCTTGGTTTAGTAGCACAGAGAAGTTGCATTTAATGGGTTAATGTTCTGGCCCTCCACCTTTTGGAAGTGTGGAGATCGAGCTGTGGACCTCTTCTGAACAGACAAGGCCAACTGTCCTGAATTATAGGCAGGTTCAAATCCTCCTCCATGTAGTTGAGTTTGACAGTATCAGTTGTCTCTACATCACAGAACCTACCCGTAGTTCAGGACAGTTGACCTTGTCTGTTTTTCAGTTTTTAATCATTATCATCTCCACATTCCCAGACTGCCACCTGCACTACATCCTGAGTGTTATCTCTGTTTATTCCAAATATCTCATACCAGTCTGTCTAATACCTGCTGCAATTATCCTGCTATCAATCACACATCCAAAACACACACACATCCTTACTGCTGCTTTTTTTACAAAATGGACATACATTTTAAAATACCAGCTTAGCATAAGTATACCATAATACAGGTATAATATATTCTAAAACATATTCTAACAGGTGAATTGACAGAACTGTTTTTGGATGGGAATGTTCCGGAGGGGAAGGGACAGCAAACTAGGTGGAGAAGTATTGCATTAGTCTGAATAGCAATAAAGTCAGTCAAATGTGGAACCTGTGTTTCTTATTCACAATGCAGAAATGTTGGGGTCTTTTTCAGCTTTATACTCTTCAGTACTCGGCTTAAAAGAACAAGCAGACTTACTGATAGAAACAGGTTTTCTGGCAGTGGTGGATGTTGGGTGTAATTGTCTAAGAACTGCTTGTGTTTTCATAACATATGCTCACATGTTTCCAGGTGCTGTCCCACATAAGGTGACAGACAGTCTGACCATAAGGGCTTACAGTACAAGAAACCAAGCAACCTAAAATGAGCATGGGAGAGTGGCTAACATATTACATTAGTATGTCCTGTATACTATCTCCACATGCTTCTTAGCATAACAATATTTAACTTCATGTAAAAAGACTAGAAGTGGTAGTCTATTCAGTTACATTTTGTACAAGTTGGAGAAGTGTAATATAGGAGCCAAAGAAAAGGAAATTTCAGTCACCAAGATAGGAGATGATGGTGTTTGGCGGGTAAGTTATTAGCTGCATTATCAGAAAAGAACTTTTGGATCTTCAAAGCTTATGGAGAAGTACAGGCCAAAAAATGGACAGTGCAGTTTGAGTGGGAGAGGAATGAAAGATGATCCCAAAATTATGGTTCTCAGTGACAGGAGTGTGGTGACAGTGAGAGCAGGACTAGTGAGAGCTTTTGAGGAAAAGCAAGGAACTGAGATTTAGCTAAGGTTGTTTTCAGTTGGGTACAGCTTGAGGTGGGAGAAGAGGTTGGTTAGAAAAGGTGGGATGGACAGATTGTTTTTGAGTCACTAGTTTAAAGGTACTTGTTGGAGCCATGTAAGTAGACAAAGTCTCTGAGACGCTGTAAAAGGAGAACAGGAGGGGTCAAAAAGGTAATCCTGTGGGATACTTGCTCCTCCTTGTTCTCTCTTGGTCAGTGTAGTTCTCTCTATATGAGCACTCTGGGTGTTCTCTGTGCTGCTATGACCAGTGTGTGTTATACAAAGACAGACCACTGCTTGGTCTGGTGGCAAAGGCTCAGCAAGGTTTATTATCTACTCAGCACCTACTCACTCGCACACCTGTCCAAAGGGTTGCAGGATGTAAGCCCTTGATGCTGTTGGTTAGACACAAGGACAGCTTACAAATAGGATTCCCTAGGCCTAATGCACATTCCAAAGACTTCTAGTACCTCTCTTATGCACCAAGCCAAACAGTTCTGCTGATATCACTTATTTGCATAGCATATGGAAACATCAGTTTCTTCACCAAATTACCCTAATCGTCAGACCTGCTGTCATTATCAGGTGTGTTCTAGACTATGACACCACATTTATCAATCAACTTCAAAAATTAATTTTAACATTCTGTTGTCTGTTGAACCTACTCTCACAAGGCAGTGTGAGATCAGCCTTTGGTGAAACCTGCTTTGGTCTATACTTTAGGAAAGGCTTTATATGAATTGTATATGTATCATTCATTGCTTATATTAATAATCCAATGATGCCTACAAGAGGTATAGAGCTATTTTTTATGTATTAAATTTACCGTATTTACTCAAACCAAAAACGACTCTGAATTTAAGGTGACCCCCCCAATAATCAGGTTGTATACTTGGGAAATTTATACATTTATTATAATTTTTCCATGTCTAGTATCTTAATTATTGGCGGGTTGTCTTAAATTCATCTCCCCACTGCTACAGCAGGGGAAGGCAATGGGGGAACAGGCAGTAGCCTCCTGCTGCTTGCACACCCCGACATCTACCCCTACCTGTCTCCCCATACCTACCCTCATTGCCTCTGCCCCCTCTTTCTTCTTCTGCTTACCTTCTGGCTCCAGCGGTGCTTCATCCCTGCTCCACTCCCAGTCTGGTACAGCAGCAGCTCCAGTGACACCCCAGATCTGGAGCCCAGGCCAGAGCTGCTGCTGCCACTGTTAATATGTTGGGTTGGGGTAAGAACAGCGATATGCTCCCTGCCCCAGCATAGAGCAGAGACAGCCCTGCCAAAGCCAGAGGGTAAGCAGTGGTGGGTTGGCGGAGGGTGGGCAGAAATTGAGTTTCTGACCCTGATCCAAAGCCAGAGTTGTAATTTCAGAATCTGCCCCCCCTACATACTCAAATACAAGATGAAAGCTTTCCCCCCTGATAAATGAGGGGGGTGAAACTTGTACTCGAGCAAATACAGTACGTCCTCCTTCCCAGAAAAGGCTCAGAGCAACTCAGGTGTTGCTGTGGACATAGTCTTTCTGGACTTCAGCAAGGCCTTTGACACTGTCTCCCACCCCATCATTAAAAAACTGGGCGACTGTGGCATTGATGCCTACACAGTCAGATGGATTGCAGATTGGCTGAAGGGTCGTACTCAGAGG
>NW_017728914.1:2666567-2680675 GCF_001723895.1 Crocodylus porosus | reverse complement strand
GGCAGACCCTACAGCGAGAGACTGCGGGACCTGAACCTGTTCAGCCTTCACAAGAGAAGGCTGAGGGGGGACCTGGTGACAGTCTATAAACTCACTAGGGGGGACCAGAAGGGTTTGGGAGAGACCTTGTTTCCCCTAGTGTCCCCTGGTATAACAAGGAATAACGGCCACAAGTTGTTGGAGAGTAGGTTTAGATTAGACATCCGTAAGAACTACTTCACAGTTAAGGCGGCTAGGAACTGGAACCAACTTCCAAGGAAAGTGGTGCTGGCTCTTACCTGAGGGTCTGTAAGAAGAGGCTTGATCCCTATCTGGCTGGAGTCATCTGAGCCTAGTTTTTCTCCTGCATAGGCGGGGGGTCGGACTTGAAGATCTACGAGGTCCCTTCTGACTCTACTTCTATGATTCTATGAACTTACAATAAAGATAAAAAATAGAAACCAATTCAAATGAGGAAATACAACAAAACAACCCCCCAAAACCCTGACATTTAAAAGCAGTTCATCCCAGCCACTCCTGCTGCCCTAACAAAGAAGAGCATCCCCTCTCACCTGCCAAAGCCAATCTTGCTTTTCAACCTACATTCAGTGTCTCCTTAAAATAAAGCAACAATTCCCTCTCCCCTGCCCATATTCCTTCCTATCCCTACCCATTCCTGTTCTCCTGCCTCACATGCAGGGGTGTCCCCCTACCCCCTCACTGTTCATTGAAGGTCATACTCCTCCTCTCAAAGGGAGACATGGGTTTTGGAGATAGGCAGAGGGAAGGGGATAATGTTCAGTTCGAAACAAAAAACACCCTTTTCCGTATCTCTATCCCTGCTGAAGGGCTATGACAAAAGGCTTGGGCAGGAGCCCACTGAAGGTACTGAAAGACCAACCAGGGAGTTGTGAGATTGTGTATGATGTTGGATAAGTAGTGTGGGGTCTTATTCTGCTTCTGACCATAAATTGTTGCCTTGCCTCCACTACAGATTATAGTTGAGGACCTTTCCCAGGACTGTTTCTGGACCAAAGCCAAGGAAGAGCGATTTGAGAATGAAGACCTCTTTGCTAAGCTGACAGTGATGTTTTCTGCTCAAACAAAGTGTGAGTGCTATACTCAGTGCCCCCCCCCCCGTTTCCTTAGCCAGTTCAGATGAGTAAGAAGATAGTGGGAATACTTTGGGAGGATACCAAACTTTCTTTAGAAGGAGTGCTATTGGTGCTAGTTACTGGGAAGCTATTTACCTTGTAGTGGTAGGGAAGGTGGGCCCAGAAGGGGAGGGTATGTAATGTGCTGTAGATTTTGCACTTTCATAGCCCTGCTTCTTTATGGTGACACAGATCTTTTCCTATGGATCCTAAGCATTGTGCTGGGCCTGAGACTATGGGGATAGTGGGGGCAAGATTTGGTCATTTAATATTACAGTATTGTTTGTTCATTTTGAATTTCCTTTCCCTTTTACATCCTGACCTCATTTCTGCCTTCTCTTCAATGGATTTCTCTGACCACTACCTGCAGCCTCAAAGGGTGAGTAGCATCAGTCTTTGAGAATGCTCAAGGCAGCTTCTAGCATCTGAAAAGCATTTTTTCTGAGGAGTGAAAGTAATTACTATTCTGTAAAAAAAAAAAAAAAAAAAAGGGGGGGGGGGAATTTCAGGCAAGTGTGACTAGGCTTAGAGAAGGGGATCTCTAGGGAGCATCCCAGAGGTGGTTGAGTCTCATTAATAAGCCTGTTTCCTGTTGCTGTTTCATAAGTGTGTGATTTACCTGTTGAATGGAGCTGAATTCACCTACTTAAATTTATGTTAGGCCCCTCCATGAGCCCCAGGCTTCTTTCCTTTTTGTTCCTTTGTTTTAGAGCAGTTGAGAATAGGATATGCAAATGTTGCTCATCACTATTCATAGGTGATTTTCTAATGTGTTGTAGCACTCACCCCATCATTATATGGGTGCAGCAGTTCCCACAGCATTATTTTATTTCTTTTTTTAGGTGTTGTGTTTATCTCTGCCCAGGTTTTCCATTTCTGTACTGAAGGAGTTATTGTTCCCTCAGCTCCAGCTCTTCGTCTGTTCTGAATCTTTACTTCCTTTTATACTTCCCCAGGTAACACTTTATCTTAGGAGGGTACAGTTTTGTACTCCCAAGTACATACAAGTACAAAGGTTCCTTCTCTGTCAGGGAAACCTTACCATTCTTCTTCCTATTTTGGGCCTCCTGTCTTGGCTGGCATGTTAATTTTTCAATAAAATTGTGAGATGAAGATAGGGGTACCTACCCATGTCCTAGTAGATGAAGGTCCCTGCTTGTAATCTGACACGGTGGCTTGTAAGTGCTCATCACATTGCAGACTGTCATGGTAATCTGTCTCCTCAGCTTCGTTTTATTTAGGTGTTCATCTCAACCCCTTATAAGTGAAACTAGTTACAGTTCAGCTTCAAACCCCTCATCCTTCTTTCCTACACCTGAATTAGCATATTTATAGATAGTATAATTTTTCCTCTTTAGCTGATCTGTCTTGAGCTGCGCTTTAATTTGTTTCAGTAAGAAGGTTGACAGGCTGCCAGGTGCTTCTGGCATCTTTCTGGAAGTGACTCGCACATTAGCATAACAGGAATGTTTTTGCAGTGCTGCAGTGAAACTCTCTCCAACCTCCCTCACTGTTTGCAGATGATCTGGCTAGGTTTAGGATTCTGTTTACTGCTGAGATACCACTGCTGGTCCCCAACCCCAGTGATGCCTTAGCAGCTTTCACAGCTGCTCTTGGGAGGGCAGTTAGGTAGCCATGTTTGCTGATGGGTGACATTGCACTGATTTGGAGTAAATACCAACTAAAAAAAATGAGAGTTCTACTAGGTGTCCTGGTCAGATTGATGGCATAGATAAAGGAATTATCTTTTCTATCACTTAAGCATTTCTAATGCCCTTGGGCAGGATATGGCTCACCTAGATAGATAACGTATAAACCTTGCAGTCCTTTTGGATATCATTTCATAATCATTTTAAGGAAGTATGGGCTGGATGAAGGGTGTATAGGCTGGATGAATGGACTGTAAGGTGGATAGAAAACTGACTGGAGCATCAGGGTCACTGAGTAGTAACCAAAGGCTTGATGTCTAGTTAGCAGCCAGTATCAAGTGGAGTGCCCCAGGGATCAGTTGTGAGGCTGGTTTTGTTCAATGTCTTCATCAATGACCTGGAACATGGCATAGAGTACACCCTCAGCAACTTTGCAGATGACACCAAACAGGGGATTAGTAGATACACTGGAGGGTAGGGCTAGGATTCAGAGTGACTTAGACAAATTGGAGTATTGGACCAAAAGGCACCTCATAAGGCTCAGCAAGGACAAGTGCAAACTCCTGCATTTAGGACAGAACAATCCCATGCACTAGTATGGGTTGGGGGCTGACTGGCTGCAGAAAAGGACCTGGGGGGGTTACAGTGGACGATATGCTGGATACAAGTCAGCAGTGTGCCCTAGTTCCCAAGAAGACTAATGATATGGGCTGCATTGGTAGGTGTGTTGCCAGTAGGTCAATGGAAGTGATTTTTCCCCTCTATTCAGCACTGGTGAAGTGACTTCTGGAGTACTGTGTTCAGTTTGGGGGCCCTCACTACAAAAAGGATGTGGACAAATTAAAGAGAGTCAAGCAGAGGGTGACAAAAATGGTGAGGAGGCTGGGGGACATAACTTATGAGGAAAGACTGTGGGAGCTGGGCTTATTTAGTCTAGAGAAGAAGAAACTTAATAGCAGTCTTCAACTACCTGAAAGGGAAGTTTGAAAGAGGATGGAGCTAGGCTGTTCTTAGTACTAGCAGATATCAGAACAAGAAGCAACAGTCTCAAGTTGCAGCAAGGGAAGTTTAGGTTAGATATTAGGAAGAATTGTCTCACTAGGGGGGTAGTAAAACACTGGAAAAGGTTATCCAGAGTGGTGGTGGAAGCTTAATCCTTGGGAGTTTTCAGAACCTGGCTACACAAAGCTTTGCCTGGGATGATCTATTTGGGGCCAGTCCTGCTCTGAGCAGGGGGTTGGACTAGATGATTTCCTGAGGTCCTTTCCAATCCTAACTTTCTGTGATTCTGTCAGAGGAAGGAGTGTCACCACTGTGTGGGGATAATAGCAGGGGGTTGTATAGAGCAGTGTTTCTCAACCTTTTTTGTACCATGACCCATTTACAAACACCAGTGGCCAGTCAGGATTTTCCCTGGGATAAAAGTTAGGCTAATTGGCGTATAGCTGCCTGGGTCCTCTCCTTCCCTTTTTGAAGATGGGCACAACATTGGCTCTCTTCCAGTCTTCAGGAACCTCCCTTGAGCTCCATGAGCTTTGAAAGGGTTTCACCAGAGGTCCCACGATGACTTTGGCCAACTCCTTCAGCACTCTCAGATGAAGTTCATCCAGTCCTGCTGACTTATACATGTCTAACTTTTCTAACTTATCACGCACCAGCTCAATGACAACAGTAGGAAGACGGTCATTCCCACCATGCCCATTTTGAACCTTATCTAGTATGATTTTCCCCTTAGTCCAGTGAAATACTGAATCAAAGTAGTCATTCAGGAGTTCAGTTTTCTCCTGACTGTCAATAACCAGCTGTCCTGAGTTGTTAAGCAGTGGCCTCCATTTGTTTACCTCCTGTTCCCTACGTGCCTAAAGAAGGGCTTCTTATTGTCCTTTTTCTGTTGCTAGTGTAAACTCTTGAATTTGGACAGTGTCGTATGTGCAGTGGTTACTGAAAGGGCAGGTTGTATAGTAATAATGGAAAGCCTGTGTAGGGCCGAGCTGCCTTTCTCATTAGTATGGCAAGGGTTGAAAATGATTCAGGCTCAAATGCATGCTACTTAACAGTGGATTAAAGTGATGAAAAGAGGTTTGAAGGCTTGGGTTCCCTGTCAGGCATTTAGCACTCAAGGATTTCTGCTCTTTTTTGGAAGGGTAGGGAACTAGATAAATAGCGCTCTAAATTGGTTGTTTCCAATGTTGGTGATCCTTGTATCACTCTGGGCTATGCCCAGATCTGTGGTCTTTACAGTTAAAAGTTTGATCCATCCATAAGAAATGCTGAGGGTTAACACTGATCCATTGGTACAAAAGTTCCTGGGAAACCACAGGTCTATGTGACATCCTTTGCTTGTAAGCCTGGGGAGCTTGTTCTCTGGGGAAAGGGAAACAAGCTGGCTGAGGCTGATATTTTTAGTAAACTGTATGTGGAGAAGTTATTACTTTCCATTGTTCTTGCTGAAGTGAATCAGTGCTGTAGCATCTCTCTTGAGCGTTAAAACTTCCTGAAGAAGTACCTCAAATGCTCAGTTCCAATTTGGTATAACTAGGGCAGCCTTTAATTTTTTACTGGCTTTCAATTAAAATTACACAGCTGTACTTACATTTGTTTAATGGATTTGGCTGTGCATTGAGCCCTGCTTTCAGAAAGATGCGAGCTGCACTTGGCCATCTCCTGCCTTCACCACATTCTTGCCTGTGAAATATTTAAATTCACACCATTTTAGTTGCTGCTCTTTTCTTTCAAATCTTAATCATTTTTATCCCAAGGGTAAAGAAGAATCCCTTCTCTGTCTGAGAAATGAGAGTTGGAATGCAGTGTCAGCAGAGTGGCTCTGCCCTTCTTTCCCCTTTCTTCACTTTTTTCCATGTTCCGATGATGATTTTTCTTTCAATTAGTCAAGTAGCCAATGGCAGTTCAATTATTTATATGGTGAGGGTCTGGTTTTCTCTCCCTGAAAAGTGAGTGGCTTAGTATTAAGAACAGTGTCTGAGAGAGGCAACCAAAGCACTTGTAACCTATTTACATTTGCCTTCCTTTTCCAGAGTCTCTGTTGGAATATCAACATACTATTAATAAAAAAGTGTGTTGCAGTCAAAAGCAGGATTCGAATCTAGTGCAGTTAAGGATTGACACAACACCTTGCTTAATTAATGACAGAAAGGCTTTAATAATTATGCCACAAACAAGCTAGCAAACTAAATGACAGAGACTCCTTCCCAATATTCAGTAAATGAGCTATCATAAAAGTCCTAGTATATGTTAGCTGCAATAGTGTCTCTCACCAAAGCAGGAAGAAAGCAGTTTCAGTCTTTGCTGCCTTCAGTGGCATGGATCCTTCCTGGAGAATGATCAGCTGGGCTCAGGTTACAATGCTGCAGTGATTTCTTGCTCTCCTGGAGCCATCTTGCCAGAAACTCTATTTCATTCTTATGCTCTTCAGCTGAATAGCTTCAAAGCATACCTCCTTCATAGTTGGTGAGTTTAAAGTCTGAACAAAGCAGATGGGGAGGGACCATCATCTTACAATTGCTAACTGTTTGGATCTTGTTTTCGGTTTTCTAGCTGTGAAACTTGTTTTTGCAAGCTGTAGATCAGTCCAGAGCTTATACTTAAATCAAATGGGATGGCTCTTGATTTGAATGCCAGTTCTGAGAAATATGCCTCAAGCAAGGGAGGATGTGTCAACAAGGAGGATAGTCACCTAGGGATATACAGTTATTTATTACTGGTTTAGCATAAGACATTAGGTATGTTTGCAACCAACACAGGAGATTAAATCAATTGGGATTGCTTCATTTCGCAAGGTTCCCAGTCATGATCTTGCACTGTTATTTTAATTTGATCATTTAAATTTCATGTGTAGGCCCAGCCAAGCTTTCATGGTCATCAAAGTGATTATATGTTGAGTATCCATGGGTTGCCATTTAAGCACTTGGTCTGTGAACTTCCCAATCCACTCACTAAATCCATCCTTTATTTCTGCAATTTCCCTGTTTGGCAAGATGTGCTGCACTTGTGCTTGGTACACCTAAGATCAGAGAAGCTTGCTGAGAAGTTAGCATGGTATATACTATGTCTGCTCATACTATTGCCTGTGGGCTGCATCTCCCCTCATCTTTTTTGTACTATAGCAGGCCATTGTTGGTACTCTCTTCTCAATCTTGCTGAGTGTACTATGCAAAGTGTCTGTCTGATTACTATGTAATATTTATGGAGCTAAAAGCAAAAAGAAGGGAAGGAAGGGATTCTGTGCTCGTACAAAAGCAAGTTCAACTTATTGGAGACTCCCAGCCTGTGAAAATGTAATGAACTTGAAATATGAGCTTGATCACACAAAAGATCAGTTGCTCTCTGAGCTGATTCCAAAATTAACTGAAACCCAACTGGATGTTAGGTACAGCAATATAAAGTCTAGAGTAGGTTTCACATGTCCCTCTGCACACTCAGTTTTTAAGGGTTGTGTGGTATAACAAAAGAAGTGGTGTAGATCCAGATAGTGATAATGTTGCAGAGATTTGTTTTTCTGTGTCCCTTGCTCTTCCAGGAGCTCCACTTCCTTTGTGGGTTTGCACACGCATTCCTGCCTAATAGCAATTGCTGCAACATTCAAATCCAGGTGATACACGAATAGGATGCAACTGGCTTACATTAGCAAGAGGATTAATATCCATCCTAGGAGGCTCCCCAGGACTTAATGAGGAACTTAATATTGAGTCCTGTGTAAAACATGCTACTTTTTTATTTCTTTAAAACAGTGCAAATAATAGATTTACAATAATCCTCCAAAAAGTCATTAGAAGATATAACAGCTAATGGCCTTTTTTTCCTTTGTGTATAAAAGTGATGTAAAACTCAGTGAGAAGTTTTGAAGAGGAGGAGCTTAATTTTATGCTGATTGTGTTGGGATCAGTGGTGCCGGGAGTTGTCCAAGCACCTTATGTTAAGACTATTTCTCAGAGTCCTGGCTATATTTCCTTGTCCTACTGCCTGCTGAAGAATCTTGTTTTTTTGCAGGTAAGTACAGAATAAGGTATCCTGGAAGTCCATTTCCTCCCAGATCAGAGTCTCTGTGTGGTACAAGCTGTATTGCCTCTCCAGAGCTGCTGCTTCTGTATCCAACTGTAGTCATAGTCTATGTTGAACAGGAACCTGGCATTGAGGAATTCTCTCTCAACATGGCACAGTAATCAAGGGGCTAACCATACTGGGATGTAAAAATAGGAGTGCTGTATGTCAGTCACCGGAAGTGGGTTTTTTCATTCTAGCTAGCACTGGTGTGAAGCCTCACCTGGAGTACTGGCTCTAGTTTTGAAGCACCGACCTTAAAAATAAAATGGAAAAATTGAATAGAATCCAGAAAAGAAAAGCAAAATTACTAGAGATTTAGAAAGTATGATATCCAAAAAAAAAAAGGTTGGAAGAATTACGATTATTTAGCTTGGAGAAA
This sequence comes from Crocodylus porosus, assembly GCF_001723895.1. Taxonomy (NCBI): domain Eukaryota; kingdom Metazoa; phylum Chordata; order Crocodylia; family Crocodylidae; genus Crocodylus; species Crocodylus porosus. Next base: position 2,672,453 of record NW_017728914.1, on the reverse strand, counting down.
GGAAGATTTTGTTTAAAGACTACTAGCTGGACAAGAAGCAGCCTTAGATATTATGAAGAATTATGTAGCTATGAAGGTGATGAAGCACTAGAACAGATTCTCAAAGAAAAGTTGTGGAATCTATCACTGAAAGTTTTATTGTTTTGTTTTTTTTTAAGTGAAGTTAGACAAAACATTTGTTTAGAATAGTTTAGACACGGATGATCCTACTTGGGGGGGCGGGGGGTAAATGCGCTTCTGAAGTCCCCTGTTTTTCCAAAATTCTTTATGAGCAGCAGCAATTCCAATTCCTAAAGCAGCAGTTTCTGAGTCTGGTACTCATGTGTCAGAGCTCTGCTACTCACAAGTCCTTTCAGGTGGGACTTATTTTACTGGTTATTCTGGTGCTATGTGCTATTTTAAACCAATGGAACTCCAGAGAAGTAGGAAGGGAACCTTTGGATTTTAGGTATTTAGGTACTATACTCTTTCCCCTCCTGATGTAAGGTATTTCCCGCTCCTGCCCCCTCTACCCAGCAGAGGGCTGGAATTCCCAAAGGGAGGTGCTTCCCTTATTGCTGTAATAAAAGCCCCTCCAGTCCCACTGACAAGGCTGGTAATTGAAAACATATGTAAGCACAATCCCTCTTTGTGAAACGTCAATTTCTTGGCAGGTTGTTTGGGGAATGCTGGTTCCAGCTTTTTCTGAACACAGGAACTGTGGGCTCATGTTCCAGTGCCAACTGTGCAGCTAAGTTCCTTCACAGTAGGTTAGGGCAGAGAGAGACCTTTGGTCCTCTCATTGGATCTCATTCTTTACCTGATCAAACGTGATGTCCTGGCCACGAGCTCAAAGGGAAGGTTTGCAATCCCTCTGGCAGAGAATGAATCTGCTGATTCCATTAGCAGAGGTCTTGGGTTGGATTGGACACCTGTGACCCAGATCACGTCTCCTTAAATGTATTTTGAAGGGATCTTCTTTGATCCCTTCTGAGTTGAATGTAAATTATACTCTACTGCTCTATTGATAGTGCTGGAGGACATTCCATTATCAGTTCTATTCCTATTTCATTTTTGAAAGTGTAGCTAGTAGTATTTTAGAGCAGAATATAGATCACCTTCTCTTTCCAAAACCGGGACTGTTTTGGACAATATTGTTGGTAGCTTTATAACTGGCATGAGGCTTATATAAAACCAACTTCGTGTGAAGTAGCTCCTTTTGGTTTTGCCTCCTCTAGTCTGCAGGCCCTTGCTTTGTGACTCAGGTATTTTCCTTAGTTCCCCTTTTCTTCTCACTCCTTTCCCAATCCTTCCTCCTTTTAAAAAATGCCTATCTTTAATTCTCTGGATTTTATATTCTTTGATAAGGTCTCTGCTGTTCTTGTCCCTTCTCAGTGTGATCTTTCCTCTTTGCTTGTTCTCTCTCTGTTCTGGGCCCTGCTGGGATTGGGGAGGGAGAATTCTGAGAGTCCCATTAGGATCATGTTGGTTGCTGGGAGTTGGAGGACATGCCTGTGAAGCACTGCAGAGTTTTGTAGTGCAAGTGCTTTTGTTTCACACAGCTTGAATGTGCATAAACAATGTCAGCGCTGTGTCTCTGTGTTGTCTGGACAGCAGGGTTTCCTCAGCTTCTTTATTTATTTTGTTGCTTGTCAAAGACATCCTCTGCCCTCCCCCACTCACCCCAGCCATACAACGCACTTGCCATTACATTCCCATGTCCTCAAACAGCTCTAGTTTGTATTACCTGAGAAGGTTTTGCTTCTATCCTTCTATCATTTCCTGCTTTAATTCCATCCTGAAGAACTTCATTTTGATTCTGCAGCTTGTTAGAGCTTCCAGAAAGCCATCTTTACCTGAGGAATTCACAGTGAGGATTCTTCAAACAAACAAGAATGGTTGCTGAAGCAGCTATTTACTGATGTGGGTTTTTTTTCCTTGATTGTGCTGATTTTTCCTTATAAATCACTGTTTCTCTAAAAGAGGGACTGCTACACAAATCAGTACTGAATGACCATCTTGGCAGGGCATTGTGTGGGGAAAGGTGTGTTTTTAACCCAGTTAAGTCCCCTCACCCATTCCCTGCCTCAGGGAAAAATGGATGTTTTCTCCCCTCCCTACTGCACACACATGTCCTATCTCTTCTTCCAGGAGGGAGTCAGTCATTCAGGAACTCTCCCATCCCCAACCTCACAAACCTCTCTTTATTTTAGGGGTGGAGAACCCAGAGACACCAGGTAGGAAAATGGTAGTTTGACCCCCAGCAGGTACATAAGGGGCACAGATCTTTTTAGCAGAACTCTTTCTCTGTGTTTTTCAGAGGTCCTCTTTTTTTCTAGCAAAGTACCTGAAAAACAACACTAATTGCTGCTTTGAAAGAGCCACTGCATCCCATGTAGATGATGAGAAAGTGCACTTAGGAAATCTTTAGAAATAGAAAAGTACCTTTCCTACTTAGTCAGTAAAGACTAGAAGTGAAAGGGATTTGTCTCTTGTGATTTAACATTCTCTTATTCCAGGAACTTTATTTCCTACTGGAAAATGCTACTTCCCTACAACTGTTCTTAAAAACAAATATTGCTGAAATGAACTGTAAAATGAAGGAGCCAAACTATTAGGCTGGACATTAGTTGATGCAGGGACTTTGTTTGGACAGCACTGAGCCCGCTATCAGCTCTCAACAAACATGTATGGACATCCCAAAAATATGGGAATTGCATTATTAAGCACTTAGACACTGAGAGATGCCAAAGGCAGTTTCACCTGTGGTATGTTACTGGTCCCCTATACTTGAGAACAGTATGGGGTTTTTTATCGACCAAGGGAAGGTTAAGTTAGATAGTAGGACAGACTTTCTCACTAGGAGGGTAATAAAACACTGGAACAGGTTACCCAGAGGGGTTGTGGAATTTCCATCCTTGGAGGTTTTTTAAGACCTGGCTAGATGAAGCCTTGGCTGGGATGATATACTTGGGGATGGTCCTGCTTTGAGCAGGGGGTTGGCCTAGGAGTCCTCCTGAGGTCCCTTCCATCCCTAATTTGCTATGATTCTGTCAAGATAAAACAACTTATACTGTGGTTTTCTGTTCTGTGTGCGCCTGGTAGGTCATGAGTGAGTTGTTCATACTTCAATTTGTAAAATAAGGCCAAGGATTCAGCAAAGTCTTTTTACTATATACCATGCAAAATCCATTTTGTATGAAGTGCTGTACATTATATTAGGTCAGCAGTGAAGACTGTTGTAAGACTTGAGCTGCCTTTACTTTGCAAGGAATACTGTATAAGGTTCGAAAGAAGGAAAGAATGAATGGTCAAACCTGAAATAGTATTTAACTTGTTAAATGTATGTCTGCATAACTGTTCACATAGCTATAAACAGGACTGTCCAATTTCTGAATGGCTGGGAGCTCATGGATGCCTGGCCAGTGAAGCCCCTCTACCATGTGGGAAGTATGACCCCACCCCCCAGACACACACACCTGCCACTTCCATGCAGGGAGCATGAGTCCCTCCATGTGAGCAGGCAGCAGACTCACCAGGTTCCTTCCTACCATGCTGCCCTGCCCAGAGACCTTGGTTGCCACAACAGCATAAGAAATGAAGGAAGTGGCAACTGGGTGGGAGCCCAGGAGCTGCATGTTAACACCTTGTAGGCTGCCAATTGGACAGCCCTCTCATGAGATTTCTCACTAATCCTTCAAGACTCCACTAATACATAAGATTTAGTTCTCTTCAGCCTTTCACGCTGATATATCCAAAGGTTTTTAAGTTATTACCTGCTTGTGATATATCGAGTTCATCGGCGTGTAGATGATGATGGGTAGGAAGAAGGTGAAGTTTTTCACTCAGTAGCTGTACTTGGAATATATAAGCGTTTGGCTACACAGCTGTCATACTGCTCTTATTCATAAAGGAGGGTCAGTGCCATCTTTGGAAGGTCAGAGGCATGGGGCCAAGTGAGATGTCGAGAGGAGCTAATTACTGATCAGTAAGGGCTTCAGGCTAGAACAGCAGCTCTTGAAGATGATTACCCAGAGATCACAACCCCCAAAAGCTTTGATACTAATAATTTTGCCTCTTTTCAGTTTTCCTTTCATAAACCAAAAGATACAACAAGGGGCAGGTTATCTCTACAGAGGGAGCTTTGTTGAAATCTGAGGCCCTGTCTGGGGAATTCCTCTCATGGAGCAGACCACCCTCTGCAAGGTGGCACTTAAAATCATGAGTTGTACAGACCCAGCTTTTGCAGTGAACTGTGGACATTTCACATATGGAATTCTATGAAATTCCTTCTTGTTTAGCAAGAGTAACTAGGCTGTGATGTCAGCAGAGTACAAGGCATTGCCCTGCCATTGCAGAGGAGGGAGACATAGGTGGCACTTGTTTAGCCTGTATATTGATAAAGGATGGTTGACTGGGCATGACAAACTTGAGCTGTCTGCCATCACTATTAGCTGAACTACATTTAAAAAAAATCTTTTACTGAGAAGCAGGAGCCTTGCCATAACTAGAAGCAACTCTCCTGGCTCTCCAGGGATCTAGCAGACCTAAGGCAAAAAACAAAGGCCTACAAAGGATGGAGGATGGGATTCACTTCCAACGAGGAATATTCTGCACTGGTCCGGTCCTGCAGGGAGCAAACCAGGAAAGCCAAGGCTGCAACTGAACTCCAACTAGCTTCAAGCATCAAGGACAACAAAAAGTCCTTTTTCAGATATGTGGGGAGCTGGAGTAAAAGCAAGGGCAGCATTGGGCCCCTGCTGAACCAGATGTGACAGCTGATAACTGACACCCAGGAAAAAGCCAACCTATTAACTGGGTACTTTGCGTTGGTTTTTCATCAGTCCCATGGGATGCCCATGCCCACTACAGAACAGGGAGGTCTGGGTGAGGGAGATCCCCTGCCCTCTATTAATGCTGACCTCATGAAGGAACACCTTGAGAAGCTCGATACCGTCAAGTCAGCTGGCCCTGACAATCTGCACCCCAGGGTACTCAAGGAGCTGGCTAGCATTATAGCCCAGCCTCTGGCACAGATCTTTGAAAACTCCTGGTGCTCTGGTGAAGTGCCCGAAGACTGGAAGAAGACCAATGTGGTGCCTACCTTCAAGAAAGGGAGGAAAGTTGATCCAGCTAACTATAGGCCCATCAGTCTGACTTCAATCCCGGGGAAGGTCTTAGAAATTTTGTTAAAGAAGCCATCCTTAATGGACTGGCAGATGCCAACATCCTGAGGGATAGCCAGCACGGGTTTGTTGCGGGTACGTCTTGCTTGACCAATCTCATTTCCTTCTACGACCAGGTGACCTATCACCTGGACAAGGAAGAAGAGATTGATGTTGTTTATCTTGACTTCAAAAAAGCCTTTGATCTGGTATCCCGTGATCACCTCTTGGCAAAACTGGCCAACTGTGGCCTTGGGTCCACCATGATCCGCTGGCTGGAGAACTGGCTCTATGGTTAGACCCAGAGTGTGGTAATTGATGGAAGTCACTCATCATGGTGCCCTGTGACCAGTGCAGTCCCCCAAGGCTTTGTCCTTGGACCCATATTGTTCAACATCATTAATGATGTGGACATTGGAGTCAGAAGCGGACTGGCCAAGTTCGCCAGTGACACCAAACTTTGGGGCAAAGCATCCACACCAGAAGACAGGAGGGTGGACAGGCTCAGCAAATGGGCGGATGAGAACCTGATGGTGTTTAACGCTGAAAAACGCAAGGTTCTCCACCTTGGGAGGAAAAACCTGCAGCATCCTTATAGGCTCGGCAGTGCTACGCTGGCTAGCAGTACGGAAGAAAGAGAGACTTGGGTCATCATATTGACCACAAGACAAACATGAGCCTCCAACGCGATGCTGTCTAGTAAAGCAACCAAAATGCTGACTTGCATCCATAGATGCTTCTC
>NW_017728914.1:2655389-2666345 GCF_001723895.1 Crocodylus porosus | reverse complement strand
GAACACCTTCAAGAGTAAATTGGATGCTTATCTTGCTGGGATCCTATGACCCCAGCTGACTTCCTGCCCTTTGGGCGGGGGGCTGGATTCAATCTTCCAAGGTCCCTTCCAGCCCTAATGTCTAAATGTCTAAGAACCCTTACAGATGAGCACAAATTGCCTCTTGTCATTCATTAGTCCCATTGCAGGCTAAAATTTCCTAAGACACTGCATTGTGTGTCCACAAGGTGGCAGTCTTGACTTGGAAATGGAACTGGAATTGGCCTTCTGGTTCTGGTAGTGGGCTCTCCTGATGGCTCTCATACATTTAAATGGGAGAGACTTTTTATGTCTCATTGATATACACACGGCAAATTATTTAATCACAGAAGGGGAGAGAATTTACTTACTTGAGATTCATTTCATAGCAAGATTTAATTTAAAGCAGAATCTGCAGAAGAGAGGCAGTGTGTATGTGTGCGTGCGTGTGCTCGCACATGTAACTAATGGGGGTTAGAGCAGCATGGAAATGCTGCTTTTCATAGGGCAGCCCAGTACATGAATCAGAAAGGCAGGGTGTAGTACAGGAGCAATCTCTAGACCGGGGTGGGCAAAATACATCCTGCAGGCTGGATCTGACCCACCAGGCCATTATTGTATTTGGCCTGCAGGACCCCTCTAAAATTTAGGCAATTATTACCTGCCAGTTGCTGGCTGTCTGAAAGCCGATTTGAGGTGCTGGTGGCAGGAGCCACTGGCTGCAGCAGCAAGCAGCTCGGGCTCTGGTTGTGCCCACCCAGTCCCACCCCACACCTAGGCCCCAGAAGCTTCTGCCTAGCAGAGGTTTCTGCCCTGGCAACCCTGTGGCTGTTCCCCAGCCCTCCCTCTGTCAGAGAGTGGAAATTCAGAACTCGGGCTCTGTGCCTCCACGTGCCACTCTCAGCTAGAGTGCCAGGAGCACCATGTGAAAGCGTGGAGCCGGCTCAGCCTGATGGTGAGGGACTTCCCATGGCTTCTGCCACTCTAGCCTGCAGGCTGGCTTCATGCTGCACCCTGTAGTCCCAGCCCTACAGCTAGGAACCGGATGCTGTCAGAGCTGTCCCGGCCTGGCAGCACACATTTCCCAGCTGGATGGCCAAGACCTGCAGGATGAAGCAGGAGCCAGTTGGGAACTGTGTGCTCCCAGGCCGAGCTGGCTCCATCCTCTGTCCTGCAGTCCCAGGCATGCAGCCAGGAAGTGCATGCTGCTGGAGCTGGCCCGGCCCAGTAACACACAATTCTCAGCTGCGTGATCAGGACCTGCACAGTGTAGCAGAAGCCAGCTGGGAACTGTGTGCTGCTGGACTGGGCCGGGCTGGCTCCGTGCCATGCCCTGCAGGTACTGGCCATGCAGTTGGGAACTATGCAGCACAGCATAGAGCTGGCCCCAGCCTGGCCCAGCCCCTCCTGGCAGCACACAGTTCCCAGCTTCAAGGCCGGGACTCGCACGGCACAGCACAGAGCCAGCCCGGCCCTGGCAGCACGTGGTTCCTGACTGCATGGCCAGGACCCACACAGTGTGGCACAAAGCCAGCCCATACCCTCCTGGTAGCACGTGGTTCTCAGCTGCAAGTCTGGGACCTGTGAGGCGCGGCACAGAGCCAGCACAGCCCGGCCCCTCCATTTTGTGTTGCATAGGTATCAGCCATGCAGCGGGTAACTTCATGATGCTGGGAGGGGACAGGACAGGACTCATTCTCTTTCAGAAATGCCCATGTAGGCAAAACTCAAGTATAGCCATTGGCCTGTATTCATTAACCTTTTACAAAGGGTGAAAGGTTCTCACCTAGGGAGGAGCATAGTCTATCTGTGAGGCTAAGAACTTCTGAATTCTATTTCTGGCTTTGCCACCAATTCCATCTGTGAACCTGAGTAGATCATTTTCAAATGTGCCCATTTTTTCTTTTTGATAAGTGAGCTGTCTCTCCCTCAAACCCTGGGAAGTTGCCCGTCTCTTGTTTTGTTTTTAGTTTTTAATTGTGTCATTGGTGATGATGGTTAAGAGGGCTTAATTACTTTGCATAGACGCTGAAATCCATCTCTGTTTTTGCAATTGTTGCCATTCGATATGCAAACCTTCAGGTTTTTGCTTGAAATCCAGACTGCTCTCCTTGATGCACAGCTATAGAATCTTACTGCAGCCTGCTGTTGTTTCCTCATAAAAGTGAACACAGAGCATTAAAGGTTTGCAGCAGTGACCTGTTTGGGACAAGAAGGTAAAGCTAGGGCTTTTCTGTTTCAGAAAATCATATTAGACCACATATGTGTATCTGGGTCTCAGCGAGATTGAGGCTGCTGCACAGAAAAAGTTGTGGCATGGACATTACCAGCTGCCTGTTAGTGTGAATAAACCTGTAGGTAGAGTATGCATCTGAGCTCCCACAGAGGCTGAACTCACTGCTTTCTTCACCATTTCCACCTCTGTCTGGTTCAGTAGCATGTATGGCCTCATGAATTGTACATTAGGAGTTAGAAATGCCTGGAATCTAGTCCTGAATGTGCCACAGACCTTCTGTATAACCTGGGCAAGTCATAGGCCTTTTTTGCTTCCATACTTTTTCTTCCTCCTTGCAGCACTACTGCAAACTAGCAGTGTTTCTCCTGCATAAGGTGGGCCTGTATCTTCTAAAAGGAAACAGCAGCAAAACAAATACTGACCAAACACCAAGGAAGGTTTAAAAGGTCACTTGTAGCAGCGGTAGGCACCCTTTTCCAACTCTAGGCCAAATTGACTTACCCCAATTTGGAGAAAAGTGAGAGCTAGGAACCTACCACTGCCACTTCTCTCCCCAGCCACACAGGGAAAGCGCCTGCTGCTGGCACTTCTCCCTGTAGCAGCATGGGGAGAGTGCCCACAGCTAGTGTTCATCTGTGCAGCTGAAGCCCACGTCTGTAGGATGGATCAAAAGTTTCCATGAGCCAAATCTGGCCCATGGCAGGCTGTAGATTACTAACCCCAACCCTACAGTGCTTCTATGCTGAGCCCAGGAGTGCTGTCAGGCAACAACCTCTGCCCACTCACTCTTGCACTGAGTTGTGTGCACAGTTCTCTTCCTTGTATTTTTTTGTCTAGTAGCATAACATATTAAAGGAAGTAAACATTCAGGCTAAATCCAAGTCGTTTTAATTGCATTCTATTCTTCCTAGTTCCTCACCTTCCTTTGACTTTGCATCTTTCAAATACTCACAGGCAGACACCATGCTTTCCTTACTAAGCCTAGAAGTATATATAGACTATAAAGGAAGCAGGATGGAAATTTCCCATCACAGGAACAGCACAAGGCCAATACAGATTGTGCTGACACTGCTGTGTGGGTGCTGGGATAAATCAAGGACTGGAGAGAGTACGGCTGAAGGAGTTTGCACTGGCTATTCTTGTGAGCAGAGCAGCCTACAATACCACACTGCCATAAATTAAACCAGTCCTTAGCGCAGGGGTGGGCAATTATTTCGGGCGGAGGGCCGTTTACCCAGTTATGGCAGGCTTTCGAGGGCCGCATGGGCAGCCCTGCCCATTGACAGGTGCTCCGCCTCCTGGTCACCATCTTGGGACCAATGTCCCAATGTCTTTGGTCCCAAGACATTGGGACATCGATCCCATGTCCCAAGGCCAGTACCTGTGGGGCCCGACACAGGCTGGCAGGGGTCTGTGGAGCCGGGCTGGGCTGGACTCCACCAGCAGGGAGAGGGGGAAGCTGGCCTGGCTCCATAGAACCCCTGCCGGCTGGGACCCCGCACTCCTGCCACCCTGCTCCGGGCCCCACCAGCACTGTCCCTGGGACACTGGTAGGGGCCCCGTGCTCCCGCTGCCTCCCTGCTCACTCATTCCCAGTGCCCCCCAGTCCCACAGTACAGGCAGGGGGCAGCACACAGCCCTGACCTCCTGCTCACCAGCAGGGAAGAAGCTGGTTCTGAGTGCGGGGAAAAGCGGCCCCTTACCCGCCCCATGGCCAGCACTCCCTGCTGTAGTTGGTTACAGCCCACACAGGGCTGTCCTGAACAGGCACAGGCAGCCCTAGGCGGACTGCGAGTGGCTACAGCGCAGGGTGCTGGCCACTGGGTGAGTGAGGGGCCGCTTTTCCCACCCCTGCACTCAGCACCAGCTTGTAACCCACCCCCGCTGCCAGCCTGGGCTTTGTGCCGGCTCTGGGCTCACCCGTCGGGGCTGCATGTAGCAGCAGCAGCAGCTGCGGCTCCCCCACGTGCCGTGATGGGCAGCGTTGGCTGCTGCTGCCTGCCCGGAGCACACACTAGGGGCAGCCCACAGGCAGTGGTGGCAAACACTGCCTGGTGTGGCAAGCGGGGGGGCTGCAGCTGCTGTTGCCACGAGCAGCTCTGACGGGCGAGTCACACAGGGCCCAGGCTGGTAGTGGGGCTGGGTTACAAGGTGGTGCTGAGCGCAAGGGTGGGAAAAGTGGCCCCTCACCCACCCTGTGGCCAGTGCCACTCACAGCCCACCTGGGTCTGCATGTGCCTGCTCCAGACAGCCCCATGCAGGCTGTGAGCAGCTGCAGCGGGGAACGCTGGCCGTGGGGCAGGGAAGGGCTGCTTTCCTCTGTGCCAGGAAGGAGCCTGGGGAAAAGCTGAGTGTGGAGGGTGGAAAAGCAGAACCAAGAGCAGAGAATATTAATTTTCTAAATTTTTTAGGGGTCTTGTGGGCTGGATAGAATGGCCTTACAGGCCAGATGTGACCCGTGGGTCGTATTTTGCCCACCCCTGCCTTAGTGCTTCCCTAACTTTTGCTGGAATTTTGTGCCAGATCCAGAGCATCCTGGAGAAACAAAAGTACTCTGAAACTGCCTTTGCATGCTTCTCAACTTCTTCTTTGTGTTGAGAGGTATGCCACAGAATCTGGCTCCATGTTACCAACTTCCCCCTGGAACAGTGGTTTGCAGCCTTTTTCAGGGTCAGGGCACCCCTTCACCACTTTTTTGAATGCAGCAGCACCCCTGGTTGAGAACCAGTATTGGTGCTGCCTCAACTTACCTTAGTGTTTTTCAACTAGTTTTTCTGCTGTCTCCAATGTAAAAGTGCCCCATGCCTACTGCACAATCAGCCTGGGAAGGGCTATGACATGTACATGGTAGTGCTACATTAGGGCTCTGATCAGCCTAAAGCAGGTAGGGGCTGCTTTGTATTGTAGACGTTCCTGACTGCCCTCCCCTACGCTCTTCCTAGAAAAAGGCTAACAGGTAGAACTGTTGTTTTCAGGAGGTAAACTGGAGGCTGGACCAGCTATACAGGACTAGTCAGGTGTTGCCTGCTTTAGACTGATCAGAGCCATAGGGCTAGAGAAGTGTGTGGGGCAATTTTACCTGGTTGCTGTCACCACTGTGGTAGTACCTGCATTTTGGCACCCTGGTTGAAAAACTATTATACTACAGAATTTGCGTAGCTGGGCTATATGCATGTTTAGCTGTATTAATCTCTCCTTGTAAATTAATCCCTGCTGGTGAAATTTAGTTGTCTTTGAATTTCCCCCACCATTTTGTAAAGATCTTTTTGGCAATCTGATGGTCTGAATTACACCTAGGTGCAGTTATATTAGAACTCTATACTGACTCTCTTCCTCCATGCTGTGTTTATCTTTGCATAGGTAACTCAGAATTACACCATGGATAACTTTTTATGTTGCTCTATAGTATTAGAAACTCCAGAGCCAATTCTTGAATGTCTGCTTTCCATGTTTCTCTCTCCCATGCTGTCTGTGGCTTGAGGATTGTTTTTCCTGAGGTGTATTGATTGGCATTTGTCTTGGCTATACTCATGTTATTGGATGTCAAAGATTAGACCCTGTTACAGAAGGATATGGATGAGTGGTGGTGCAAGGAGGCAGTGTCATAAGGGGGACAGATGTGACCAGTGTTGAGGTAAAACATGCAGGTGCTTGGTTGAGTTCTGGTCCTTTGACATCCTTTTGACTGTAGGATGAGAGTGGCCAGTTTGCTACTGTATGACAGGGGTACAGCAACAGTTAGCGTACAGCCACAGTTATAGTAAATTACTATAGTGAGATTTTTGTTAATCTTACATTTTCTTTTAAGTCATCATCAGGATGAAGTGCAGTTTTTCCTATTGAACAGCAGGTGGCACATGGATCCTTTTTGCTTCTGCTTTTGGGTTTGTCTCAGGGGTGGGGTTTTGGTTGATGCTACAATTCAGAGACCTTTGGGACTAATTTTCAACAAGTTCGGAACTATTGTCTGCATGCCCCATGATGGAGTCCTGGGGGTGGGGTTAAGATTAATAGCTGAGTTGGCAACACAGGAATGCATCTACTTTGCCTCTCACAGCAGCCTTTAGAAACACTGTTAACTGAGTTTAGGGGAAATAGGTCTTTCCTACTGTTGCGTTATTCCAGTATTCCTGTGTGAGATTCTGTATAGGCCCAGCAGATGTTGCTATCCAAGTAGCAGATACTGCCAGCCATGCATTCTGCTCCCTGTGCACAATTTCTCTGTGCTGATGGCCTGTGTTGATAAGCTTGGTTATATAGGTTGTATTGTTCTCGAGCATGATATTCCAAATGTAAACAGTGGTACTCCATTCACCTTACATTACCCTTCACTGACAATCTGTAGCATCAGCCCCATGGGGACAAGGTGCCCTTTATTATTATCCACTCCCAGATAATACTAGCCACAACAGCACTCCTATACATCATGGATATTGTAGCCCTTTATCAGATTATACTAATTATACAGACAGCACTTACTATAAACTCTTGCAGTCTAGGCTAATCCAGCCAACATGATACTTTGCCTGTGGGCAAAGATTTCCTATTTATCGTTCTCAGGCATGGGTAATCCAGACACACAGCAGATAAGAGAGGCCTTATCTCACTGGAAGTCAATGGTTTCTTAGTGGTAAAGTCTGTCCTATGTAGGGCCCAAACCATTTTAGGGTCTTACCAGGTGCGAGAGAGGATCCAGGAGTGCCCCAAGGTTGCAAACCTTAAGTGACAAGAGGCTGAATCCCACCAACAATCAGTGTCCCAAATCCCTTTAAGTTGCATGGTCTGCCTACCACCATCACTTTTCTTGTCTGGATTCAGTTTCAGTTGATTCACCTGCATCCAATCCCCAACTACAGCCTACCACTGTGAAGAAACTGAAACTGAAAAGCCTAGGTCAGATGAGAGAGAGGTAGAGCTGGGTGTCATCAGCAGGGATCCTGGTTTTCCCCAATTAAAAAAAACCTGCACGTTCTCTAATAAAACCCTCAAAATCCACAATTAAAATGAAATGCCACTCGTGTGTGTGTGTGTGTGTTAGCTGAACACAATGTTTTATTGATTAATTTACAATTTTAAAGCAATTTGGAAGCCTACCAGTGCCTCAGTCACTGTAGTAAAATAAATATTAAGTAACTATACATTTTGGTATTTCATTTTGGGGTTTTTTACCATGGAATATCAGCGCTCCCCCTGCCCCTTTGGCTTACCAGGACGCAACCCTGCTGGAGGGGGCCCCCATCTGTCAGGCTTACTGAGCCAGGGACCCAGATCTGTAGCTCTCTACCCCCCACAGCAGCACCCAAGCCCCAACTGCTGCCTGCAGGAGGCAGCGGCTGCTGTGGCCCCAGCATGGAGCCCGGCTCCCCCTCTCCTGTGGGTGACGCAGCTGAAGCGGAGCCCATGGGAGGGAGGAGGTGGGCAGCGGGCTTAGGTGATAGTGAACTGACTCCCCACCACTGCACGCAGTTCTGAGGGGCTAGGGGGGCACATGTTCCCCCCATGATCTGTGTGCAGGGTGGGAGTGGGAGCAGGTTCAGGCTGCGTGCTGCAGGGCTGGGCTTCTCACCCTGCTGCACTCCTCCCCCCGGGGCAACCCGCAACCCAGTGGGTGGGACCTGGCATAGCAGGGAAGAGTGGGGCCGTGCAGGGAAGCTCCTTGCCACTGCAAGTCCTGTGCTGCCTGGGTGACTCATCCCTTCCCCATCCCGCAGCAGCAAGGGGCACAACCCTGTACTGCCATCCCTGCTGCTGCCAGGTGGACAGGGGGCACATTGCCAGGTCAGCATGGGGCTTACGGTGACAAGGACCTTCCATGCACAGCCCTCTGCCCTGCCATGCTGGGTCCCACCCACTGGGCTGTGGAGCCCCCAGGAAGGCAGGAGGGTGGGGAGCCTTAGCTCACAGCAGGCAGCCTATACCTGTTCCCACCCCACTCAGATCTGGGGGGCATATGCCCCCCGTCCCTCCAGGAGTGTGTGCAGCAGCAGGGAGCCAGGCCCACCCCCGAGCCTCCCACGGCCTTGTCCTGCTCCCCACTGGGGCCCTGCAGCCATGCATTGTAGACCTCAGCTCCAAGCCCCATGCACCACCCAGCTGGGCAGCAGCCCCACCCCCAGCCCTGCCCAACACCCTCCATTCCTCCCTGTTGTGGCTCAGTCCTCACCACCCCTGCCAGACTTACCTACCCAAGCTGCTTTCCAGGCTGCTTGGAGGCCATGTGCATCTACATGCACATGGTGCCCCCTGCCTGACTGCCCTCCTCCTACTCCCTCCCAGCCCCTTGCAGGCTGTAACTGTAGCCTGCAGAGAGCTTGCTGCAAAAAAGCAAAATCCATGGGTTTCTCTGTTAAAATGAAAAATCATATTTTTTCTTGGGTGAAGGGGGAAATCTGCAGTTTTTTCTATTTTTTCTGTGAGAAACAAAAAACCTGGATCCCTGGTCATCAGCATACTGATGGCACATCACTTCAAATCTCTCCACAGTCTTGCTCAGCAACTTCATATGCACATTTGGATAGGAAGGGCAAAAAGATGGAGCTCTGGGTGACCCCATGGGCATAGTCCTGAAGGGATGATGAGTACTTGCCCTCGGGTACACCACTGTTTGGGACCTCCCAGGTAGGAGAGAGTGGAACCATTTTGGTAGTCCTCTGAATGATCAGGTCATGTAAACACTTTATTAACACTTCATGATCAGCTGTCAAAGGCTACTAAAAGGTCTAGCAAGATGAGCAGGGCACAATTTTCACTGTCCATCTCAAGGCAAAGATCATTGACCAAGGCCACAGGTGCAGTCTCCATGTTATATTCAGGATGAAAGCCAGACTGACAAGGGTGCAGATATCTGATGGCATCCAGGTGCACCTGGAATTTATGGGCAACCACCCATTCAATGACCTTCCCTAGGAAGGAGAGGATGGCAACCAGGGTAAAAACTGAGAGTCAACATCAAACAATTTAGGTCTGGCATCCTGCCCGCCCCCTCCTCCCCCCTCCCAAAGGATGGTGTTGACAATGCCTGCCAGCAGTGGCCCCAGACTCCTCTGGCTGGCTTTTTACAAATCAGGACGGACACAGATCCGGTTCACAACTGGTTGGCCTTACCCTCCACCTCTTCCAAGCACATCCTCTGCATTAGTGGATCAGTAGAGACAGTACTGGAAATCTCAGCAGTTCTTACAACATGTTGTCTAACTCTCTTTTAAACCAAGTTAGAGTACACAATGGTATAAATACACAACTTTATATACAAAAGTGTCTTTCATTGTTTTCACCATTGGCAAATCACAGGTTCATTTTCCAGCGAAGACTGCCAAATAGGGACTCTCCTATTTGGAAGGATTTTTTTTCTAGGCACATGTGTTTAGAAACTGTTTTTAAATTGCAAGCTTAAATTCTGCAGAACTTGTGATCCAGAACCTTTCTCCTCTTGCCCTTTCATGCTATGAGAAAAGATTCCTACTGCACCTTTAAGTGCAATCACTGGAGGTTCAAAGCACCCTTCATCACAAGGAGACAATGCTGAAGCGTATTATTTGTTGAAAAGCAGCTTTGAGGTTCAGGAGACTGCGGTTTTATAGTGAGGATCACAAACCTTGCCCAAGCACAGCACAGTCCATAGAGACTCCAAACAGAGCTTGGTAGTCATTGCTTCCCATGGTACTATTTGTGAATAGGATGCAATAGATAATGTTTACCTAATGTGACCAATGGCAAAACAGTTATTCGTGCTGTCGCTGTGTAATGTTTTCATGTTCACCCAGTGGCCTTAGAGGGCTGTCTGTGTGCACCTTTCATGTACAGTCTAGTTATTGCACAGCACCCGAGGCTTTCCAAGCAGGGACCACATTTTACCTACACTCACAGCAATAACCTGGGGTTTACAAAAAAATTCAGGTGCAGACACTAGTGTGGCAGTCCCACAGCTGCTAATCTTTTAAGTGGGGCTGGCTTCTCTTGGAAGGGACAGTGGGAATAGGCAGGAAGGAAGTGGGGACAGAAACTGTCCACAACCTCAAAAAGCTGAAACATCACTCTCTTCTTGGCTGATCCTCATAATAGCAGCAGTGTAGACCTACAGATTCTATGGTCTGCAGCATTCTACAGAATTTGTGAGAATAAGGGTTGACAAATACATCTGACTCTGCCCATTATTGTTGTCATTCATAAATCCCAGGCACAACATTGATGTCAGTTCCCTTCCGTAATGAGCAAAACTTTCTGTATTATTTGTATGTCATTGAGAGGTGTGGGATGCTTGGTCAGGGGAGTTGATACTTATGTTCCAGCTCTAGCTCTGTAAAACCCAGTGTGATGACTCCAGGACTAGCAAAAGTTTCTTAGTATCAGGGTTAGTTAGTTAGTGGTTTTTTTATGGAGATAATTTAGTTTGGGGCTTTAGAGGGATCCTGACTAAACTCCTTGCAAGGCTTTGCACTGCACAAGGATTCCTTGACCCTGTGCCTTTTGGGGGAAAATCCTTGGACCTTTTTGGCTGAGAAATCTATTCTTTGTCTTAGGATAAGTGTATGTTTCCCTTTAGTTTGTTGTTATTTTGCTTAAGTCAACTGCACTGCTTCTTACAGCCACCAGATGTGCGCAGTTGAGCCACTTTGGCTCAGGTTACTAACAGTGATGTCAGAGAAATCCAATTGGAGGAGGAAATCAGATGATTTCCTGTAACCCAGAGGATGATGCAGACT
>NW_017728914.1:2648134-2655289 GCF_001723895.1 Crocodylus porosus | reverse complement strand
TTCCCCCTTCCCTCCTCCTTGTTTCCTTCTTGGAGACAAAGAAGGGAAATACAGAGCTTATGTCTCTAAGCCTTTGTGGAGTTGGCAAGCATTCTTACCTTCACCATCTGTCTCTCTCATGCTAAAACTGCTTAGCCTGGATGTGGAAAGAGCAAGTTGAATCACATTTCAGGGGCCTTTTGTCTCTCCTCTGAGCCTAGCACAAGAGATTTGTCTCCTTTTTCTGTCTGTGATCTAAGGTTATGTTAAGGAGGTTTGTCTGTCTGCTGCTGGGCTGAGTCAGTGAGGGGGGAACATTACCTACACACATACATAAAAGTAGTTTCTGTACCCTAACCCCCAGCACATGCCTTTTGAGCATTTTTTTTTTTTTTGTTACGCATTTTGAGGGGAGAGAGTGCTGGATTTTGCACTGGTGAATAAAACTGAATTGTCAAAGATGTAGCAAATGCAGACAAGCACTGTGATTCCTGAGATTAATGCACTTTGATTTTGTCCTGTAACACCCCTGCCCCAGTCCTACGGTTACCCATTTTTTGAGGTACATTTTCTAGTGTACCTCATTCTTGCTCTGCAGCCCCTGACTCTGCTGGCCATAAGACTCCTCTCCATAGCTCTGCAGCTGTACTTCATTTTTATTCTGAATCTCCTACCACCTCCTAATATTTCTGGTTACTTAATCTACACTACCAGTGCCCCTCCCTCCTGCCATTCAGTTCTGGGTTTGTGCATAGTTCTGCCAAGGTACTTTGTTTTTGCCCTGCAGCACTCTCTTCTTTTTCAGTCTTGGGCCCACCTATATCTGTTGCTTGTACTTTCCCAGCACTCCCTTTTTTGAGTCATATAAGGAGTGCTGGGAATAATGTTATAGTGTATGTTAAATGAGCAACATAAAACTGTATAATACAATGAGAAACTGATATTCTGCATTCTTGCCTTTTTCTATTCTGTATAGTAATTCTGTAGCATATTCTACTATACCAGAGACCGACTTGTATATTGTGCACTTTCTTTGTAGTATATGTTCCCATGATACCACAACTATTGTAGTCAGTTGAATGACTGAGAGTAAATACCACTTTCATGCCACGGTTAACTCTGTGTATATGCAAGTGGGATATACAGAGTTATGGTGGTTGTGTGCAAGTCATTTACATTGCCCCTTGATATGCTTGGCCACACTGAGACCACTGCTGCTGGATGAACTGCTTCTTGCTGTATTTGTTTGTTCTTTGGTTTTTTGCTCAGTTGCCATGAGTTATAACAATGGTTACGTGTATGTATTAGGGCTGTGTGAAGTGGCACTGTTCCATTTCGACCAAACAGTGATGCTGTTTAAACGCTGTTTGGAGTTTTGCCCATAGGCTATAATGGGAACGCTCAAAACAGCCTCTTCCATCTCATCTGGCAGGCAGATTTGGGGCCCACAACCCTGGGAGGGCTGTAGGAGCTGTGCCAGTCCTGCTGGGTGTTACAGACCCCGATCTGCCTGCCAAACAAGGGAGGGAATCCCAGGCAGCAGCACCCGGCTTCTCTCATCCGATTGGGGCCGCAACCCTTGGAGGGCTGCAGGAGTTGTGTGATGGGGCTCAGTTCCCTTCCCCAGCTCGATTGGGCTGGGGAAGGGAACTAAGCCTCATCGCTAAATTTCCCCTCCCCAGCACTAGGATTGGGCTGGGGAAGGGAACTCAGCCCAGCTGAGCTGAGTTCTCTTCCCCAGCCCAATCCTAGCGCTGGGGAGGAGAACTCAGCCGGGCTGTTTCAAAATTCGAAACATTTCAAAGCTTTCAAAACATTTCGACTGCCCCCATTTTGTTTCAAGGCTGTTTCAAAGCCCTTTGTTTCATTTTGATTTCACTGTTTCAAGCTCGAAATGAGTTGAAACAGTGTCAAAATGAAACAGCAAAATTTCGCATAGCCCTAGTATGTATCCTTAAAATCTCTCTCTCTCTCTCATTGCATGTTGATGTGTTTATAATAGGAAACCAAACACTTTATATGACCAGTTCCTTGAATGATTAATACTGTTCCTGCTATAACTGTGTAAGTCTCCGTCTTCTTCTGTGGAGCATATTCTAAAATAAATTGAGGAAACTGCAGGCAGGGCCCAAAAGGTTTGAAATTCAGGAGGGTTTAGCTCTAGTCTGCCTCCTTCCTGGCTTGAGAACTGGAGGGGCAAGGTGAATGGCTGCTGGCTTATACTGCTGTATCAGTTTTCCATGTACCTGTTGGCCTGGCTAACAGGTATTCTCCACTGTGTGCGCAAACCCAGGATAGATCAAAACTAAGATTATTTGGTATCAGTTTCATTTCCAGTTCCATAACTACCTAATAACATAATTTGAGGTAGGGAGCAACTGGGGCATCAGCTTCAAGTGCTCCTTTTCTGGTGAAGGGAGTAGTTGAACATAAAAGCAGCTGGTGCTGCCCTGGTGCCCCATGTGCTGTATCTGCCCTGGGTGTGGAGCTGCCCTTTTACACCTCTGTACCTTCCTCTTGCCTGCAAATGCAAACCCTAGCCTCATTTCCCCTGGCAGCAGCTGTGTTTGTGTAGGAAGCAGCCCTCAGGTTCTAGCATAGCAAGATTCCTTGGCACAATAAAAGTAGGCAGCATTTATAGTGTTTCCCAAATGCTGGGGTATTTAGAGATGTGAAGGGGAACAGTGCTAAGATTATTCTGATTTTATGCACTTTCTCAAATGTGCTGGACCTTTTACTGAATGAAATATGATCTGCCTTTGCTATGAAATAAGAGCAAAAGCTGTGGTACAGGAGATGGAAGATGAAGTGAGCTTACGTTAGTTAGGAGCCATAGTTAAGTTATATGGAGGTGGTTAGTTGGACTGTATTTGTGATTTTTAAATGTTTCTATGAATAATGTTTAGCATCTCTTTTTCTCATCTAAAAATGTTGTTCTTCAAAATGGCATCTTACCCTCTCTGCTATATTGGCACTGAACTGACATGGGTTAGTGTTTTCCCGGTTTCCTCTTTTACAGCAGCAGAGGGTGCACTTGCACCATAACATAGCTTTCTTTCCTCCCCCCACCTCTGATTTCAGCCATTTTAGGCAGGATGTTTTCCTTCTTCACAGTGTCCATTTTATGTTTATGACGCAGGGGGGGAAAAGGTTGAGCAAGGGAGGAGTCTGCAGGGTGAGTGGGACGAGCTGAGACAGAGCTGCTGTTGGAGCTCTCAGACCGCTACTCTGATGCTAGCAATTGCGCACAGTTCAGGTGCCAGGAAAGCCACAGGTCTGAGTACCAGAGCAGGAGGCTGTTCCCAGTCAGGGTGACACTGTGGGGAAAGTGGGAGCCATGTGTACATGGAGCCCAAAGTGAGGACTCTCTCAGCTGTCCAATGTTTGAGGTGAGAATAGCCTGAATTAAGTAGGACCTTCCCTTTCCTTGGCAGTCAGAAATGCTCTTTCCTGCACCCTGCTCAGTATAGCTGCTATAGAGGGTTGCCACAGCTGTACTGGTGGAAAGGCTTTTAACAGCTGAAGAAAGATACTGGCTTCACTCAGGAGGGGATAGGAAGGTTTATACTTTCTTTCTGTGAGGCTGGTGGGAACTAGTATAACACTTCACATCCCCCTACTCCCCACACGTACACAGGGTGCACACAGGATGCACAGGCAGGTTAAGCTTCCCCTCCATCTGCTGAGTTTTCCCTGTACTGGGTGTTACCTTGTTCCAGCTGTTTGGGGTACAGTGTTTTATTTTCTCTTTTTGAGTGTGTTGGGGGTGTTGATGGGTAGTTGGGTGGATTATTGTCCCAGGTAAAATGAAGAGTGTTTTCGGTGGTGATACCTTTCCGCAGTTGCAGTGGGAGCTTTGGCAGAGGTACTTTTATATTTAATTAACCCATTACTGTATATTTTAGTGCTCTGTTTGTTTTTAACTTGTATTTTATTTCTTGAACACTGCTCTGCTCATCACAGAGTCTCAGAGGTTATGTAGGATGGGCATTCTCTGCCCATGAGCAGGCACCAGTTGGTGAGCCAAACTTTTGGAGACTTTCTTGTCCCCTCTGTAGAAGAAGATCCCTGAAACACCCCATAGTGGTTCTTTTCTCTTAAGCG
This sequence comes from Crocodylus porosus, assembly GCF_001723895.1. Taxonomy (NCBI): domain Eukaryota; kingdom Metazoa; phylum Chordata; order Crocodylia; family Crocodylidae; genus Crocodylus; species Crocodylus porosus. The sequence goes on along the minus strand of NW_017728914.1, from coordinate 2,651,206 downwards.
TCTTTCCCCCCAGATCATACACAACAGTGGGGGGACACTGCAAATGTGTGGACTGTCTCTGTTGTTAGTGGCTTTGTGCTTGTAGTTAAGCTTGGAGCTGAATTGTGAACCTGTGAACTCAAGCAAAGTGGAGGCTTTTGGAGAGCTGGGACCTACAAAAGAAAACCAGGGGTCGCAACTGGTTCGAAGAGGCATTTCTCTTGAGATGGAGGCTGTGTGTTCTACCCCAGTGGCACCATAGGAGGGAAATGTTTTAGCCTGAGGGGGACTAAGGGAAGGCATGTGATCCATATACCTTAGGTGTCTACATAGCCCTTTTCTCCGTGATGGCTGAATTCTACACAAAAGCCCCAAATGCTGTCCATAGAAATTTAATGTGGTTTGTGAAGAATGCTTTATATTAAATTACGGTCAGCTAGGTTTCTTCTGAGAGACGATCTTTCAGAGAAGGGTCTTCTCCCCACTCATTCTCTGTTATGAGGACCCGAGTTTCTCCAGTTACATAGTTTTTGTGAAGAACTGTGAAGGTGAGAGAATCTCTGAGGCAGCCAAATCCTGGCCTGTCAGCTGCCCTGGGGTTTAAGGGACTAGGACTTTGAATTGTGCTGTGGAGCAAACAGAGAGCCAGGAGGTCCATGACACGTTTGCTTGGACTCTTGTCACTAACAAAGTATGTAGCTTCAGTCTTTGTAGCACTTGCATCTTACCCTAGATTTGAATTATGTTAATCCAAACAGTGGATGATAAGCAGTGGTCCCTGGGGCAGTCTTCTGAGTGTGACTGAAACTTGCTGACTTTCAGGGAGGTATTGCTATGCTTCCTTTCATCAGGGAACTTAACGATCATCAGTGGGCTCTGTCAGCTATTGAAGAGGAGGGGAGTTTTTCAGGGTTAGAGCAAAGCTTATGGGGCTTCTGATTGGGTCATTGGTTCAAACTCCACCAGGGCAGAAGAGGTGCAGCTGTTTAAGTTTCCGGGATCATTTTATGTGTCTCTGTATGATCCTGTCTGATTTTAGCTAATTTTGTCTTTGAAACAGGAGGGAAAGCTCTTTGCTTTGGGCTGAAATCTGGATGTGTATGTGAGTTGTGAGTCACTTGATTCTCTTAAGTTCTACTGGTGTGAATGCAATTCCAGGAAAGAAAGATTGTTCCTAAGATGTTTTATGGCTGTATATGTTTGCACTAGTTAAACTTTTTAATGTACTGTGAGTGAATTGGGCTTGTGCCATAGGTGCTCCAGTCTCCCTTTTATCTCCCATGCCATAGTACATTAAGGAACCATTACACATTGTGTGAGAGTTGTAAAGGAAAGAGGTGTAGTAGGGCTGCCGTATCTTTCCCAGTGGCTTTGAAAAGGGTTTCAGATAGGTTTGGATCTAGGAATAGTGTTAGGTCCTGGGCCACAGGCTATTAAGAGTACTGAAGGAATTGGCCAGTGTCATAGCAGAACCACTGGCATGGCTGTTTGAGTGGTCGTGGTACTCGAGTCAGGTCCTGGCAGACTGGAAAAGGGCCAGTGTGGTCTCTATTTTCAAGAAGGGGAGGAAAGAGGATCTGAGTAATTTATAGGTCAATCAGTCTCACGTCCATCCTTAGAAAGGTCTTTGAAAAGATTATGAAGGAACGTATTTGTGGGAGTCCAGCAGGAAAAATAATGCAGGAGGGAAACCAGCATGGATTCATAGCAGGTAGATCATGCCTTACCAGTTTGGTTTCGTTTTATGACAGGGTCACAAAACACTTAGACGCAGGAGTAGAGGTGGGTGTTGTTTTCTTGGATTTTAGCAAGGTCTTTGATACAGTATCTCATCCCATTCTCAGAAATAGAGGCTGTGACAAATGTTTACATGGTCTGGTGGGTGGCAAATTAGCTTGGGGGTCACACTCAGAGAGTGGTAGTAGATGGGTCAGTATCAACCTAGAAGGATGTGGGTAGCAGGGTCCCACAGGGTTCAGTCCTTGGACCTGTACTCTTCAATATCTGTATAAGTGACTTGGATGTGGGTATGACGTACTCTGTCCAAGTTTGAGGACAATACTAAATTGTGGGGTGAAGTACACGCTCCGGAGGGTAGGGAACAATTGCAGGCAGACCTGGACAGGGTAGAAAAGTGGGCAGTACACAATAGGATGCAACAAGGACAAATGCAGAGTGCTGCACCTAGGGCGCAAAAATATCCAGCACACCTACTGGCTGGGAAGTGACCCTCTCAGCAGCACAGAAACAGAAAGAGATCTGTGTCATAGTGGACTTCAAGATGAACATGAGTCGTCAGTGTGATGAAATCATCAGCAAAGCTAACCGCACTTTATCATGCATCAGCAGATGCATGACAAATAGAACCAATAACAAGGACTCCATTGTTATTGACTCCAAGATGAACATGAGCCGCCAATGACAGACCGCAGCCAGCAAGGCCCACCATACCTTGTCATGCATCCAAAGATGCATCTCAAGCCGGTCCAGAGAGGTGATACTTTCCCTCTATGCGACTTGGGTCAGGCCGCAGTTGGAGTACTGCGTCCGGTACTGGACACCGCACTTCAAAAGAGATGTGGCTAGCCTGGAGAGGGTTCAGAAGAGGGCCACCTGCTTGGTGAGAGGGCAGCAGGACAGGCACTATGAGGAGACACTGAGGGACCTGAACCTGTTCAGCCTTAGCAAGAGGAGGCTGAGGGGGGACCTGGTGGCTGCCTACAAACTCATCAGGGGAGATCAACAGCAAATAGGTAGAGCCCTTTTCTCCCCAGCACTACCTGGGATGATGAGGAACAATGGTAATAAGCTGATGGAGAATAGGTTTAGGTTAGAGATCAGAAGGCAATATTTTACAGTTAGGGTGGCCAGAATCTGGAACCAGCTTCCCAAGGAAGTGGCCCTTGCCCCTGCCTTGGGCAAATTTAAAAGGTTGGACGATCACCTGTCTGGGGTCTTGTGAACCCAGCATTCATTTCTGCCTGTGGCAGGGGGTCAGGCTAGATGATTGGGAGCGGGGCTTAGGGGTCTGGGAGCTCAGGTGGTGTTTTCGTCAATCCTCCCAGTCTCGGGCTATGGGCTGAGGAGGGAGAG
>NW_017728914.1:2644218-2648123 GCF_001723895.1 Crocodylus porosus | reverse complement strand
GATGCTTATCTTGCTGGGATCCTATGACCCCAGCTGACTTCCTGCCCTTTGGGCAGGGGGCTGGACTCGATGATCTCCCAAGGTCCCTTCCAGCCCTAATGTCTATGAAATCTGTGAAATCTGTTCAGGTCCCTCCTGACCCTAGGTACTATGAAACTATAAGGAGGTGATACTTTCCCTCTATGCAGCATTGGAGTACTGTGTCCAGTTTTGGGCGCCTTACTTCAAGAAGGATGTTGATAGACTCAAGAGGGTCCAGAGGAGGGCCACTGGTATGATTAGGGGCTTACAGGACAAGCCGTATGAGAATAAACTGAGGGATCTGGACCTCTTCAGCCTCCACAAGAGAAGGCTGAGAGGTGATCTTGTGGTTGCCTACAAATTCATTAGCAAGGGATCAGAGATGCATTGTTCACCAGGGCGCCTCTTGGGGTAACAAGGAACAATTGTCGCAAACTGACAGAGAGCAGATTTAGGTTAGATATCAGGAAAAACTTCTTCATGGTAAGGGTAGCCAAAATTTGGAATGGGCTTCCAAGGGAGGTGGTACTCTCCCCTACCTTGAGGTCTCTAAGAGAGGGTTGGATAGGCATCTGGCTGAGGTCATCTGACCCCAGCACTCTTTCCTGCCTAGGTGGGGGGGGCGGACTCAGTGATTTGTTGAGGGCCCTTCTGGCCCTTGCATCTATGAATTTATTATTGTATGATGATGAGTTTAGTTGTTAGTAAGAAATGTATTCATATAGGTCATTAGGGGCAGTTCATTTTTCAGAAATGAAGAAAGTGGCTTGAGAGTCCTTGATCTGCATAGCATCCATTACTGAGGTATCAGGGTGCCACACTGTTAAGTGTATATGTGTAGTTAATGCAGTGATTGCAGTTGTGTAGTTCTAGCTAAGCTAATTTTGACTGGTACTAATATTGCTAGCAGTGAAGTTGCAGCTGCAGAGGGCACTTTTACATATGCTCTGGGGGTGGGGTGGGGGAGCAGCTAGAGCCACACTAATTAAATCACCGCCACATCTCGTGTATCAGCATCCCCACACTTAAAAATGGTGGTGTGGGGCACCTGAAGTAAAGCTCTTTCAACAGGCTTTAGATGAAGTGCCCTTGCCACCATTCTTAAGTGCGGGGACACTGCATGAGACAGAGGAAGCTGCTGGAGCACAGCAATTGCTACACTCCAGCAGACTCGATTTAATCAAGCTTGCTCTGATGTCCTGTAATTCCAGCATGTTGGAGCAGCCTCCACACTTGTGTATAGGCACCCACAGAGTCCAGCTTATGCTGCCAAATTTGGTGAATACAAAGCCTTGAGTGAAACCACTGGGAATTGGGTAAATACAATAGTTTAAAGATAGCTTGAGTTTTAAGCAGCTACATGAGCTGAGGACACTGAAATGACAGATGTAGATCTACCTGAGGTATCTGTCTGTCTAGACCAGTCGTTCTCAACCTATTTAAGTGCAAAGAAAATGACCCTTCAGAAAATGCCAGCTCTTAATTTTCATTCATTTTTTACTACAGAAAAATAGATTAAATTTCCTGCTGCAAGAAACTTGAAAGACAATGTTTTTAACACTATGAATTCCTATATGAAACCTCTGGGTTTATCTTTATGTTTGCACATCTAACAGAGCTAACAGTGAGTGGTACCCCGTGGCACCTTTGAAGGGATTTCAAGGCACCCCATGGTGATGAACACCCTGACTGAGAATCATTTGTCTAGACTAATTGGCCCCACTTTTTAATGCAAATTGGTGCCTGCTTGTAGAATTATACATCTTTCACACAGAGGCCAGGCCTAATTGTGACCCCATAGGTTTCTCCCAGTTCTTATTTCTGCCATCCCCAACTTTAAGGTTGTGTATTCTCAGTTTATTTGTTTCTGTCCTTATCCTGAAATCCTAACCAATGAATTCTGTGATTCTAATTCCTGCCCCTTTCCTAAGGACCTTATTTCATGCAATATATCTGAAGTTTTGCCTTTCCAATTAATGTTTTCCTTTGCCTTTCCTCCTTCCTCTTCCCCAGTTCTTCATGTGGGAGCTTTCCAGCTCCCCATTGTGAGTTTTTACATGTGAAGAGGCCCTAGGATTTATGGAGGTGTCTGCGACTATAACAATTGCTTTCCTTTGAAATCTGTCTAAGCTTCGGTGTCCTTCATTTGCACGCTTGTTCATGTGCACACACAGAAATTAGGTCAGTGACTCTTCAGCAGCTGTACTCTATAGCCTGAGGTGTGAGCACGTGTCAGATGAAGGGGGAGGCCAGTGGGTAGCATAGTCATGAGCTAGCTCTACAGGGAAGGTTGTAACTCCTTTCCCACCACTTCACTAGGCAGTGCGCATTCTACACTGATGAAAGGGAGGTCTCTGCAGTTATTGGAGCTAGGCCTGACAGAATGTGATTGGCAGTTATTTAGTGTGTCTTCTGTCAAATTGGTTGATATTAGTATTTCAATGCACTCCACAGGGGGCAGGAATTTCACTTTATATAGTTGCAAATACTAAGAAAGTTCTATAGCCATGTTTCTCCTCTATGGTGGCACAGTTGGATCATTAACACCACATGAATCTGACGCCATCACTCCTGCTCACCACTTTTCTTGGAGTATTGAATAGCTCCTATGCTTTTGTTCCTTGGGCAATCATGTGATCAGTGGAGGTGCAGTAAGATTCTTTCAACCTAGACTTCACTTCCAGCAAATGGAGTGAATTTTGAGGTCTCTGGGCAGCCTTCTATCTCGAGTCCCCTCTCCCTTTTCTTAATGATGTGTCTAAGAGGGTGAGGATGGTAAAGGTAGATGGGATCTTGTTCAGAGCTAAGATTTTTATTCCGAGTTATTGGACTTAGAGATGCTAGTCACTGGGTTTTGACTGGTACATCTTCCATGCTGCAGAAGAATTAAGCCTTTGCCAGGATGTGAGAGATGCACTGAGGAAAGAAGTCAGTTGTCAAGCTTCTTGAAGGAATGCAAGAACCACTTGTGCAGTGGAAGGGACTCAAAAATATATTTAGATACCATGGGCATACATCTCCAGAAACACTACCCATCCTGCACTGCACCTGTTTCCTTTCACTCAATCCCTGGAAATTATCAAGAGCAGGTTGGACAGGCACTTGGCTTGGATGGGTTAGTCAGGGATGATCCTGTGCAGTGGGCTGGACTAGCCACCCTTACTTTCTTTTGTAAATGTATGCAATCCTATGCTTCATACCTGACTGAGTGACAGAAACCCAACATAATGCAGCAAATGTCTTGTCACTAAGAGATCTTAACTTTATGGAAGTGCCAAGGCTGTTTCTGTATCAGGCCAGTGCAGGCTTCTCTGGTCTCTCTCCATCTTCTGTAAATGTCTGTGCTGTGGTTTGCAGCATGTGGAGTAGATAGAGCTCTGTGTGCCTGAACAGTAGGGCAGCTGTTTGGAAGTTATGTGGAGAAGCTCCTTGCCAACGGAGAGGGTACTCTTCAGGCCCCTGCTTACCCTAATTTCCTGTACCTACAGCAAAGAAAGACCAGGAAGGTGGAGAGGAAAAGAAGAGTGGCCAGAAGAAAAAGGTCAGAGAGCTCAAAGTGTTGGATTCAAAAACTGCTCAGAACCTATGTAAGTACGATACACAGGAAGCCTGGTTTTCTCTGTTTAAAAATTGCAAATTCTTTGATTAAAAAGAAAAAATGCCAATACTCTGATTAAAAAAGCCCCAAATCTGCATTTCTCTGCAATTAAAATGAAACACCACTATATATAATATATACAGATTTCAATTGCACACTATGCTTTATTGATATATTTACAATTTTAAAGCAGTTTTGAAGCCTACCAGTGCCTCAATCATTATAATAACAAATTCTAAATACCTAAATATTTTGGCATTCAATTTTGGTTTTTCATCATGGAAAA
>NW_017728914.1:2600454-2644118 GCF_001723895.1 Crocodylus porosus | reverse complement strand
ACAATGCTGCTCTGTGGTTTTGAGCAGCCTTGATATGCCTGTACCTTGCCCCTGCCGCTACCCCTCACTCCCAAGCCACAGCCCCTCCAGCTCTGCCAGTGCCCCTCACTCCTGACCCACAGCCCCCTGGCACTCCTGGTGCCCCTCACTTTTGACCTGCTGCCCCCGGGCCCTGCTGGTGCTCGTCACTCCCAATCCAGAACCCCCTGACCCTGCCAGTGCCCCTCACTCCTGACCATCTGCCCTCTGTCCAAGCCCCACAGTATATGAGTAAGATGGTGAGTGGGGAAGGGGCGATGTGCACATAGGCACAGTTGATATAAGAGGGGCATGTGCCCCCCAGATTTCTGTGCCCACAGTGGGGCACAGGGCAGCAGCCCAACTGGACCAACTCCGGGCAGAAACCTCCTCCATGGCCAAGTGGGAAGGACTCAGTGAAGGAGGAAATACCATGCTGCCGTAGTCGCCAAGGCGAGGTGTCCCCTAGCCACCTGGCAGCAGTGGGGGCACAACTCTGTGCTGCTTCCATCCTCACCTTGGTGGTCATGGTGATATGGCACTCCCTTCTGTACCGGATGTTGCCCACTGGGCAACAGAGGTAGCTTCTGCCTGGAGCTGGTTCAGCTTGGCTGCAGCCCTGTGCCTCACTATGTGCACAGAAATCTGTAGGTATGTGCCTCCTGCCTCCTCCATACATATCCTGTGCCCTCCCTGCTGCATCACTTTTGGTCCTCCCACTCCCCTAGACTTACCTGCAGGGTGCTGCAGGAGCTGCTCTCCACTGCTGGCTGACTGCCATGTGCATGTGCACACATGCATGTGGTGCCCTCTATCTCCTTTGTCCTGCTCCCACCAGTCCCAAGCAGCCCTTTGGAAGCTGGAACTCTGCCAGCCTGCAAGGGGAAACTCATCATTTCCTGGGGTTTTCTTCTTTAAAGGAGAAAATCCCCTTTAAAGGGTTTGTTTGTTTTTTTTGGGGGGGGGGGGGTTAAGAAGTTTTTCTCCCATAAAGGAAAATCCACATTTTTCTCCTTTAAAAGAGGAAATCCACGTCTTTCTGCAGCAAACAGAAAACCCAGATCCCTGATAATGAGATTAGGGCCTCTCTTCCAATATCTATCAGGACAGTTGGTCCCAAGGATTTACTTGTGCTTCTTTTTGGACCCTGGCAGCAATATTCCTTGGCTCCTTCCGTATGCCTTATGAGGAGATCAAGAATGTGATCCTGGAAGTGAATGAGGCTGTACTGACTGAGTCCATGGTGCAGGTGAGTGAGAGTTGGACATCTTTCCCCTGTGGGTAGGTATTGCTGAATAATTATCTCCTGTATCTGCTGGATTGAGGTCTTTATGGAGAAATTAGCTGATATAATAGATATCTTTCCTAAGATCATTGGCTCTTCCTTGGCATCATCACTTGAGTAGGAAAACCCCCCACCTCATTTCCATGGATTTTAGAGGTTTTAGTGCCCAGATGCTGGCCTCCTGAGTTGAAACACTGGATGTATGGCTGAGGGAGCTGCCTTCACTCCAAGTCACAAATGACTCTAATTTAAATGACTGCTTCATTGACTCTGCTGTTTCTCCCTCAGAACCTGATTAAGCAGATGCCAGAGGCTGAGCAGTTGAAGATGCTTGCAGAGCTAAAGGACGAGTACAATGACTTGGCTGAATCTGAGCAGTTTGGTGTTGTGGTGAGTGCCTTACCATTTCAGTAAGGGAGCGCATCACTGTCTCTCCTCTTCTGAAAGGATATTGTTTTATAGCTGTTGCTATGTAAAGTTGCTATGTACAATATTGGATATCTCCCCATCAGCCCCATAACGTGTGATGTTTTGTCCCCTTCCCTTCTCTGATCGGGTCTTTCTCCTACCAGACATGTCCTGTTTTCATAACGTTACTTTTGCATATCTCCTATCTAAAAGCTGTATATTATAGCCATTTTCTGAAACAACGTTGGGACAGTTAATCGTTGGAGGTTTGGCACATGCTGATCCTCACATTCCTCCTAACCTGCAGAGTTGGTCAAACTCTGCTACTCTGGTTTTTCAGGCAGTGATTTTGGTTTCCCCAGATTCCTGCTTCATTTGCAGTTATTAGTGTTAACTTTTTTCCAGAAAGTTTGGTACTTTTTTGCTGTTTTAAAATATCCTTTGGCATCCTCAAGACCTCCTGCATCACCAGCCAGAGATTAACTTAAATTGGGTATCTCATGCCAAAATTACTGTGCCATTATTACCAGCTTGGCTGAAAGGCACTCTTTTTGGACTGCTTTGCCTATGGTGGCTTTATTCTCTTGGTTTGAGATGAGCTGAAAGTCACCCTGTTGAAGGAAAGTCATTTTAATCCACAGTATGGAAGAACCTGGAACCAAGTTTCTGACTCGGCAGCCTTAAAGGCTATAACCCTCCCCACACACACACCTTATTTCCATGCATTTTAGAGGTTTCAGTGCCCAGATACTGCCCTCCTGAGTTCAAACACTGGCAGCTCTCTGAGAGTTATTAAGACAGAGTCTTCATTTTGGGGGACAGATATAGAAATGTATTCTTTTTAAGGCAATTTAAGGATGCCAAGATTGCTGTTTCCTTTCCAGGATATTCTCAGGTTTCCTATAGGCATAATCTTGTTCGGCACCCTGGAATTTGGTGCAGTTCTTCTCTCTTTTGTAGGATTGTGCTCCAGAGTCTATTCTTTCCCTTAAAAAAAAAAAGTTTAAAGCCCTTAGGTAGAAAAGCTTCAGTAGTATAAATAGAGTCTAAACTAATGAGGTATCATCTGTGTATGTTTGTAAAGAGTCAAATAGTAGTACTTAAAAGAGCTGACCTACCTCACTTATGTTGGGACACTGACATCTGCACAATTTCTTAGCTTTGTAATTTGATCCGTTCCCAGGATATCCTGAAATTTACTATATTGATGCCCAGGCATTTTCTTTTCCATCAAAACCCTGCCTTGCTGGGAGACCATGTAATTTGATCCGTTCCCAGGATATCCTGAAATTTACTATATTGATGCCCAGGCATTTTCTTTTCCATCAAAACCCTGCCTTGCTAGGAGACCGGCACAAGGAGAACTGTACTAGATGACAGTGCATTTTACTTAAAGGATCTAGGCAGGTAGGAAGACTTGGGAAACCAAAGAGTTGGGGTCTGGAGAGCAAAAGAAGACATGCATGTAAGCTGGAGAACATCACCTGAGGCATGGGGAATTGGGAAGAGAAGCTACTGAAACCGTCAACAAGCTCCCTCTTTTGAGGCATCTCTGGGGAAGAGGCGATTCTAAATTGGGTTATAATGGATGGTGTCAAATGTGCCAAGTTGAGGTGCCAAGAGTACACTTTTTTTTTTTTTTTTTTTTACTATTGAACATATTTTACATGAATTTGTGTTCAAAACACTGAGCCATAGCTGAATATTTTGATGGGTAGGAAAATGAGAACTTTTCTTGTAAGGTTATTTTTTGTCCATAGTACCTAAGGCCCCTGCCAGACTTTACACTTAAGATATGATTAACCCATTAATCATGTCTTAAGTCACAACCTGACCACACATTAAAGCAATTAATGTTATCATAAAACAAGGGATAAGCAACAAAGTTATTCTACAGAAAATGTGTAATAACTTTGTAGCTGGTTCCTAACGTGCCATTAATTGAATATGTTGCTAGGTATACCCCATAGGGTAGCCCCATCAGCTGCAAGCTCCCAGCCTCAGGAGCAGCTGGTGTGCCTTCACGACTGGGAATGCAAATCAGCAATCTGCTGATAGGGCTTCCAGCCACAGGAGCTTGCTACTTGCCAGTACAGGGGTAGCCCAGGATCATGAACCTGGACACCGGCAATAAAGCATGATGGGATCTGATGCTCAATCCCACAATCATGCCTTCTGTCATGCATATGGAGGAAGCACAATTGAGTGAATTGTGCATCAGATCCCATCTTGCCTTTACCTGCACATATGGCAGGGTGCTTGCATAACATTAAGAAGTCTTAATTTATTACAGGAAATATGTGTTTGATGGGTTTTCCTCTTGTCATGGTTAATTTTGATTGTTAAATCTGTGTCAAGAAGGGATTTCCCTCAACATCAGATTGGATTGCACTGGTAGTGATGGGGTTGATGGTCCCATGGGGTATGGTCCATGCCTTTGGATCATCTGGGTATATTTTACCTAACCAGTTCCTTGCAGTTGCAGCATCCCAAGACCCTAGTGGTGCCCTTGTCTGTCTCTCACTTCCTGTGGCACACTGTAGGTTACTTTTTAACTGGGGGCTTAGTGGTAGTGATGTGTAAGAATAGATGTTTCTGTGGAGCTTTTTGAAGAAATCATTGCCTACAAACATGGGCAGGACTCAGTAGTCCAGGTAGCTCTTCTAGTCTTGCATTCCTAAATGAATGTTGCCTTTGAAGTGAAAGGTTGCCACTGCAACTTTTGGTCCCTTTGTGCTGCAAAATACATAAAGTCCTGCCAATAGATGAAAGATCTAATATCCCAGTAGTTACCATTCAGTCTGGGTTAGAGTTCCAGCTCAGACAGCCTAGTTAATAGTTTTAAGGACATCATCACAAGGGGCACAAGGTGCATGTAATCTGTAGCATCACACGTAACACCTGCAGTTACATGTAGTGCCACAGGTTGTAGTTCAGCCCTCCAGCATTCCAGGAGACTGTTCTTTGTCCCCTTCATCCTAGTTCCAAGGAGCGAGTCCAACACCAAACTCTACTGCCCCTGGAAGGTAGAGTTTGGTTCTGTCCTTTCTTGTTCAGTCCTGTCTTTCTTTATGAACAGGATAAAATCCTTCCTGCTCAAAAAAACATGGCAGGAATATACCTCCCAAACCCTCCTGCCACACCAAAAATATCTGTTCCTGGGGAGTCAATATCTCTGGCATTATCCACCAGCCAAGGAAGAGCACATAGCAGGAACTTGTGGGTGGTTAAGTTCATGTCCAGGACATTCAAAAAAAAAAAAAAAAAAAGTTGGCTCTTAACTTTTACAAGTAGTAAATGGTATGGCCAGAGCAAAAGGTAGACTTTTCAGCACTTCTCCTGAAATAGAGGGAGTGTCAGAGCCCTGCTGGGTGGTGTGACCAGGAAGTCCCTGTGTTCTAAGTGCAGTGACTTGATGCTGTAATTTGCAACGGCCATGGCTGAAATGAAGGGGAGACTACAGTCCCCTCCTGAAGCAGAGCCAGCATCAGAATTTTCCCCCTTTGCTGACCTCCCACGATATGATGAAGTGGGTGAATCATGGTGCCAGCATCTACTGGATAATCAGAGATACTTTCTGCATTGCTTCTCCCATCAGGGACCTGCCTATACCAAACTTGTAGGCAAACCAAAGACTGCATGGCAAGGGCCTTGGTTGTGTTTGCATAGTTGTACATGGCACTGTGCACCAACATGTGCAGGAGCTGAAGAGACTTTCTGAAAAAACAGTGGCAGGCCTTGTTTCTGTGCCAGGAGGAATATGGCATGTACTAGATCTGGCAGCATTGCTGGATTATGACCCACACAGTGTGCCAGCAGCAGGGATCTGTTGATGGCTAGAAATGAAATTGATGAGCCTTTGTCAGTGGAAATTGACTGTGTATACTGTGGCTCTGTACTGCCAACTTTGGGGGGGAGGGGAATGGAATCCCTGGTGGATGTGGTTACCTGGGCAGCCAGTTCAGGTAATGCTTTCTTCTGCACTTGGCTGCCCATGGGAACCTCTACAGATGGGGGCAAGAGGCTGCAAAGCACAATGGGAGCACTGCATGCTCGCTCCATGGCTGTGGAACATTAACAGTAAAAGCTTTTGCCATGCCCTGCAGTTCTCTGGACAACTAGACATGTGAATGGCTGTACATCTATTTCATACTGTTTTAGTGATGCTGCAAATTTGCTGGAAATTCTTAGCATTTCAAATGAGTGTCTGCCTGTAAATTCAGGGCACTTGACTTGATGTCTGGGGAGACCCCTTCTAGTCCTATATTCCTAGGAGTGTGTCATCTCAGGTGTGACCTATTCCTGCCATTTTGTTTATTTTTTTGGTGAAATCTGAGTATTATTCTTTTGATTGCTAAAGTACATGTAGTGCCTATAATACACATTGCTTCACAGTGTATGGTAATTGTGTCAGTACTTGCCCTTTGGTGAAGCCATATCTTAAAAGTTTTTTATCTTTATACCTGAAGTCTGCGTGTATAGAACTTAGTGTATGAGGTTTAAACTTTAACCTTCCCAAGTATGTGGATGATCTGTTGACTCAATTCATGACCAAGATAGTGAGTTTCTTTCCTGGTCAATTCAGTTTTCTCAATCCAGATTTCATGTCTGTGTTGGGAGGCAGGCTTTCTACCTGTCTATTTAAACACTTCTGAGTTATTCTTCTGCACATTTCTGTTGCTTTTAATATTTTGGAGGGACCCTAATTCAGAAAAGAAAGCCCTCAAACGTGCATTTAATTTGCTTGAGATCTTTGAGGCTAGAGAAGTTGCTTTAGTGTTTTCTTTAAATGGAAGTTTTCAGTGGAAAATCCATGAAAGGGAGCAATACCATATTATTACAAGTATAACTTGATCTTTTTCCTTCCAAAAGAACCATAAAAGTTAGATTTGACATACACGCTGGGTCAACCTATAATTGTACTCCCAACAATGTTGACTTCTCATCTTGCAGTATTTTTGAGTATGCAATAAAAATACCAAGTCAAAATTCTTCCCATTGCAGTTTTTATTTTGGTATTTTCAGTGCATTTCATTTTGTGTCCATTCCTTGGGGTTTGTTTTTTGTTTTTTTGCTTCTCCCTTGATTTTGAAAAGACAATAATAGCAGTTCAAGAACATTATCTGTAGTTATTAAATTATATATGGGGAAAAATTAATGTGTTTTTTTCCCCCTAAAATTGAACCTGAAAGTGTGGGTTTAACACACGTTGGATCAGCTTTTAATTGGAATATGGTAGTCTGTTTGCCAGTAGTGGAAGTTCTCTTCATCCATCCTCTCTTCAGGTTTTTACTTGATTTGTCTATCTTTCTTCCTACTTTTGCAAGTTTTGGATTTGACTTGTACTTTTATGGTTTTTGGGTTAGATCAGGGATGCTCAACCTGCAGCCCACTGGCCAAATGCAGGCCACAGAACCATGGTGTCTGGCCTTTGGAGTCCCCATGGGTAGGGAAATTTCGTAGCGGGGTGGGGGCAGTGGGCGTTAATATGACCCCTCTTTCCCCCACTGCCAAATTCCCAAACCCTGCAGTGGGTTGAAACCAGGTCATGCCCCTTCCCACCCCCACCCCATGGGGCTGGGTTGGGGCTGGGTCATGCCCCTTCCCCCACAGGGACAGGCTGCCCCCAGTCCTCCTCCATGCAGCCAAATAGGGCCCCAGTGTGCCCACCCCAGGCACCGGATTGGGACCATCAACAAGATCTGACCCGCAGACAGCAGATCTGGCCCGCTGTTCATCCGGCCTGCTGAGGAAAAAGGTTGAGTACCACTGGATTAAATTATTGGATATGCAGAATGGAACTGGACATGTTCCCAGCTTTAATTACAACAGTCAGATGGGGTCCCCAGCTTCAATTACAACAGTCAGATGCATTTAATGTTTGACTGTGTGTCTGTATGTGTGCATTCAGTGGTTAACTGCTCTTAAATGATTCTGGGACTTGGAAGGTGATACTGCAAAGGATCAGTGATAAATAGTCTTCCTACCTGCCTCCCTATTTTCTCAGATCATCTTGGTTTCCTTTCCCCTTGTGTATGACACTGTTCCTGTCCCTTTCCCTTCTCAGATTAGCTCAGTTTCCCGCCTGCGGCCCCGCCTCAATGCCATCCTCTTCAAGCTGCAATTTAATGAACAGGTGGAGAACATCAAACCTGAGATTGTCTCAGTAACAGCAGCCTGTGAGGAAGTACGCAAGAGCCAGAGCTTCTCCCAGCTGCTGGAGCTCATCCTACTGTTGGGCAACTACATGAATGCAGGCTCTAGGAATGGTGGTGCTTTTGGCTTCAATATTAGTTTTCTCTGCAAGGTGAGTGCCTTCCATGGGCAGGATAAGGAATTGCTCCTTCGGTGTCTATTCCCAGTGAAGCCTTCATTCACCTTCATGTGGAACTGAAAACAACTGTTGGCTAGTCTGAAGTGCTCTCTGTTACCCTATTCTTATGGTCAGTTTTCTCATTTCCAGCTACGAGACACGAAGTCCAATGATCAGAAGTTGACACTGCTGCACTTCCTGGCTGAGCAGTGTGAGCAGTTGCATCCTGAAGTGCTGAAGTTTACTGATGATTTCATCCATGTGGAGAAAGCCAGTAGAGGTATCTTTCACTACAGCGTGCACACGTGTGTTGGGGGTGGGGAGAAGAGGGGAGGGAGCAGGGGGAGGTCATAGAAGGTGTGGTCCTTAGTTAGGTGGAAAGGTGGATGGATACATAACAGTCCTAGTCTCCTTATTTTGTCTAGTGAGGGGTGACTGCTGGATGTGGCTGAAAGTGATAATCTGGATCATTTTAAACAAAGTCAGTTCAGTTTGTTTCTTGGCAAGGGGACTTCTGGCTGAGGGGCTGTTGCTGAATTTAAAGCTAGTTCACAGCAGTTGATAATTCTATAATGTATGGTAGGAGAAAAGCCCCTCTCCATGTGGAGAGAATGCTAGGCCTAAACTAGAACGTGTTAAATAATATATAAATGACAGCTGGAAGGAAGCACGACTGTTGTTTTGTCATGTTATAGAAGGCTGCTTATATTGAGTCACTGTCCAGGGAGAGAGGAAAGAGAAGAAACAGCAGGATGTAGACTGCAGATGTATCCTTCCTGCAAAGAGCAGGAATGAAAGCTTTCACGAGAGTGCCTGAAGTCCTGTCCCCCTCCCAGTTCTGCACTCCTTATCCTGCCTTCCAGTTTCTCCTTCCTTGGTTCTCATCATGTTTCCTCTCAACCCTCAAACTCTCTTCTGAAACAATAGATTTTTATAAGAAGCGTATGTCCTTATTCTGAAATGTGACTGGGGAGCCCTATGGTATCTTTGCAAGTCTCCAGTTGCTTCAGCTTTGGGATTTCTCTAAATTGTATCAAATTATCATTTTCCCATAGGGACCGTTCTAACCACCAGAGATCACTAGTGTACAGAGGCTGTCTGGTAAACTACCCCATGCTACAGGCTGCAGAGGATGAGGGGTCACGGACTGTATGCTGATTCTGTGACCTTGGAGTTTCCTCATATGCTGGAGGGAGTTGTATAACCTGATCTTGGCTCCTCTGCTTCATAAGAGTGGTGCAGATTCACCACAACGGGGCCAAATATCTGGCTTATCTTCCCTTTCTTCTGCCTAGCTGGAGAGGAAAAGGAATGATGCGTATATGGAATCCTGGAGACCTCTTCTGTCAATTGAATGTAGAAGATGAGTCAAGTTTTCATAGATTTTTAGGTTTGGAAGGGACTTCAGTAGATCATCGAGTCTGACCCCCTGCCCTGGGCAGAAAAGAGTGCTGGGGTCAGAGGACCCAGCCAGGTGCTTGTCCAGTCTCCTCTTAAAGACCTTCATGGTAGGGGAGAGCACCATCTCCCTTGGGAACCCATTCCAGTTTCTGGTCACCCTTACTGTAAAGTTCTTTCTGATGTCTAATCTAAATCTGCTGTCTGTCAGTTTATGGCTGTTGTTGCTAGTTACCCCAAGGGGTGCTCTGGTAAACAGTATCTCCTATTCCTTGCTGCCTGCAGTACCACCACCCCCCCCGAATGAATTTGTAGCTGGCCACAAGATCGCCTCTCAGCCTTCTATTGTGGAGGCTGAAGAGGTCCAGGTCCCTTGATCATTCCTTGTAGGACCTTACCTGCAGGCTCTTAACCATACGAGTGGCCCTCCTCTGGATCCTCTCAAGGTTATGTATATCCCTCTTGAAGTGCGGCATGTAAAACTGGATGCAGTACTCCAGCTGCTGCCTCACCAATCAGTGCTGCATAAAGGGGAATCTGCTTGTGATTCACCTGCTAATACATGACAGTGAGGTTGGCTTAACCTATCACTTTGTCACGTTGATAACTCATGTTCATCTTGGAGTCGACTATGACTTTGAGATCCCTTTCTGCTGCTGTGCTGCTTAGAAAGTCATCCCCCAGTCTGTGAGTGTGTTGATGATTATTTCTCTCTAGGTGTAGCACTTGGCACTTGTCTTTGTTAACTTGCATTTTATTCTTTTCTGCCCACTTTTCCAACCTGTCCAAATCCTCCTGAACCCGTTCCCTGCCCTCCAGTGTGTTTACTTTGCCCCATAATTTGGTGTTGTCCATGAATTTGGACAGAGTGCTCTCCACACCTCTTATCCAAGTCACTGATAAAGATATTGAACAGCACTGGTCCAAGGACCAAACCTTGGGGATTCCACTGCCCACAACTTTCCAGGTTAATACTGACCCATCCACCACTCTTTGGGTGCATCCCAAAAGCCAGTTTGCCACCCACCTGACCATGTAATCATCTGTGACAGCTTAGTTTATTTATAAGAATGGGATGAGACACTGGCCTATAGTTACCTGGATCCTCCTTCCTCCCTTTCTTGAAACTCGGGACCACACTGGCCCTTTTCTAGTCCTCTGGGATCTGTCCTGAGCACCATGAGTGTGCTCAAACTGTCATGCCAGTGGTTCAGATATGACACTGGCCAATTCCTTCAGCGCCCTTGGATGAAGATCATTTGGGCCTGCTGATTTGAACATGTCCAGCCCTTCAAGTGCACCTTCACTAGGTTGGTGCTAACTGTTGGTGGGCTGATATCCTTCTTGTACCTGTCTATAGTCCAAATGGGAGATGTGTCCTTATCCGTGTTCAGGAATACACAAAAAAACTCATTGAAGAGCTTAGCTTTGTTCCTCCTATCTTACCAATTGCCCTAGTCTGTCCTGTGGGTGTCCTATGTTGCCAGGCACCTTCTTTTTCCTTCCTATATACCTTAAAGAAGGACTATTTGTTGTCTTCAATTTTTGTTGCCAGCCTGAGTTCCATTGTTACGTTGGCCTTTCTAACTGATTCCCTGCAAGTACAAGCCCTGTAGGTATATTCCTCTTTGGCTACCCCCTGCTTCCACTGTTTGTATGCATCTTTTTTCATCCCTAGGCTTTCCTGGATTTCCCTGTTCAGCCAAGAGGGTTTCCTTGGCCCCTTTACCCCCCTTAATGTGCAGTGGGATAGTCCTCTTCTGTGCGCTAACAATCATTCCCTTAAGGAACAACCGCCCTTCTTGTACTCTTAACTCACCAATGCTCTTGTTCCTCAGTACCTCACTTACTGAGCTCCTGAGCTCATTGAAATTGGCCTTTCTGAAATCTTGCACTTTTGCCCTACCAGTTATGTTTCCCACCTTTTGCTAAATAGTGAATTCTAACAATTTGTGGTCACTATCCCCTAGGTTACCCTCTATCTGCAGATCTCCCACCAGCTCATCCCTTGTGGCAAATACCAAGCCCACTAAGGCATCTCCCCTAGTGGAAATATATACCTCCTGCATTAGATGAATGAAGGTCCTGTATGCAGGTTAAGAAGGCTACATGAACGGTCAGATCTAGCTGATTGCTCCTCCCAGCAGACGTCAGGGTAGTTTAGGTCACCCATGGCAACCATAACCCTTGAGTGTACTGCCTGTGAGAGTTGCCTTGAGAATTCCAGGTCTATCTCTTCCTCCTGGTGTGGCAGTCTATAGTAGACCCCCGCTACCAAGTCTCTTTCCTCCTGACCCCCTTATATTTTGACTTGCAGTACTTCAATTTGTTCCGCTGCTGATCCCATCTTGATTATAGAAGACTTGCATTGCTCCTTAACATAGAGAGCAATGCCTCCCTCCACCCCCCCACCCCTCTTCTTCCCGACTAGCTTGTCTGTACAGCTTATAGCCCTCTATGCCTACTGCCCAATCATGGGTAGGGTCCCACCAGGTTTCAGTTAATCCAACCAGGTTGAAGTCTTTGTTTGCAAGCAGGAGTGTGAGTTCCTCCTGCTTGTTTCCCTTGCTCCTAACATTAGTATAGAGACACTTTAGTCCCCCGATAGGTGCCCTTGGAACTCCCCTGTCCTGATGTCTGTCAGGCCCCTTAGTATTTACATGGACTGTCCCAGTGCATGGTTCGTAGTTCACTTTGCCTAGGTTTTCTCTGTCTTCTGAATCCCCATCCCCTGACAAACCTAGTTTAAAGTTTCCTTCTGCCTGAATTTATATGCCCTTCAGAAACAGAAAATTCAGCCAAGGGTCCCAGAACCAGCCTTTGTCAGCAGTGGTGAAAAATCTTTGTACAAGTATAAATTGCCTTAGTTTGAAACTAGGTTAGGCTGAACCAGTGTAAATAGTGCCAGCACTTAGATGTTGAATAAGTGCTGCTACAACCCTGATTAAAACGGAGTGCATACATTGAGAGTTGCTAGCCCTATTTTTGTCTGTGTGTCTTTCTTTTTTTTCAGTCTCTGCTGAGAATTTACAGAAAAATTTGGATCAGATGAGGAAACAGATTTCAGATGTGCAGCATGATGTTGAGAACTTCCCTGCTGCCACAGATGAGAAGGACAAATTTGTGGAAAAAATGACTATATCCTTTTTCTTTTTTTAAGAAAAAAGAATTTGTACATAGGCATGAGTGATGGCAGTGTGCTGCAAAGCTGTAGTGTTAATATAGCTGGTCCTGTGGGCCAAGGTATCTCTGACCTTGAATTGGGACAAATATTTGTGTATGGCCAAGAAGACCTGTGGTGTGCATTGAAATACCCTTTTCCATACAGAATCTGGGAATCTTTCAGGTATTTGGGCAGCTTGCAAAAAAAATAAATAGAAGTGCCTTACAGGAAGCAACTGTGCATTGCTTCAACCTGGCTCTGTAGCATATGTATAGACTGGGCACTTCAGTGGGCCTTTTTGGCACTTTTAGCTAAAGCTGATTCAATCAGCTGTTCAGTGAAAGCACACAAAAGCCCCACTAAAGCACCTGATCTTTACAGACATCAGGCAGACCAGGTCCAGCTAAAGTGCTTCTTCTGGGCATTCACAGAGCTTGGTGTGGAAATGTGCAGAGTTGAAAATTAAAGCACTGGGTTTTGTTGGGGTTTTTGTTTTTGTTTTTTTTGGGGGGGGTGTAGTTTAATGTCTACAAGCAGCCTTAGATGCTATGGGCAGAGGAGGTACCAATGTGTTTCAGCATCATAGGCCTGGAATTTGACAGTATGCCACAGATGGTTGCTTTTTTGCAGTTTCTGTAGAAGTTGGTATGCAGATAATGCCACGGACAATAGGATTCTGTTTGTACCATTCACAGCGACAGAAGATGAAGTTTGCTTCTGAGACAGTATGCTACCAGGTCTTAGGGAGCTAATGCCAGAGGCACTGGAATCTCAGTGCATTGTAATCTGATGAAACTTTAATACTTGGTATGCACTTGAGCAGAGATACCCATAAGGCTTCAGGGGAACAGAATTGAGATATAGATGCGCTGCATTTCAGTGCATTCATATGCAGTCAAGGAGACCCCTTGGCACGGTACAGGGTGTTGGGCAGGTTTACAGGTAACCAGACAGGTTCTTAGGGAGCTGTGTGAACACTGAGATGCAGGTGTGTTGACTCTGACTGCATTGTAATGACTTGAGCCATAGGGAAGGAGGAGTGCTGAGGTACCGTAGAGTCTTATTTTGTAAGGAAATGCCCCTCAGGTATGTGCCATGGAATAATTTAGTATGTGAAGTGGGTTATTGGAAGCATGCTAATTTCTAACATGGGTCTTAACCTGTACTGAACATTCCCACATAATTCCTGCCCTTAATAAAGGGGTTGAACTTTTGTGCCAATCTTGACAAAGAGTGCAGAGGTGACCTAATTGAACATGTGGATGACTACTGCTGGTGGAGATGGGGATTTCCCTGTGCTGTTAAAGAAATCGGATAAACTGAGAGTGCACTGGTGAAACAGATAGTTCTGGTGCTTACAGGGACTCTCCCTCATCCCTGGTGTTTCCATCAAGCAGCTGTCTTGTCCTTGACTCTCAGGTCTCACAATTTTGTTAAGGAAGCCCAGGAGCAGTATGACAAGCTGCGAATGATGCATTCAAACATGGAAAACCTCTTTAAGGAACTGGGCCAGTACTTCCTGTTTGACCCCAAGAAAATATCCATTGAGGAGTTCTTTCTGGATTTGCACAACTTTAGGAACATGTTTCTGGTGAGTATGTTACTCTTTCCTCATTCTCCCTCTTGGCTCAGACTGTTCCTCCAGTGCACCCAGCTTTGGCACTGTCCTTTCTTACCTTATTCCACAAGGAAAGTAACCTTCTTTGTAAATATCCCCACATAGCCCTTTACTTCATTAGCTACTTCTCAGTTTACTCTGCTATTTGCAGCAAGCCATGAAAGAGAATCAGAAACGGCGTGAGACAGAAGAAAAGATGCGTCGAGCTAAGCTGGCCAAGGAGAAGGCTGAGAAGGAACGACTGGAAAAGCAGCAGAAGAGGGAGCAACTGATAGACATGAATGCAGGTACTAGAGGGCAAACTGATAGTAAAGGGTTTCTGGTTTGTGTGTGGAACAGTAACAGTAGCAGGAATCCTAAGATACAACTGTGAAGGGAAAGGGCTGCTAATCCTAGGCTGGGTTCTTGATGGAGACAGATAAAGATTGCAGCACACAGAAAAGTTGTCTGAGCAGAACAAGAAAAAATGGTTCCGTCCAAGTGAACTGGGCTTGCAGCAGCAGCTTTGGAATATGTGCACAGAATATTAGATCATGATGATGTACTTATTTTGGTAGGCAGTATAACTTACTTTACAGGTGAAAGAGGGTGATCCTGATCTTAGGAGTTTATCATCTTAATGAAATATGGTAAATTTTATGACATGATATCGGTAGTGGGGAAAGGCATTCCTGTCTTTTGCTCTGCCTCTTCACTCTCCCTCTTGGGATATCTAGGAGATAATTGCATAAGAGCCTGATTTTCATCTCTTACTTTCTCTCCCTTTCTAGAGAGATACTTTGATCTTACTCCAGTTACATGCAGCAAAAGATTATCTCTCTTCTCCTAGTCTCCAAACAGCCTAGACTTAAGAGTTCCATCATTTCCTTTCAGCTATCAACCTCCTGATTTCTGGGCCTTCTCCAGAACTGTGTGCACATGAAATAAATACCCCAAACTGGAGCTAGAACTGCAGGTGGAGCCTCAGAAAGACTGTGGTGATACTTTGTAATAAGAACAAGAGCAATAAGTGTCAAGACCATTGCTTATTACTACCCATCATGCTTGGTTCTCTGAAAATGTTAGTCTTTCAAGCACCAGAAAGGGCTTACTGGGCCATGACTTGAGGACCACTGCTTTGGGAATATGTTTTAATGTCTGATGTCTCTTTTGATACAGTCAAGAATGTGTTTGACATCCTTTGCTGCAAATGAATTGAGGCCCTCCCTGTCTTTGTATTAATACACTAATGTGAATCTCAAATCCCTTTGATTGCATCTTCCAGTTTCTTGCCTAGCTGTGTAATACAGTAGTTAGGCTAGTATCTTTTAGATCGAAATCTGTCACTTACAAATTTAATTAGCCATTTCTTCAACCCTTCACTACATTATCCATTACTCGAAAGTATTAATAGTGATTGAATCATAACATCATATGAGACCTCAAGGTTCATCTAGTCCAACCCCTTGTACAGATGTAAGATAAACTATTATATACAAGATAACTATCCCAGACAAATGCTTATCTAGCCTTTTCTTGAAACCTCCAATGCAGAAGATTCCATAGCTTTCCTGGGCAGCTTATTCCACTGTCCTACTGTTCTGATACTTAAGAATGTCCGAGGTTTAATCTAAATCTGCTTTACTGCAGTTTAACCCATTGCTTTTATGTGTTACTCAGTGAAGCAAGGGATGGTAGCCTTTCAAATATATGACAGCTGCTATCATGTCTAATGACTGGGCCTCTCAAGTATACTGTCACTCTAGGTACAGAACTGAAAAGCCCACCACAAGCCCAAGGCACACATTAATGACTTCGCAGTTATTTGCTATTTACAGCAACCTTATGGTTTCCTCACTTTGAATAGCAAATTTGTTAAATCTGGAGACTTTTACTCTGTGCCCAAAATTGTTAGTCTGCAGAATGAGAGACTCATGTAAGGCTTTTGTTTGGTGCTGCGGCTGGAAATGCATCTCCTCTCTAAGAGTACACTGTTCTGTACCATGGCAGGAGATTCTTCATTTATAAGCACAATCTGGTCTCTGCTACCAGGCACATTCCTTTGTTACAACATATGGACTCAATTACTCCCTCTCTCTGTTGATTTCCTGTCTCTTTTTTCATTTCCTGAAACTTATCCCCTTCTGCTGGCTGTTTGAATATGCATGCAGTGAAATGCCCCACAGGCTCTCACATTCTTTCTTTTCCTTTGGCTCACGAAGAGAGACAATGCTGTTGTAGAGCTTATGTTGAAGTGACTCCAAATTCTCATTGCAGTCCCAGTGAGGACATGAGCTTGTGGGCCTGGAGGTTTCAAGGTGGCCTTCCCCAGAGAAATCTGCCTTTTTTTCTAAGTGCATATTCAGGGACTACCTAGATTAATTGTGTCCTCACTCCTCTTCTGAAAGCGAGACCCCTTACTCCAGTATCTTCCCTGGCTTAGCATTTCATCTGTTTTCAGCCAACTGCTGTATCTATAAAAATATCATTTTCTCTCTTTTTCCTTTTCCTAGTATGCCTGTCTCTGAGATTCTGGGCTGCTTGAGCCTATGAATGTGAGGGGATGCAGTTAGGAGCATCAGGCTGCTCTGTTTTTCTCAGATGCTTTTGGTCCTTTTCCTGGCCATTTGCTTGTGCAGGCCCAGAGAAGCTCTACGTACTGTTTCCTTATGAGCACAGAGGGTACTCCCTTTTGGTGAGTCCCTTAGTTCCCATCTGCTACCTTTGCTTCAGAGTTGCGGCACTGCCTGTATGCGGTTCTGGGCAGGGGGAAAGGATTGCAGTACCTGAATGATTGAATTCATCACAGTTGGAGCTCCTTTGAGAGGTAGGGGGTAGAGGAAATACAATAAGCAAACATACAAGTTCATAATTTTCATCTCTTCCCTAAGCATATTCCAGTTTGCAGAAGAAGGAGGCTTGTCCAGCAGATTGTACCAGCAATCACAGTCAATACTTAACAGGAGCATGTTCTTCACAGGAGCATGTTCTTTTGAACGTGCTTCAGCCATGGCCCCTTTGGATTCTCTTGACTCTTGCAGCTGCCAGTGTTTTATAGGGCTGCTGCTCTTGCCACTCTTTGCCATCTCCTTCCCTTTCCCCTCCCAGCACTGGAAATTGTGATAGGAAGCAAGGACGGCAGTGCTCAGGGCTTACCTTACTGCTTTCTTCCTGGATAGCAAGAGGCATTTGTATGTGCCTTTTTCATGAGAACCCAGTGGTTCAGCAAATCCTACAAAAAGGACAAGAATTCTAGTCTGTGTGCTTATGACTCTAGAATTGGAGAACAAGTTAGTATCAGAGCTAAATAGTTTGAGTGCCCAACTCAGTGGCTGGGCATGATGTCAGTGTGCTTCTGGAAAAGATCCTACAAAAATTAATAACTTCCATAATAATTCTAGAAGGCATAAGTTCCTATGCTCATTGGTATGTATCCAAGCCACTCAGTCTAGCTATAGTAGGACCCAATAATCAGTCCATACCCTAGGGAGAGATCTGGAGAGTCCAGAGAGTTTGTATGGTACATGTCCCTAGACATTGTTTTGGCTGTACACATCACTGCTGCCCTTTATTCACAGCTGCTGGCTCAGACCCCATCACCGTAGACAAGTTGCAGAGCATCAGACACCATGACCTTAAACAGAAAAGCTGTAGAGCATCACCTAATATGCTCCATCCTACATGGGGTCTCAAGAAGGAGGAAATTGCAGAAGTAGGGGACCCTTTACCAAGAATATCGTGTTGCCTAGCCCAAAATGTTTGGCCTTGGGAATGGTGTATAAAGGAAGGGCAAAGGTTAGAGCAACTGTTAGAGCAACTGGGCCAATGTGAAGCTGTTAGTTTTTCAGGATGCTTCTCCTACTTCCCAGTTTTATTGTTTTCCAGTCTGGTTTGAGCTTAAACAAGGCAACATTCATCCAGCACCATATCTTATTACCTTGGGGTTCAGTAAATAGCAGTACTGTAGTTTTGTCAGTCATCCTGAGTCTCTCATCCTGTTTCTCCCTGATAAAGGCACTGCACAGCAATATAATTTCCATGCCATACCTATGCCATGCCTAGAAGCACCTTGGTAGGGAACTGGAAGAGTAGAATCTAGCTGTAGCTGATAGTAGAAAGATGTTCCCATCATTACATTCTTCGACTGTAAAGTTTCAAGGCAAGATTCGCTTTGACTGAAGGCCTCGGAGCAGAGAGCTCAGTATCTGGCCTTCATGAGGTGATGCATGGGTAATGGACCTCAGCCACCCTGACAGGCTGCAATTGTGTTGCTGAGTCATAGTGATCAGGGCTGTTCTTTTCCTAGGATGCACCCAACCCCGGGTGTCTGATGCTGTGTGTTTTTGTGCTCTTATCTCCCTCCTGCCTACACATCCTAGAGTCTCACAGTCACTTTTCCATCAGCTTTTAGAGGCTAGGTGGCCATGTATTTGAACCTCTACATAACAGTGCTTCACCTTTTTTTTATTTGTAACTGAGCATAGGATTGTCTATGTTTTCTGGAACCTGAGTACTATCAGACTCTGACTCTTGTATTGAGAATTTAGATCAGGCATATTGAGTTGTTTCTGCCAGCAGGTGGCATTGTGTGCAGACAGTCTGAAGCATGGGGAAATGCTGGCAGATGTCCTGATGTGATTTTTATAGATTTAGGTTTCATCAGGAACTGTTGCTATGGAAACTGGTTTGCAGTCTGCATTGAGTGTTCATTCAGAATGTTAACTCCTTCAGTGCCTTACTGACTGCAGGGCAGGCTACATAGGAATTGCTCAAGCTCCTTTTTCCCCCTCCTGCTATGCAAAGCTGTAAGGTAGGTTAGTTAGTATAAGGGCATCTGTCTGTGGGGATCTTATACTTAATAATATTCCTACAGGGTCATTCAGCCCTAGAGTGAAATGGGTTACAGAACCTAGTCAGATTCCCAGTTCACTTAGCAGGCTGATGCAGGGAAGAGCTCTGTCTCACTCTTTATTGGGAGGAAGCGGGGAAGGTAACTCTCCTGTTACCCTGCACTGGGCTCTGTCAGTGGGGAAGGATAGGCGTGGCTGGGTTTATATTGTTTTGTTTAAGCCTATGACATAGAATGTGATGGTGCAGGACCCCTTCCAGGACCCCTTATACTGAGAAGCCAAAGGCAATTTAGGTTCCTGCTGCTGCCTAGATCCTAGATCCAGGACTGCCTTGTTAGACAGGAGGGGGCACTGCCGTCTCATGGCCTCTGTTACGAAAGTGCTGCGTGTGCTTCTGCTGGCACATGCTCTTTGAACATGATGACATGCTTGTTGCTAGGGAAGAACAGCAGCTGAGGCCAGGATAATCTTCTTTGTGATCCGAACACTACAGAGGGAGGGCGAGGAGATTGGAAGGGAATGAATTGCACTAATAACCTGAAATTATTCTTGAAGAGAACCAGGAAAACAACTGAGCCAAGCAGGCAAAGAGAATGCAGGGAGCAGGGATGGCAAGTGTAAGAGACAGGGTTGCAGGGAAAATCTCAAAATCCACAGTCAGCAGCAAAATAATGGAGCTGGAGCCTTTGAGAAAAAAGTAAACTTAGAAAACCTGCCAAATGTTATCTATAACTCAGTTCCTATCCTTCCCCCATATGATACAATCCACTTCCCAAGTAGTTCTGTATCTCTGCACATCTCATCTTCCATGAAGAGTGAGGCATCCCTGCTGGTGCCAGGTATCTTTAAAAATCATAGAAAATTGAGACAAAGGGACCTTCAAAGGCCATCCAGTCCAACTGCTGCCAGAGGCAGGATCACTCTGTCCAAACCATCCCATACATTTGTGGGATGGCTCACTGTTGTACAGCCATTTCACTGTTGTATAACCTTTTAGTCAAACTACACCGTCAGCCCTGACAGTCGGAAGGCATAACACCTTAACCTGCCACAGGTATGGCAGGGAGACAACAATGGCCAATGTTGTTTTGCTTCAAGGGTTGTTAAAATACACTTGAGAGATCCAAAAAGTGAGCCATGCCAATAAACTAGAACTTGTCCAGTTCATGGTGGGGCAGGCAAAAATAGGACTTCTCCCTCTTCATGTGTTCTTTCCCCACCTCCTACATGTATATGTGGAGGGAGGAGAAAGGTGGTTCTTTCTTTGCTCCTTGCAGCTATCAGAGGAGTGGGGAGGGACAGGAATTATTTGTCTGCTTCCCTTGTGGGAAAAGAGATGGTGTCACAAAGGTGTGACTTTTCCCCTGTGATCTGGAACATCTAGGAGGTTTGGAGGTGCAATTTGTTCTATGCATGTCTGTCATGTCTACATATGACTTCTTGATTTCCTTACAGAGGGTGATGAGACGGGGGTAATGGACAGTCTGTTGGAGGCCCTGCAATCAGGAGCAGCTTTCCGTAGAAAAAGAGGACCACGCCAAGGTAAGTATTATTTGCTACACTTCCTCAGAGCAGGAGTTGATGGGCTACCTTTCCTCCCTGAGGACAAGAATTGGACTTGTCCAGTCAGAACAGGTCAGTTGGTCCTTGTGGCTCCACAATCTGCCTCCAACTGTGGCCAATGCCACAAGGTTCTTTAGGAAACAGCTTAGTCCAGAGCAGAGGACATGAACATTTTATAAAGGATATTGGGGAAAGTATCAGTAATTGAAGGCTGAAGGGAGCTGGAAAGTCCAGTGGGATAAAGACACTTGAAAGAGCAAGGAGATGTTAACTTCTGAAGGGCAACGCAATGAAGAAAGAGTTGCTGTAAAATGAGAGAGTGATTGGTGATTGACGATCATAGAAAGATGAGGAAAGGGGAGAGAGTCATGTTTGCTAATGTGATTGACAAAAGAGGTGCAACTATGGGGAAAGGTGGAGGCAATGACAAATGCATGTGTCAGCATAATTCTGTGATGTAGCTCATTTTCCTATGGGCTATGTCTTGCCATAATGTGTGTGCTTCATCATCTTCTGTCTATGACTGGGTGTGATTCCATGATCACACATCCACTATACTTTCCGATCGTGTTCGCTAGAGTCAACATGATTCAAGTGATCTTCCTGTGCCACCAGCTGCTGTTTGAACAGGCAGCTTTAGATCAAAATTTCCTATAAGGAGGGGGAAAGGAAGAGGATTTTCACTCCCAAGTGTACAACAACAGGAAGGGAATATTATGACATGTCTGCAGAATGCCAGGAATGATGCACTGTACCATAGGAAAGTGTGAGGACTAAGAACAGCATATAGATGATACAGTTGGCCACTCATTTTGTAATAGACTGAGAAATGTGGAGAGCAGACCTGTAACCCTGTTGTCCATCTAATCTAGCGCTCTTTGGAGAGACTACCGTTACTGCATTAAGTGTCTATTCCTATTATAAGTGTTGGCATTTAGCTCCTGTATTTGTGTGCAGTTTTACTTTGCAGCAAGGAACAAGAAACGTACCAATGTGACAGTGGTGTAATAGAGATCTGTGGAGTCAGTCATCACAGCTGGGAGAAGTCCTTCTTGGTGTTCTGGGTTTAAAAGCTACATGTTGCCACAGGCTTTCCTTTTGGTTTATCTGGAGATTTAATTTTTGGGTGCTGCAAGCTGCAGAGGCATTCAAGGTTGAGATTTCATTTACCTGTTTACCATTCTGCCTTTGATTTTGGGTTTATTGCTGGGTTTGGAGCTGCAACATCAGTCTTTGTAGTTCTTATCAGTAGAAAATTTCATTTATTTCGGTTTCCATCTGAGTATTTAGAATTCTGTAGATGCTGCATTTCCATTTATTTCTATAAATCTTTTTCCCTAAACAGTGGGGTATGTGATGCACTCTCCCCACCACCACCATGAGAGCTATTGAGGGCATTTCTCAATCCCTTGACACTTTTTAGTCTCACTCACTGCAGCAGCTGAAGAGCGTAGAGGCACTGTTTGTAAATCTCATCAGCTCCAATCTTTGACTCTGAGTTTCCTTAAAGGCAGCTGTGTCTATTCAGAGACAGTAGCAGCTCCTCGCTAGCATGTAAAGGAATGAAAAAGCAGACAGACCTCTGGGAAGTCTGTTTAATAACTTAACGGGCTCATTGTAGGGAAGAAGGGTGTCAGCAGAGGGGATTGTTCCAGCTAGTTCATTAAGAAAGGAGCGCAGACTGCTACAGTCGGCAGGATGTGTACACAATAGCCCAGTGTCCTCCTTCATTCAGACTTCATGATTGTCTTGCAGTCACGGTTTCAGCCTGATGATTCAGGCCTGATTTTTGGTTTGAGTGACTCAACTCATGTTCTTTTCTTACAGCCTTGACGTCATGCAGACCATCTGTTCTGTAGAACAGAGGCGAATAAAGAAAAATCTATCATAAATCTTGCCTCCCCCACCAAAGCTTGCTGGGTTGCCCACACTTCCACAGCCATCTCCCAACACAAGAGGGCAACAATACGCTTGTATTAGGCTGCCTGTTTCTGCTGGGCCTTCATTTCCTCAAACATGACATCTTGTAGAACAGCGAAGCTGCTTTTCATTTCTCAGTTTCTGTATTGCCCTGCTGTTGCTGATAGAGATTGCCCTTCTTGATACAGGGAGCCTGCTAGTAATAGTCCTTCCAGGTTCTGCCACTTCACGACATATCCCAACTGATTTCTGGGTCTGGAGATGCAAACACCTGAGTGAGCCTGAATGTTCTGCTAATGCTTTGCAGAGCTGCTGCAAAATCAGTTTAGAGCTGGTCTTCAGTGAGAGAGGCCCACTCTCCTGGGTGACCCAGTAGCCATGCTACAAGCATTTGCTGCTCAAAGTATAGTAAATTGACACAGTAAAGCACTAGTGAAAACTGAAATGTTTCCCATACTAAGGCTGCCAAAGGGTATCTTCAGCTCTTGAACGTATGTAAAAACAGAAGGGGAAGCAGGACAAGAGATTTTGAGACTGTGTAAGAAAGAACTTCCTGGGTTCTGTGCATGTGACTGAAAACCTACCAACACGGGCATGTGAGAGGGAAACCATACTGGGACAGTATGGTGAGTGTGAGAGAAAACATGCTGATGTGAGAGAGAGAGAGAGAGTGAGTGCATGTGCAAACATGCAAGAAAGCAAGAACCTGTTAAGCTGTGGGCATGAGAGGGGGATGAGAGAGAGAGAGAACCTGGGATGTGTATGCATATGGGTGAAGGTGTTGATGTGCATGTGGGTATGTTAGGAAGAAAATGAGAATCTGCTGGTGCATGGGTATGAATATGAGGAGAATCTACTGGTGTGACAGTGACAGAGACCATAGCAGTGTGTGTATATGAGACACAAACATACTGAGAGGCAGGAGGTATGAGAACACCTACCAGCATGAAAATGTACATATGTCTGTGCACAGGCACATGGTGGGGTCAGGGGAGGCAGGAGCAGGGGGAGATACAGAGAGAACCTACTGGGTGGCAGTGGTATGTGCTTGAGGCCATTTTTGCAGTGACCAGGCCTTGGCAGTGCCCTCATCTCCCCTGCTTTTACCTATACCATGTCATAGGATGTTGGTGTTTCAAGTGTTGTGTCTTGTAGCTGTATTTGAGAGTTTCAAGTGGCAATTTTGGGGAAGTATAGGATAAGTGATTGCCTGCAAACACAGGGGACCAGACTCAATAGCCCAGGTGGCCCTTTTTAGTCCTGTTCCCGTTTGTGTGTGTGAAGGATGCAATGTACCAGTGTGGGTGTGAGAAAAAGCACCAACATGTGTATATGGGCTGTTTTTCTCTCTCTCTCTGTCTCAGTATCAGTGGGGCTAGGTTGGACTCAGGCAATGCCCTCTTCCCACGGTGGGCCTGGGCCAGGCCAGGCCTCCGCTTCCCCTGCAGGTCCAGGTCGGGGCTGGGCCACACCCCCCCCACACCCCGCCCATGCAGACTGATTGGCAGAGCTGCACCCTGCCTTCCCCCTCACTCCCCCCCGACCCCACCCCACTCACCCCCTGCAGCCAGGATCAGGACTGCTGGCCACCTGCCCTGAGCACAGGATCAGGACCACTGGCCTGATCTGGCCTGCAGGTAGACCCGGGCGTTACCAGTCTAGCCCACTGGGGAAAATGGTTGGGCACCACTGTTGTAGAAGAGTCTTTTCTAGTGTCTGGTGTATAGATGCCAGAAGGGGAAGAGATGTACTATAAGATAAGTTTGAAACTAAGGTTGAAGTTATCATCCTGTTTAGCCCTGAGAACTCTGATAACATGGACGCTTTTGTGTTCTGGTTATTCCTAACAGTAGGCCTCTCTCACACTACTGTTTTTGTATATGCTTTCACAGGCACGAAGATGCAAGCATGCATTGTTAACTTGCAGTGTATTTTAAAACTATTTTTATGTTTACAAATGAAATATTAATATCCAGAGACATCCAAGGTTTGAATTCATCACATTCAAGATAGATTATCCTGAATGCTAGAAGGTTAAAGCCAGGTTAAAGCCTGGTTCAAATGGGATACGAGGTCTTGCCTCAAATGGCTGGGAGTACCTAGTACCAGTGGAAAAGCATTTAATACTGGCCGAGCTTTTTGGCCTGGGATTGGAGGAGTGTCTTTCAGTGGGATCTGAAAGCAATCTGACTAGTGCCTCTTTTATTTCCTCTCACCAGACTCTCTCTTGTCCCTCTGTGAGGTGGAGGAGGATACGCCTGAGCGGGTAACACATGGGCATGTTATTCTCCCGTCCCCCACTCTCATTGTGTGTGTGTGACTCCTCATGTCTGCAGGCAGGGAGGGCTAGAAGAGGAGACTGAGACACATGCAGCCTGAGGAGTGGATCCCAGGAGTGGATTGAAAATGGGCCTTTTTCACTGGTATCTTTGAATCTTGCTCTGATTCTTCTTTTCACTTTCCTGTCTAAAGTGCAGCCCACCTAGCTGCCAGCCTTGGAGCCTGCAGCTAGCCCACAGAACTGGGCTGCCAGGTCACATTGCTCTCAGGGCTTGGCTGCAGCAGGCTGTTTCTTGTTGTCTCTCTCCTCATTCTCTTCCCTTCCTGCCAGTGTGTGCAGTCTTCCTGATTCCAGTACCGCAGTGATCCATCATGCAGAGAGTGCAGCAGCTGACACTTCCATTTACTATTTTGGTGCTTCAGTTACTCACATTCTGTCTCCTGCATAGCAGCTCTCAGAGCACAGCTTTGGATTTCAGGAAGTTCAGACAGAATCTGAGAAGCCATGTCTGTATTGCCCATAAACTGGGTGTTGGCAGCAGATTGGATGTGGGGGGTTAAGATGGGGCTGGGCTTTAAAGAGTATAATTCAGCCAGTGGACTTAAGGGACCTAACTAGTTGCAATTAGCAAGTTGTGTCTTGAACATACTCTTTGGAAAGACATACAGGAAAGCACCTATCAGGTCTGTAACAAGGATAAGCCCTTGAAGAAGGATTCATTCAGGGAATGATAGGGTCTATGACTGCGATTTGTCCTTTGGAACTGTGTTTCAGGTGAGAGACTGAAAATCAGTGGGGTGTAGGAAGCAGATTACCAGAGGCTAGGAAACAGATGAGGGTTGCACCTTGTGCCTCGGGATGCAAGGAGTCTTGGGGGAAAGGGGAACCTGTAACAGGCATGAGAGGTAGGAGCAGAACACAAGCAGAATCAGACTGGAGGCTCTATAGATGTAAAAGTTGAGGAGGTGCTGCTAGAAGCATACT
Source organism: Crocodylus porosus (assembly GCF_001723895.1). Taxonomy (NCBI): domain Eukaryota; kingdom Metazoa; phylum Chordata; order Crocodylia; family Crocodylidae; genus Crocodylus; species Crocodylus porosus. Next base: position 2,618,338 of record NW_017728914.1, on the reverse strand, counting down.
GTGGAAGAGCTCAGAAAGGTGGTGTAGGAAGCACCTTGGAAGCTTATGATGCAGTCATTAGGATAGCCCTGACAGGGTTTGTTTGTTCTTCAGTTTAGGGTTGCAGAGAGTAGAACTGCATAATAAAATCTTTAACAGGATGAGGTTCTTGGGAGTGAAGGTCATGGGATGGAGCAGAAATAAGTAAAAGGGCTGGTAGAGAGGTGTTTCTATGCCCGAAGTGATGACAGCAGACTGCCATAGCTGTTGCAGGGATAAACCCTGTGCAGGTCATCCACACAGGATGGACATTTAGTAGCGTACTGTAAAGAGTCCATAGAAGGGCTTAATCCCTGTGCAGGGGACCTCCAGCTGGGAGTTGTACTTGTCTGTGCCTAATGCATGTCTCCTTTGCATGCTGTTCCATGTTCTCAGTGTTCAAAAGTGTCCGGTCTAGAAACTGCATGGGAAACTGTCCAAGAGAAGTGACTGCTTTGCTGTCTTATAAAGAGTTAACTCTCCCCGTGACTGTCATGTCTCTAAGCAGGAACTCACCTGCTGCTTTGAACTCCTGTAAGTGACTTGTCACTTCTACAGCTTCTTCTAACCATAGAAGTTTCTTCCTGGACACTTGGGCCTGAGAGAGTGCCTACATATGCATCACATAATGAATCCATGCAGACTGTAGTGCACATGTACTTATGTGCATGCATGCATACATACCACAGCATGTGTGCACTGGGTTCAACCTGCATGTGTGCTGCAGTGGATAGTTTGTGTGCGTGTCTGACCATATATATGAACACAGAGCTTGCCTATATGTGTGCACACCTGTTCAGGTTAGTGAGTGTGTGCATCAGCCTAAGTGCCGCAAGTGAGTGTATGGATGTATTCAGTGTTGGAGCTGGCTGAGTGTATATGTTAATGATATGGTCAATGACTTGTCCTCCCTGTGCAAGCACTGTGCCCAAACCTCTTCTTATCATTATCCTGAAGTTCAGCAGGGCATGGTAGCTGTTCTGATTCAGGGCTGTTTGCTTGACTGAGCCTCAGTGGTGAACTCCATGAAGCTTTCACACTCATGATCTGGATAAACTCAGGTCTTAGGTGTAAAGAGACGTCTTAAGGGATGTGTAATATCTAGACATTGTGTCATTAGGATGTCATATGTGATTTACAGGTGAAAGATGGTGGTGTTTCTCCATTTTACTGTGATATCTAGGTAGCACAATAAGGCATGGAAGGATTACAAGGGATGTAAGGATCTGTCAAAATTTTGTAGTGAACCAGGAAATAGCACCCTCCATTTGGCCATTGTGTGTTACCCAGCAAAAACAAAAGTGGGGAAAGGTGTGTCAGGCCCCTCCCCCCACCCTTAGACTGTCCAAGCACAAGAGGTAGGGAGTTATTTCTGTGATACTGCTCGCTTTTAGTCTTGTTCTCTTCTCTGGACTTCCCTTGCTAGTGTGTGGAGACAACCTTAAACTCTGAGCTTCTGAACTTTGTTATTTTAATTCAGGATGCATGTCCCTTCCCATCATTCAGCCTTTGGACCAGAAAGTGGATACTGGCAACACTCAACTAGCTCCCTAAAAGTAATGAGTTCTGAAAACACATTCGATGACTTGCTTGACTCCTGCGTAGTGTATGGCTAATTCTTGTACTTCTTACTTTCATCGAATCTCCCATATGCCACCAAGCCAGAGTGTTGTTGTTACACTCTCTTTTCTAAGTGGCCCATCCCTGTGCTATCTGAAATTGTAGCATGGTTTTCTATGCTACATCCTGTGGGTTATAGGACAGTCTGTTTATAAATGTTGCTCCCATTCAAACAGTACATGTGTCATGGCTCCAGGCCCTTTATGAAAGATCCCCTGTTATTTCAGGGGCTCTGGAAGCTTTAATTGTATTGAAACAGCAATTCTATAGGATTGTTCCAGGACATCATGCATCAGCCTGTTCTTCCCAGTCCCTGGCAACCATGCCAGATTGCAGCTCTAGTCAGCCAACCTGAAGGACAGTGACCTCCACCTAAGCAAGTATGCACCAATGTATCCCTGAGCTAGTTTCTCACAGTCTTTTCTCTTACAGCAAACAGGAAAGCCGGCTGTGCTGTCACCTCATTGCTAGCCTCGGAGCTGACAAAGGATGAGGCACTAAGTACAGTACCACGCAAGATGACAAAGAGTGAGTTGGCAGCTGATGGAGGAGTCCATGATGAAGCCATGGAGATGATCAGCCGTTCAAGCTAGACCTGGGTGATGGATTAGGGCTGAAATCTGCAGGACTGAAAAAAATGTGCAAAGGAAGCAAAATACACTGGGTCACTTTGCAGTCTTTTAGCCTGGGCCTGTGGGGTAGTGTAATTTCCTTCTTGCTCTTGGGCCTGCTTGTGCCAGCTTTTTGGCCTTTTGTTTTTGTTCTCTAGATCATCTCCAATCTTCAGTCTGCCTCTCTCAAATTACAAGGCATAATGCTTTAGCTGAATGTAAGCCATGCTCTCAGAGCAAAGGTGAGAGACACTGGTTTAGCCCTCCTTTCTCTGCAGGAGTATGGTAGAGCATACTGGGAGGTAAGGGGTGTAGAGGGAGGGATTAGAAGCCACCACCCCACCTACACATATCCCTGCATTGCGTGTTGCCAAAGCAGGAACTTTACAAGCTGCCTTAACCTGAACTTTTTAAAGTATCTCTAATTTTGGGACATGCTGCTGAGCCAGGCCAGCCAAAAGCTCCATTTCCCCAAGAGACTGACCTCCAGCAGTGCTGGAGGTTCTCAACCTGCTTCCTTATCCATCTCTATGTGGGAGGAAATTTTGTAGGTCAGTTTAGCTGAACTTCAGTTTCTCTAGCTGCTGGGTTGTGTTCTTGTACCCAGCACCTTCTCTTGTGCCCTCTTTCTACCACATGCTAGGAAAGGAAGTGACTCAGTAAATACCTGGGGTGGGAAGCGCTGTCCTTGTCTCCCTCAGGACCTGCTGCTTTCCTGCTCAACCCAGATCCTTCTTCTGCTTGTTATATTTATTCTAGCATCTCTTCAGCTGAGCCTTCCTGCCACTGGAATTAATGACATAGCAGTGATTACTCAAGAGGAAATAGGTGAAGTATTCATTGCTGATAGGCTGTTGGGCAGGAAGCTGTTCTAATGCAGTAGCTGCCTCTGCATGTTTTGGAACCGAGAAGAATAAAAGTTAGGTGTAGTGTTCTGTGTTGCTCAGTGTCCTACAAAAGCGTTTGCTGCAGCCCCAAAGCAGCCTCTGCTTGGAATGAAGCTAGGGCTGCAGTTCTCTGCAGTGTACAGTCTGAACAGCACACTCTGGAAAGCATATGATCTTTTGGAGCAAATCTCTTGTGGCTGCAGCTTGAGCCCCACCCAGGCTTATCAAGTCTGCTTGCTTCAGCTGTTGTGTTGTGCCATGCAGAGGAACTTCCTATCTCCTTGCCGTGGTGATAGACAGATGGAGGCTCCTTCTGACTAAAAAGTCACTTTGCAAATGTATCTATTTTTGTATCAAATTTTGTTTTAAAAGGAAATTTTAATGTACAGTGAAAATACCTAAAACATTTGCATGTTCCTGGAGTCCCTTCCCTGCACCATGTGCATTTTTCTGCCAGCTGTGGGATAGTGGAAGTAACCACCTACAGCACTGCACTGTGTTCTATTGTCCCCAGAGCATAAAGGAGCTGGCCATTCACTGCGCTGTCTCTGGCTACTGTCCCCTTGCCTAGAGGAGCTGTTTCATTGCATGTACTAGGGAGAGCCTATCCATCATGTGCATGCAATAGAGGAATTCAAATGCTGGCTCTAGTTTTATCTCACAGGTGTGAGATGATCTATATATAATATGATGTATTTTATCACCCAGGGGCTGCTAGCCCAGCTTGAGGATGTTGGGCAAGCAAGGGGTGGAGCTGTGCCTGACATCCTGAAGCAGAGGGGGAGCAGGCAGGAGCCCTTTTCTGGCAGCATCCCAACTGCTTGCCTTAATGTCATCTATTGGTATAGGAGCTGGGAATGTGAATAGTGCAAACTCAGCTTTGGGCCCCTGTGTTCCTGGGGTTTTGGTGTCATTCTAATTTAATATATTAAAGGAGGCACATTTTATTGTGGTGTAAGTGCTGAAGTGATCTCTAATAGTCCAGAGTAGTCTGGGCCTTGCACACATCTCTGTGGCTACTTCAGCTGTTGCACCTGTGAGCTTTCTATACGTATGGAATGGATGAACATGATGGCTTTTCATGCATTTGTATAGCATGAGTGCCCCAATATTGTGCACTTCCCACAGTGTGTAATTACTTAGTCTTTTGGACCTCAGACCATGCCCCAGCTTTAGGCATAGCTATCCCAAAGCCTTGCAGGAGATTTCCATTCTTTGAGAGATTCCTGTTTTGCAGCTTGGGGTCACAATGATAGAATCACATCTCTACATTTGACAGCTAGCAAATTAGAAAACAGGTATTGTTCTGCCTGTAGTCATCCCTTGGCACTTCCACAGAGGAGTAGTAATGGGCCTGCAAACTCTGGGATATGTCTGGGGCTTAAGGGAAAGGGCTGCTGAGGGTGCAGCGTTTGGGGCTTCACATCTGGGGAGAGGAAGTTGGGGAGCATAAAAGGAAAATTAGCCCCAGTGGACTCTTTTGGTATCTGCTACTCCCCAAAAAGAGGGAGAAATAGATGCTACAAGTGAAGGAGTGACTGTCTTTTTTTTGCAGATGCCTGGATAGATGCTGCCAGAGATTAGGTCTAATACTGCCTTCTCCCTTTCCAAGCCAAAGGTGTCATGCCCAGAGGTTTTGCAGCTTTTATTTGTTAACTACTTTTGTTGTTTAAAAAAAGACCATTCCATTTCCAAACTGCTTTGGGTGTTTCCTGGGACTTGTGATCAGCTCTGATTATTTTGTTTGAAATGTTAATAAACAGTTGAAACTGTGCAGGGTTCTCAGCCTCCCATTTCCTTTCATTAGCAGCATGGCATAGCTGGGCCCCCTGCCATGATACAATGGCAAAGGGTGTCCTGAAAGCAGATGCTGTGTTCCCCAGCTGAACTAGAGCAAATGTGGAGGGGCAGTTTCAGGATAGCATACTTGCCTGCTCACTCCTCTCTTCCTCTCTGTTTTGGTCAGTGTACAAGCAACCTTGCAGTGTTCCAGGCATGTGTATGCTCATAGCCATCACGTGGAACCACAGTTCTTTTGCTTGTGGCAATGTGCATGGTCAGCCATAACTTTATGATGGATGAGATATTGGAAATCAGCTTTCCAATACTTTAGCCTGACGTCCCATATGTTCTCTCTCATTCTATTCCAGCCCCATATGCTAGGGTACCTTCATTAGGTCCACTGGTACATGATTAGTGACTGTTGCAGAGAGAATCAGAAAAATTGATTTGGTAAGGTGCCTTTTGCCTCAAAGTGGGCCCTTTACAGAGGCAGGGGCTCTCCTCTCAGAAATTCAGTCTGAAGGGAAGAAAAAAGAAACTACTGAATTTTCAGTCTAGGAAAGAAAGAAGCGCTAGGTGGTGTCCCTTTCCCTCAGCCCAAGGCAGTTGATAACAGGACTGGAGGAAAACACAGGTTGCCAGAAATGGAAAATTTGCCCCGATTCTCAAGGGTAAGCAATGGACATGAAAATTAATCAGGTTCCTTCACCAGAGTCTGTGGGAGACAAGGATTGGCCTTATCCTCTAACCACAGAGAGCTATGCCTCTGCTAGCTGCTGATTTCCCCACCCTAGCACAATGGGTTTTCCCCTGGAAAAGAGCAGGTACTTTACTAAACATGATAGACATGGGCAGTCAGTTTTACTGCATCATTGTCCTGGGCAGCCCAAAGTTTGTCTTGGAGATAATGCTGGCTTTGAGGTGTGAACTGCCATGGTTTAACCACTAAAGTCAGAGGGCCACAGGCATGGCCGTCTGGTGAACATGCAAGCTGTTTAAAATGTTGGCAGCTTAAACCTGGGCAGATTTGTTTCCTTCATATGGGCAAGAGTATGGCAGCTGAGTTCACAAGGGACCCCAGAAGGCCACAGTGTGAGGCAAAAACAGAAGAGCTCAGCAACATGCAATTCAGACATGTGGAGCCTCCCATGGTGCTGTAAGGGTTACCTGGGTTTTTAAAGTCCCTTTTCATGATTATGGAATTGGGGCTGAGTGGCTAGTTTGGCTGCTCTGTGATATCACCACACATGTTGGTTTTCTCTATTTGTACAAAAAATGGAAAAATAAAAGTTATTTTGAGTACAAAAAGCTGCTTGTGATTCTGACCTTTTTCTACTTCTTACCATGGCTTGCTGTATGCCTTCTCAGTCCACAGTGTAGTTACAGTAAACATCTGGATTGCAGCACTCCAGTTATTAAACATGATCTCTGTCAAACTTGAGCTGTAGCCCTGCCTGAAGAGCATAACTGTCTATTGCCAGCTGCACTGCAATTGGCTGACCCCCTGCATCACATTCTAGGGCTGAGGAATTGTACTGCAGCTTCGGGAATACCTTCTGACTGACAGCCCCTCCAGTAGCCCTTCCATCTAGAAAACTTGGTGCAGCTAGGCTTTAAATTTGAACAACGGTAACAAAAGCCGTGCATATTTTTCCTTCCAGAAGTAAACCAGCAACATTATTATGGACACGTAGCATCTCATTAAGTGTCTCATTATCAGGTAAGTGGTGATGGGAGAGCAGCTGAGATGCTTACCTGTCAGAAAAATCACTCAAACCAAAAACCAAGCATAAGGCAATTTAAATTGTGGAAGACTCAGAAAAAAATCAGCAGGAGAGTTGCCCAAAATAATTTGATCTTTGTTTTTCGGCAAAAAAGAAGAGAGCAAAAGTAACTGCAGTGACACGCACATCCTTGAACCATGTATAAGCCCTACTGTCCAGCTTTGTACAGCTTCTTAGTCTGGCTGATGTGGTTTGTTGTTTTTTTTTTTTTTGATGGATCAAATCTTAAAACTAAGCTCAATGACCCCTTAAGTCGGGTTTTAAGGGTGCATATATGTTGACTAATTAGCTGCAGCAAACATCTTGGCGCCTACATTTGTGGTCATAGGTGATACATAGGTGGGGGGGAGCACAGAGGGCACGTGCCGCCACAGATTTGTGCCAACAGCAGGACACAGGGCTGCAGCCCAGCCAGAGCCAGCACCTGGCAGTAGCGAGGTGGTGGCAACACAGTGTTGTGCCTGCACACTCAACTCTTACGCACCATCTATGCATGCAGCCCTATTAGGCTGCAGGAAACCAATGAATTCTGCAGTAGATCAGTATTTGTAAATACAAGCACAATCCTGCTGCAGAACTTTTTCATGCACAGCTGTGCATGTGTAGACACTGACATGGCTGGCTGGGGTAGAGGGTGCTTCAGTGCAGGGGCTGCCTGCCAGCACCCTCAAGCCCCAGTTAGCCGCTCTGCAGAACTCTGAACCAGGTCAGAACAGCCCCGGGATGGCAGGCTGACCCCCAAACTCCCTGCCAGCTGGGGCTTCTCTGACCCGGCTCAACATACTGTGGCCCTGGGTGCACGTGTTAACATAGCACCTGGAAGCAATAAACTCCAGCGTGACATGCGCTGGAGTGTACTGCTGTGCATTAATATGCATGTGTAGATGCACCCACTGAGGTCTACAAAAGTTCTTATACCTGCCAGTGTGCCCGTGACTCATTCTGTGCCTTCCTTTCTGTGCTTCTATACACAAATATAGAAGGAGAGGACAGGCACTCCAGTGCTGTGGAGACAGATGCTCTGCTCCCAGTTCAAGGGAGGTGGGTAGGAGTGGCAAATGGGAGTTAAGATCCAAAATACCTCTTAAGTAGTGCAGTAAATAAAAGTATGTTGGTTGTCTCCATGAAGACCTCTGAATCAACTGGGTTTAAGTTTATTCTCCAGCCAGACTTTAGCCAAATGAGAGACCTTTATCTTCACAGATACCTAAAGTTTGGCTAGGATTATATGGCTGTTTCTAGGTGGCCCTTTAGGAGGCACAACTGCTTTCCAACAATGATGTGCAGTGGGGCTTTGTGAACGTTGGTGACTGAGTGTCTGGAACTTCACTGATTTTAGGGTTTTATTCCTTGTTCCCTGTATGTGATGGGTAGCAGAGAGGAGACTCTGTTCTTGTATTTAGAGATTCTAGAATTCTTCTCCACAGCTGGGATCACTCAAGAAAGGTGTCAGGCTCCCATACAAAAGGAAAAACTCCATATGTATTGCTGGATTGTGGGCCTATGCATAAACTTAAGCTGACATTTCACAGCAAACTTTCCATTGTTGTCAATGGAAGTTTGCTCAAAGATCAAGGCGAGAATACAAACTTGTAATTCTAGTCGTCATCACATAATGGGAAAATATGGTCATCTTTAGGATCAGTGCTTTTTTCCTTCCTTTGTTTCACTACCTCTTCCATAAACAGAGGAGACACTTTCCCTCTTTCTTTGCGTGTCTTTGCATTTTCTTCCATGCAGCAGTTCCCAATTCCCACTCCTATGAGATTCATTCCACCCACTTCCATCTGCCAAAACAATCAGGAATTTAAATAATGTTATCCACTAATCTGTAGAGTTCACATGTTAATTAGAGTTGGGGTAGTGGGCATTACACCTCGTGAGCCATTTTTTTGGAGGGATCCTAAAATATAATTTCACTAATAACTGGCTGCCTTAGGAAGATTCAGTTCAGGAATATGAGAGATACAGCCTTTTATTTTTTAATGAAAGTTCAGATTATGCAGTTTCTGTGCATTCTCCAAAGCTGGGTAGAACTAGGTTTGGGACTGGGTGCTGGACAACCTGAATTCAGTGTTTTGAAAAAATAGGCCCCCCAATCTGTCTTTTGTTCAATCCAAAAGACACAAGTGTAAGGTTGTCAGGCAGCTGTCCAAAAACAACATTGTCTTCGCTACCAAAATATTGGTATGCCTATTAGGGCTGTGCAAAACAGCACTGTTTTGCCATTTTGACAGGACAGTGTTTCATTTAGAGTTCAGTTTTGTTTTGCAAGAACTGTTCCGTTTCATTTAGTCAAAACTGTTTTGCCCATTGGCTATAATGGGGAAGCATGAAACTGCCTATAATGTCATTTCTTGCATAGATGGTAGCCCCTTCTGAGGCCATGAAGCCTGTCAGCTTTCAATGAGATGGGTGCAGGGGTTTCTGGGAAACTGCACCTTAAGCTGCTGATGAGCAAAACTCATGATGGGTGACTGTGTGTGTGTTAAGGTGCAGTGGGGAGAAAACCGCAGGCATGATAGCCCCTGCTGAGGCCATGAAGCATTCCAGGTTTCAAGGAGATAGGTGCAGGGGTTTCTGGGAAACTGCACCTCATACTGTTCAGACCAAAACCTGTCACTTGTAACTGTGAAGGCAGAGAAAGCTCAGTTCAAACAGTGCTTTGTATGCTGTTTTTCTGTCCTTCTGTCAGAGCACTGGGATTGGAAGGGACCTCAGGGAAAGATCACAGTCACTGGCCAGCTCCACAGTCAATATCAGAGCAGTCCTTCCTCTCCTTAGTTTTTCTTTAGCTGCAAGCAAGCCCAGATTCGAAACTCAAAACGTTTCAAAACTTTCAAAACGTTTCGACTGCCCTCATTTCGTTTGGAAGCTATTTCAAAGCCCTTCGTTTCATTTCAATTTCGCTGTTTCAAGCTCAAAACAGCCGCCGAAATTTCACACAGCCCTAATGCCTATGCTATTATACCTACTGGTGCACATACGCCCTCTCTCCCCTTTGTTTCCAACTTCAATCCATAGTTTAAAAACAACTGCCTGGCAGTGGCAGCAACATTTCTAGTGAGGCAGTGCTGAGAGAGTCAATTGACTCCATGGCTCATAATCTACCCAGTCCTTTATAAACTTCATTGTACATATAAACAATCTTCTCCTTTTTAATGGTTTTGATGTTCTTCCAATCAAGCTATCTTTTGTTCTGCAATTCTGCTGTTAGCTGCTCCTAGTAATGAAGCTTCCATTTCACAGCCCTGCAGATTGTTTTCAACTCATTCCAATTAAGTTATATTTGTTTGTTTCAATCTTAAACTGAATAATATAGCCGTAGGCCCCCAGCATATTAGTAAATTCTAGCTTATTTTTAACTGGAGAAAAATGTGTGTTGTTTTATAGGTGATAATGCACCTTACATCTGTCCCCCCCACCCCTTTTCAAAATTCTAGATCCCCCAGGCCTGGAGCAATACAAGTTAGCTGAGATGCCCTAATTTTAACTCTGGATTTAAGCAGACTTTATGTTGGATCAGTTCTGCTACACTGTTATAATTACGGAATTGAGCAAATGTAAGGGTTGCATCCTATCAGTTAATAGCTGGAGGCTGGGGTGGTGCTGGTGCTCTGGTAAATGGTTGACAGCCCAGAGGCTGCAATTTCAAGGCCATACCAGAAGCACTTACGAAGCAGCCTGTCGTATTCCAATGAATCTGCAAGTGCTGCTAACTATTTTTGTCACAAGGACACAAAAAAGGAAAGCTAATATCTTTACCCTTAAGCATATTCCGGTCAGTTGCTACAGGGCTTCAGTTTTTGATGCTTGCCCAACAGAGTGGAATTCAGGATGTTGTGTTAAGCATTCTGGCTCCTTACATTGTGCCTAGGGAAAAGTTAGGCACCCACAAACTCACAGATGGGGCAAAGAGCCACTTAGCCACTTAGAGCAGGGTTGTCCATGTGGCAGCCCATAGGCTGCATGCAGTCCACAAAGAGTTAACCTAGAGCCCCTGAGCTCCTACCCAGATGTTGCTGCTCCTATCACTCTGGCTGCAGCAGCAGCTGGGGTCTTGGGGCTCTCCCTCCCTCTCCCAGCTTCTGCTGCACAGCACCATGGTAGGGCATGGGGCAGCACAGGCTCAGAGCACCTGTGCAGTGCAGTACCACAGGAGAGCCTGCAAGGAGCAGAAGGTGAGGCAGAGTGCCACATCAGGTGGAAGACTGTCTGTCCATACAGTGCAGTGGAGTGGGGGAGCACCCTCATGCATTCAGCGCAGCAAGGTGAGAGGCACCAGCCTGTGTGCATGATGCATCAGGGTGGAGCACCCACCCGCACATGTATGTGCAGGATGTGCAGCCTGAGGGACCCATGATGCTTGGGCACTTTGAATTTGGGCTGCACTGACCTGAGGAAGTTACCTCTTGCCTCTCTCTGGAGCATAGGTCCTGAGTTAGTTGCAGAGAGACACTTTATGCACTTAGCATGTAGAGCCCATAATCTACTGATTGCAGGTACCTACAGCTTTTCTCAAGGAACTGAGCAAGACTCCTGTTTTTTGTTTTGTTTTTTAACCTGGGATTTCAGAGGAGGAGGAGGAGGTAGTAGCAATGATGCATACCTCTTCACAATAGCTTAGAAGTTAGAGTACTTCCTCTTCAGTTGGGAGGTGTGAGTTTGAACCCTCTCAATCTCCTTCCTATGGGCTAGGCTGGAGCAGGGAGAGCACCATTCACACTTCTAATTGAAACTAGGTCACTATGCAGCCAAGAATGCAAGGTGCATGGCACCTGAGTGTGTGCAAAGGACAGCATAACTATGCTCTGTGGCCCAATAACAAGAGCACTCACTTGAGAAGGGGACTCTGGACCTTGCACCAAGGATAGTTTGTGTGTGTTATATTAAACAAGTACAGTCCTGGGAGCAGGAATCAGGACTCCCCATCTCAAAAATTATACTACTCAGTCCTGTTTGTAGTGGCTTCAGTTCAACAGGGGGATTGTCTCCTGCTTTGGCAAGCTTAGGGCACACATCCGAGTGGGGGACTAGAATCTGGGGCTTTCATTTCTAGGGCAAATCACCTAACTACTAGGCTATTCTGTGAAGAGTGGTCAGCAGCATTTCCTCCTCTGGACCCATTTTAAAAAGAAAATGGATGCCACTGAACTTTGTGAGAGGCCCCAATCATGCCAACGTCTCTCACAGGAGTTCTGAGAACACCTACTGCATCAGGCCCGTCTGAGGACTTGGACCAATGATTTTCAGTCGGGGTACGTTGGTACCCTGGCACACTTTAAGATCCTTTCAAGGATGCCACACACAATATTAGCACTGTTAAGTTTACAAATATGATTCACAAGATAAAACCAGAGATTTCAAAGAGTTATAGTCTTTCTGAGTTCCTTGCAACAGAAAAACTTCTCTGTTATTATTTCTGTAGTCAAAAAGGAGTGAAAAGTAAGCTGGCATTTTCTGAGGGGTGCCTCAAGTCTATTCAGGGGTGTCTTGAGTCTAAAAATGTTGTGAGCCACTGACAAATGGAGAGATGCTGCGCTTTGGTGTAGGTAGTGAGAAGTGTCATGTCTGGCAGTTGGTGCAGCTCTGGGTATGGGCAGAAGTAGAATGGTAGGCACCTGAAGAATTTTGCAGTGAAAAATGGAGGTACCCAATGAGTTCAGCATCTCCAGGGCTGGCAGCAGCTGAGTGTTTCAGGATGGGGGGAGGGGCTGGATTTCAATTTTGGACTTCATTAGCTCAAATTAATCTCAATCATGTTTTAACCAATTATTGAATCTAATCCTTACAGGTGAAATGAGGCAGGGACAGGGATGCTGCACACAAGCAGCTCTCTTTCACTTGCAAAGAGATGGCATTTTTGGAGTCCGTTTCTTAATATGCAGGGCTAAAATAAGGTAAAGAACTTCCAGAGACCCTTTTTCCTCAGTCAGCCTAGTAGAAAAATGCTGGCTTGCTGTCACCACCCCTGTGCCCTGGGGAAGACTCAGCTTTTCTGCTAACCCCATAAAAAGAAGCAGTTTAGAGGCTTTTCTCTTGTTCTCAAGGTGCTCTGGATGCTCTGGAGCTGAAGGAAGTGATTTTCTCAGTTACTCTAGTTGCAGCTGCTCCTCAGGCACTGTCATCAAGATCCACCCCTAGGAGTTGTGCAATCATTTCCATGGACCATTGGAAGGAGATCAAAAGAGCTGATTCCTCAAGCCCTTGGTTCCAAGTTCCTTTAAGCAGTAACACGATGTGAATGATAGATGGGGGATGCTTGTCATGCTCCTTGCATGTGGAAGCATATGAGGCCCATAAAACCCTCATGCTGATCTGTGGGGTTCAGTGGGTAAGCACATTGCCCTCTTGGGGCTAACAATACCACTAATGCCAGCTAAAGGATTCTCTCTCACTTCTCTGTCCAAACAATTTGTTCTGCATCCCAGATGTTCCACGTGCAGCTTGACTGAGAGCCACAGAGCAGACCTGTCATAATGTGGAGGTAGCCCACACAGATGGCCAAAAATGTTGTTTGGGCTAAAGCTTCTTGCAATGTGTGGGCCTGAGTAGAAACTGCCTCTGAAGATTCAGCTGTGCTGTAGACTGTGCCACAAAGAGGGTTTAGCTGAAGAGACAATGTTTTTGCACAAACCCATTTCTTGTAGAAAGTGAAGTGGGAAGCAGCACCCAGAAAGCAATTCAGAGTAACAAGTTGATTGTAGGGATAGTAAGAGCAGTTAAAGCCAGTCTGGAGTGCATAAGGAGCTGCCTCTTTCAGTGAAGGCGAGGCAAGAAGCCTCAGTCAAGTTCCATGGAAATGTGGTTGCTGATAGCTGAGAGGTTTCAAGCCTACCCCAAGCTATACCACAATAAACCTTCCCTCACCTCACAAAGTACATTTTTCCATCAGTTCCCAGCAGGCTGCAGTGCCACAGGTGTGCTCACTGTCTGCAGCACTGAGGCAAATGATCCCAAAATGGTGCTCAGAGAATTCATTAAAAAACAACTCCATCTTGAACCTGGAGGAACTCATTCAGCCCATGGGTATGGAGCTCTCAGGTAAGGGTTTTGGAGAGCCAAGTGTGTGGGCCCCCTGATGCTTTCTGTGAATGTTTTGCAATCTCTGCACTTTGAAATTCCTTAAGTTGGAAACTGCCAGTAAGCTTCTGCAGGAGAAAAGGAGCCTTCTTGGGCAATCTGCACTTATTGTTTGTACACAAGCAGGGTGAAATCCTATTTCCAAAACAGCTCCTGACTCAGAATCTGCTGCAGGAATCACTGGCTCCTGTCCAGTTACAAAGGAACAGCCTAAACTAGCGATTCTCAGCCAGGCTGCTGCCAGATCCTTTTAAGGGTAGCATGTTACCAAGTCCCTGTACAAGGGGATAAGTGCTTTCCTTCCCCTGTCCAGCACCCTATGCCCACCCTAGCATCCTATGGACAAGCAGTGCCTGTGGCTGCTCCTTGAGACTGATGCTGCTCTCCTCTACTACTTGACATCCCCTGCACCAGCTGCCCTACACTCTGAGCAGCACTCTGCTGAGGGCAGATGTGCAGACCCTACACTGCACACTGCAGTTTTCTGCCTGGTTTGTCTCTCCCCAATACCTGCTCTTCCCATGCTCCTGAGGCCAGTGAGGGGAGGCCTAAGGACAAGATGGCTTTGGTCACCAGCATGTGAAACCCTGGAGGAGCAGCTCTGGCAACAAGGGCTACCCTTGACCCCTCAGGTAGAGGTTGGGGGCAGCAAGGGAATACATGGTAGAAGGAGCAGGGAACAGCAGGATGAGGTCCTGCCCCTGTTACTGTCACCTGGCATCTTGATTTTTTTTTAGCCTCAAGGCACCCATCCATAACTTCTCAGTTCAGGTTCCAGCTCAGTGGGTGCATCTACACATGCTATTAATGTAATTTAGGCTTACTGCGCAGTAAGCCAGCCCTGGGAATGCATCTAAATGTGCACCCTGTTGGGAGCGATTTTCTCCTTATAGGATTAGGCAGATCCAGGCCTGCTCCTGCCCTGCTCTGCCCCCCTGCAGCAGCCAGGGGCAACTCCAGCTGCAGGTGCCAGGGGGCTCCTGGTGCAGGCTTAGGATGGGTAGAGGGCTCTGGGAGGAGGGAGCATTCTTAGGCTGGCAGGTGTCTCCTAAGGTGGGGAAGACTCAGGGTGCCCTGAGGGAGGGGGTCAGGCTCAGCCTGGCAAGGGGCTCCAGGGGGACAGGCTCATCCTGGCAGGGTGCTGGGAGTGGGGAGGGGGGGCAGTCTCGGGCTAGAAGGGAGAGCCAGGGGGGCAAGCACAGCCTAGCAAGGGCCTCCAAAGGGACAGGCTCAGCCTGGTAGGGGGCTGAACTCAGGGCTGGGGGGTGGGTGGCAGGATTAGGGCCCAGGGGGGCTGAGCTCAACACGGAAGGGGGCTACAAAGGGGCCAGGCTCAGCCTCACAGGGGGCCCTGGGGGGAGGTGGGGTACCAGCTCAGCCTGATCAGTCCTGGGAGACTGTGGCTAGTGCACCATTGACGCTCCCCACCCTCTACCCCCAGCACCATGAGCACCAAGTCTGTGAGACACTGGTAGGCTACCACCTCCTCCACCCTGGGTGGCTGCCCATGGACTCCTGGCCTACAGCGCACCCCCAAGACCACACACACTCGGGACTTTTTACACTCAACAATCCGAGTGTCCAGAGTCTGGAACAGACTTTGCTCCAGAGGTGGTACAAGCATCTACTCTGGACTCATTCAAATGGCATTTGGATGCTTATCTTGTGGGGGTCATTTGACCCCAGCAGACTTCCTGCCTATGGCAGGGGGGCTGGATTCGATGATCTTGTACAGTCCCTTCCAGACCCTAATGTCTATGAATCTATGAGTCTTTATTTCCGTCCACTACAACACACTCCCTCCCGCCTTCCCTCCCCAACAACACTGTCCATTCCACCCTTCTTCCCCAACAACCGCGCCCCACCCCCCGTAACCCTAAACCCCAAAGCCCACCACCAATAAAACACTCTCTTCCCTGTGAAACTATTTACATTGTGGTTGGTGCAGTGTCAGGGCTGGAGCTGCCTGTGGCACAGAGCCTGGGAAGAGGCTCCCGGAAGCCCGGCCTCTGGTGGCACCACCAAAGATGCAGACACTGCAGCAATGCTGGCAGGCTGGGGGCTTGGCCAGGGGTGAGGGCAGGCACTGTCCAGACTGCTACCCCTCTTCCTCCATAGGGCTGTGGTCAGCAGGGCCTGTGGGCAAAGCTGGGCCGGGGGCAGCTGTCTCTTGCTCAGGGCCTACATGGCAGACAGGTGAATGGTGGGCAGCATCCCAAGCATGTAGCCTGGCAGCTAAAGGATCCAACTCAGGAGAAGAGACGGGGGGCACTGACCACTGCAGGCACTGCTAGACCTCCTCTCAGACCCAGTGGGGGGCTTGGTATGGCGCCTCAGGTGACTCCCAGGGAACAGGTGGGGCTAGGGCTGCTCAGCAGCAACTGCCAGGGGGCATGTGGGGCTGAGGCCAGAGGCTGGGCTACATGCAGCACAAAGGTGACCACCAGGGCCATGAGGATGTTCAACACCCAGTGGTCCTCTGTGCCCTCCACTGCCCAGGCTACCTAGCAGCTTGCCACTCCTGGGCCTCCATCATGCTCTTGAAGAGGGCAAGAGGTCCTTCCAGTCCCTTTCCCACTCACACACCACATCTTCAGCTTGCAAGGCCTGCAGTTCTGACACCCTAGCATCTGCTAGGCTGACCAGCCAGTCCAGGACCAGGGTTTTGTCCTGGGTGTGCTACTGGTGGAGGTGGTGCATGGGGATAGCTTAGTCTACTGCACAGTAAAGTATCTTGTGTAGATGCACACAGTGATTCTCAACTGCAGTGCTGCTGCTAAATTCAAAAAAGTTATGGAGAGGTGCCTCAAAGCTGAAAAGGCGGAAAACCTCTAGTCTAAGCCCACTGATCTAATCAAGTCTGATATGTTGCTACTTTAGAAAAACATTACAAGGGCCTAGCTGGATTTAGTCACTCTGTAGCTGGAGAACGTGTTCTGAGAATGGTGGTACAGTTTCCTGTCATAGTTAGCTAAACTGCTTCTCACCTAATAAATATGTTCCTGGCATACTGTGCTGTGCTCAAAAATCAGGCTACACAAACTGTTGCTGTGGCTAATTCTTGGTTAATCCTTTTGCTTTAGTAATCTGGTAGGCAAGTTTTGATTGTGTTTTAGGCAAGTTTTGACAGAGTCAGTGTCCCTACAGACTGATGATAAGTGGCTGGGGGCTATGCTGCAGCTCTCTGAGATCAGCCAGGGCCCAAGCATGAGAGAAGCTTTGAGTCATGCTGGGTGATCCCAGCACTGAGGGCTAGCATATAAGGCTGCTTAAATACAGGTTTTTAAAAACACCACCTCAATTTAGAGAGAATTAAACAGAGGAGAACTAAATCCCCGTGGCGTGTACAAAAGGGTAGGGGACCCAATCCTCACCTGCCTCTTTGGCAGTGGGTGTGGGGTGGGGGGACAAGCTGCCTGTGGGCCGAGCAGTCCCTGAGCTGTGTGGGGCCCCCAGGCAGCACCCGTCCACTGGCATCTGGCCTGGGCAGTCTCAGGGGGCGCTGAGCCATGGAGGGAAGCACCAGCTCCTCCATAGCCTGGTAGGAAAGCACTGCCCCACACCCCCCCCACACACACACAGCTTAGGCAGGCAGGCAAGCAGGGGGAAAAAAAATCAGGCTCACCACTTTTTTTTTCCTTCAGTGGAGCCTGTCTACATGGGCTGCCACTGGGTCCCGCAGCCCCTGAGCTGCACGGGATTTGCCAATCCCCGAGAATATCAGCTTCCAGCGCCCAGTACACTGTTGCACTTGTTAGGTAGCAAACTAACCTGTTAGGTGTTTTATCTTGCTACATACCAAAGTCATTTAAAGTGGGATATGCCACCAAGTGTGCAAACAGTAATGCCATTAAAGTGGTGCAAAAGGTCACGTAAGCCACTTTAAAGGCCAATTTTGTGGCATGTACAAAGGCCTTAAGGCACCACGTTAGAGAGCTTTGTCATGGTTCAGGGCCTGTCACACCTTTTGTAGCAAAACCCCCAGTTTTTCTTTTTTAATGCATATATATATCTTCCCTTCCCCAATTATTTCAGGCTTTTCTTTCTCTCCCTCTCTATTTCCTATAGAGAAGCATAAGTGAGCTCAGATTTAAGATAA
>NW_017728914.1:2585727-2599662 GCF_001723895.1 Crocodylus porosus | reverse complement strand
ATTGCAGTGCTTCCAGGACCGGTGCAAAAAAACAGAAAAACAAAACAAAACAAAAAACCCTATCCACCCAGATGTCCTGCTGGCAATTCGCCTCTGGACAACACCTACTGGACAAGGACCCCTTTCCAGCCTGGATAGATAGCTATCACTCCCCCCCACCCCCTTCAGCCAAGGACTTGGACTCTGCTTTTCTTCCCTACCTGGAGTCCAGCCCTTCCACTAAGTCTCTTTCTCCTGCTGTCATTGTGAGTGTTTGTGTGTGTGTGTGTATGAACCAATAACTTCATGGGGCTGTGTAGTATGTTGTCTGTTTAATAAAACTGTTATTTGGACCCCTAAGTTGGGTTTTGTTTTACTATAGTTTGGCCCTGCTCCAATCTCTGCTCCTCGCCCCTCTAACTTCTGTCTCATTTCTTCCTCTCCTGCTTCTGGCTCACTGCCACCTCTAACACCTGTCCTGAGCTCCTCTGCTTCCAAACCCCCTGTGTCTCTGCCACTGTCTTATCCCCACTGCCTTTTCCTTTTCCCCTGAGCAACCAGGTTTCTGCCTCAGTTTCTTTCCTTGCTTTCTCCTCCTTGCCACCACTTATCTGCCCCCCCTCCAATATCTCAGCTGTCTGCCTCAGTTTACAGCCCCAGTCTACCTTAAGTAAACATAAGCCTCAATTCTTCAGCCAGCTTCTCTGTAGTCCCCTGGTTCTAATCCTGGTACTGGCAACTTTCCCTCCCTACACTTCAACTCTTTCTCACCGTAACCTTCCTGCAAGTATCCCAGGTACCCTGACCACACACATACACACTGTACCATCCAAGTTAGGAACTTACCTCTGTGTATGTGTAGGTGGGTTGTATGTGTGTGAACTGGTAAGTGTGTGTGTGTGTATATATATATGTCATTGTGTGCATGTTATATGAATTAGTGATCTGTGTCTAACTTTTGGGGTGTATGTGCTTGAACTGGTGATAGGTATGCGTGCACCTAGGCTGGTTTGGATGTGTATGTGCCTGAGCCGGTAGTGTGTGTGTGTATGTACCTAATTGATTTGGGTATTTGTATATGTGCAATTGTGTCACACCCTCCTGTCTAACAGCACAATATTGAGATCCTGAGAGTTGGCCTGACCCCACAGGGCAACACTTTGACCTCCTCTTGCTCTCTCTTGCCCTTACCTGTCCCAGCACAGAATCCCTCAGTTCCCCAGCCAGGCCCCAGAGTATAGTGCCCTAGCTATGAACCAGGATTATTTACCTGGCCTAAATGGGAGCAAACCTGTTTCATCTCTTCTTTGGGAGTTGTGAATGCAATAATATAAACAGCCTGTCCAACACCAAGTATTGTTTGATCACAGTAGATGAGTGAGCATAACAAGGAGCAAGGGTTCTAACACAGCAAACAAGCTACATCTGCTTCTTACCTAAGTATAGTCAGTGTTTACTAGGCACTGGACCAGGGCATTAGTCTGCTTCCCTGCAGTTCCTGTATGTCCCTGTTCCACCCCTGGCCCCCAACAGAACTTTTGTGGGTCTGAAGTTGTTCGGTTGCCTGTCTCTTGAATCTGGTCAAACTGGTTTATGCAGCTCCTTAAGGAGTAAAGAGAGGGGATAATATTCTAAACAATTGTTTCACTGCATTGTTTTTTAATTACTGCTAACTAGAGGGGCATCCAAAAAGTTTATCTATTGCCCTGCCTATGTGCAGGCTAATCAATGCCTGAGTTAACCCTTTGTACTCATACAGCAAATAATACATCAAGACACATTTACATATATATTGTTGCAGGCATCTCTGACATCTCTCACAGTCCTGTGTAGGATTTACGTGGCCTCATGCTGACTGTTTGTACCTGGCTGGGGAGGAGTCCATCCTGCACAGCAAAGCACACAGGAGCAATAGGAAAGCCTGTTTGTACCAATAAACATCTTCTGTCTGATCTGGCCAATGAATTCATCCCTCCAGTGCCACCTGATGAACGTTTCTGTGACCGTCATTTCTTCTCCCCACTTTGTTCTCCTTCCCTATAACTTGTTACAGATGTGGCCTCCCTTTGGAGAAACCAGCTCAGCAGCTTCTACTCAGCCTGCTTGTGTTTGTAATTCCTACATTTTTTTATTAAAGCAAACCAGGCAGTTTGGGCAGTGCACAATGTTACCATGCTTCAGCCATGAAAGAAAAAAGAACGCTACTGAGCCATGGCAAACTGGAGCAGCTGTGATACCCACTTGCAGAAAGTTACAGTAGTGATTTCCAGAGCTAATCTCGAAAGAGGTCAAGAGCTGGAAATTCTGAGCTAATTTTTAAATGGGAAAAGCAGAGATCTGATTGCATGCCCTAGCTTGATTCCCTTCACTGCAGTGAAACATTAATTCATGTTATATATAAAGGTGCTTCCTGAGCATTAGCCCACACATGACTAGTAACTAGCTGGACAGGGCAAGTGTGCTTCAGTCAGGTTTTTTCCACCCTGGGGAATGGGTGTGAGGTGGTTTCTGCATCCCCAGTCACCTGCAACAAAGGCTTTTATAAGTGTGCTCAAGGCTTTTACCCAGCAAGCTCTTTCTCCAGTCCCGATCAAGGCTTTTTTTTTTGCACTGATAAAATAAAAAAAGTAGGAAAATACTGCAGAAACCATCTTTTCATTCCTAAAACCATAGAATACATACAGTTCCCTGTCAGGTGAGAGCAGATGGCTCCTGTACTACAGGAAATGTCCCCACTGTTGGAAGAAATTGTTGGTGAACAAGAGACAACTGTATGAGAACAGCTGTGTTTTGTGTGTAAGAATTCTTGGCTCCTTTGTGCTACAAGATGAAGCCAGGACCCTAACATGGTTTATGTTGCAAATGAAAGGGCTAGAAAAACAGGGGTAAATGTCACTGTGAAATGAAACACAGAATTGCAGCAACTATCTCAGGCTTACAAAAGCCTCTCTGGGGATCTGTCTTTTGTAGCATGAGGCTGATGATGAATTATAATCAGCTGTTCTGTCTCCACTTCCTACTTGCTCCCTTTCTGAAGAAAGGCCATTGTTCAAGAAGAGATCAGCCTGACTTCTATCCTGGGAAAGATCTTAGAAAAGTTTATTAAAGAGGCTATCCTTAATGAACTGGCCAATGCCAACATCCTGAGGGATAGCCAGCACGGGTTTGTTGCGGGTAGGTCTTGCTTGACCAATCTCATTTCCTTCTACGACCAGGTGACCTGTCACCTGGACAAGGGACAAAAAAATGAAGTTATACTTCAAAAAAAGCCTTTGATCTGGTATCCCATGATCACCTCTTGGCAAAACTGGCCAACTGGGCCTTGGGTCCACCATGATCCACTGGCTGGGAAATTGGCTCCGTGGTCAGACCCGGAGGGTGGTAACTGATGGAAGTCAATTGTCACAGTGCCCTGTGACCAGTGGGGTCCCCCAAGGCTCTGTCCTTGGACCCGTATTGTTCAATATCTTCATTAATGATGTGGACACTGGAGTCAGAAGCGGACTGGCCAAGTTCACTGATGACACCAAACTTTGGGGCAAAGCATCCACACCGGAATACAGGAGGGTGATCCAGGCTGACCTGGACAGGCTCAGCAAATGGGCAACCAAGAACCTGATGGAGTTTAACACTGACAAATGCAAGGTTCTCCACCTTGGGAGGAAAAACCTGCAGCTTCCTTATAGGCTAGGCAGTGCTACGTTGGATAGCACTACAGAAGAAGGAGACTTGGGGGTCATCACTGACCACAAGATGAACAGGAGCCTGCAATGTGATGCTGCAGCTAGTAAAGTGACCAAAATGCTGGCTTGCGTCCATAGATGCTTCTCAAGCAAATCCCGGGACATCGTTCTCCTGTTGTACTTGGCCTTGATGAGGCCGCAACTGCGTTCAGTTTTGGGCTCCAAAATTCAAAAAGGATGTGGAGAAGCTTGAGAGAGTCCAGAGAAGAGTCACGCACACGATCAGAGATCAGGAAAACAGACCTTACGACGACAGGCTGAGACCTATGGGGCTCTTTAGCCTGGGCAAGCGCAGGCTCAGGGGGTGATCTGATGGCCACCTATAAGTTTATCAGGGCTAACCACCAGTATCTGGGGGAACATTTGTCATCTCCATAAGAGAGATCTTGTTCCTGAAGGAGTCCTAGTGTAAGTATTTTGCAGGGCAGCTACTACAACAGTGGTAGGTGCACACAGTGACCAACCACCAGGCCCCCCTCCCATCTGCCAGGACCCCACCAAGCCTCCCCCACAGATGGGGGGCAAGGGGCCGCCAACCCTACCATGAGCTCTGTCTGGGTGGAGGCCTCAGAAGAGCCCTGGACAGGTGGCGGTGCCGGGGTGGGGCCCCTAGCAGTCGCACTCTGCGTTTGCACCTCAGCCTGGAGCTCCCTCACCTGCCCCTCCAGAGCCCTTCACAGAAGAAGAATTATAAAGATTCATTTACAGCTCATAAAGTAGAACATAGGAATATGAGAAATATTATTCTACTTGAAGAAAATTAGTATTGTCTAAGTACTATGTAAGTTACAGTAACCTAAGACTTAAAAATAGTAACATTATGATATGCCCAGTTTCTAAAACACTTATGTTAAAATCACTTTTAAAATAAAAACTGCCTCACATATAACCATTAAAAATGAAAAAGTAGTTAACAAATTAGTCCCAGGACCTGGTGGTTCCCTTGCCGTGCAGATGTGGAGCGCGACTGCTAGGGGCCCACCCTGGCACTGCCACCTGCCCTGGGCTCTTCTGAGGCCTCCACCCAGACGGAGCTTATGGTAGGGTTGGCAGCCCCTTGCCCCCCTGTCTGTGGGGGAGGCTCGGTGGCAGACAGTGAAGGGGGTGGGGCCTTACCTGTCCCTCCTGTGCCCGACTTAGGGCCCTGGAGGAGCAAGTGAGGGAGCTCCAGGCTGAGGTGAACAGGCTGAGGGGGATCAGGGCTCAGGGGATGAAACTGACTCCTATTTCTATTCACTGCAGGCCCAGTCGTCTACTGTACAGCCTCCCCGGAGACACATCCAACACAGGAGTGGCAGAAGGTGTCCCCAGATCCAGAGCTGCTTGTGCTAGAGTGGTGGAGGCTCCCAAGGTACAACTGGGGAACAGGTATGAGGCCCTGGCAGCCGTGACAGAGAATGATGAAGGGGATGCCTCCAGCGGGGACAATGCCACTCCCCACACAACACAGATGGCGCAGAGAACGAACACCAGCAGGAAGAAACGCCAGGTCCTCGTCATTGGGGAATCCATCCTATGGGGACTGGAGGGTCCCATCTGCCATCCTAACCCCATGGCATGTGAGGTCTGCTTCATGCCTGGGGCTCGGGTTCGGGACATCATGGAGAGGATCCCGACCTACATCTGACCCGCAGACCAGTACCCCATGGTTCTAATCCATGTGGGAACAAATGATGCAACCAGGGCAACCCAGACCACATCATGAAGGACTTCAAGGCTCTGGGGGCCAAGCTTAAGGAGACAGGGGCACAGGTGGTATTCTCCTCTATTCTCCTGGTGAGTAGGCATGGACGGTGACATGAGGCCTGCATTGGCGAGGTCAGCCAGTGGTTCCAGAGTTGGTGCCATCAGGCAGGCCTCAGGTTCCTGGATAACAACCCATGCCTTCTTGCAGGGGACTTGCTTGGGCGGGATGGGCTACACCTCTCTCCTAAAGGCAAGCATATCTTCTCTTTCAGGCTGGCTGATCTCATGCAATGAGCATTAAACTAGCTTCGCCAGGGGATGGAGCCACAGGAAGACTTAAGGACATCTCCCGACAAAGACAGGTGACATACGCAAGGAGTACCCAGGTACATAAAAGGGGTCCAGATAGTCTTGAAAATTGGAGGGGTGGCACATCCAGCAATCCAAGGCCTTAAATGCCTCTATACAAGTGCTCATAATATGGGAAATAAGCAGGAGGAACTCACCCTCTGAATAGCCTGTTCAAACCCAGACATAATAGGGCTCACAGAAACCTGGTGGGATTCATCCCACGACTGGGTGGTCAACATTAGGGGCTATAGGCTTTACAGGTGAGATAGAACAGGAAGGAAAGGTGGGGGTGTGGTGCTCTATGTCAAAGAGCAATACACAACCTCTACCAGCAGGATGGGGTCAGAGGAGGGGCAGGCTGAAGGGTCAGGATACGGGGGGTCATGGGGAAAGGACTTAATGGTGGGGGTCTACTACAGACCTCCCAACCAAGGGGAAGAGCTGGACCGCAAATTCTTGGGTCAGCTTGCGGAGGCACTTAAGGCAAGGGATGTAGTTGTCAAGGGTGATCTAAATTACCCCAACATCTGCTGGAAGGAGCAGTCAGCCAGGTCAGACCGCTCATGGAGGTTCCTGGCCGAGATACGGGACCTCCACTTAACCCAGGAGATGCACAGTCCTACCAGGGGGAAATGCCGTGCTGGACCTGGTCCTGGCCACAGGCAATGACCTGGTAAGAGGGCTCCAGATCCTCGATCACTGGTGCAATAGCGATCATTGCTTGCTGAAATTCACCATGCAGTGCAGGGTGTCAAGGGCCTGCAGCAAGGCAGTAGCCCTAGACTTCAAGAGGACCAACTTCAATGAGTTGAGGAGATTAGTGGGAGAGATGCTGGGGTCCTCGAGAGTAGGGGAACTCAGTGCCCAAGATGAGTGGTCTTTCCTTAAAGAGATGATACTCAGAGCCCAAGGGGTGACAATCCCAACAAGAAGCAAGGGGGCCAAGAGTGCCCAAAAGCCCCCCCTGGCTCACCAAGGGCATTCGTGAATGGCTGATTGCCAAAAAGGAGGTGTACACCCAGTGGAGGGGAGGGGCTATCACCAAAGAGGAGTATGCCTCCATCGCTCGGGTCTGTACCGGGGACTGTTAGAAAAGCTAAGGCAGATACTGAGCTAGGGCTAGCATCAAGGATCAAAGATAATAAAAAGTCCTTTTTCAAATATATAGAGAGAATGAAGAAGGCACTGGGTAATGTGGGGCTCCTGCAGAATATGCTTGGCAATCTGGTGCTTGCACCAGAGGAGAAATCAGACCTCTTTAACAAATTCTTCGCCTCCATTTTCTTGTGCAGGGACTGAGACTCCCCTACCGAGATTCCATATGGACTTGGGAGAAACGCCACCAGACCTAAGGTCAGGGAGGACTGGGTTACAGAGCTTCTGGAGGGGCTAGACGTGTTCAAATCAGCAGGTCCAGATGCTCTCCACCCCAGGGTGTTGAGGGAGCTAGCAGGGGTTATTGCAGGGCCCTTGGCATGACTTTACAAGCACTCATGGTGTTCTGGCCAGGTGCCACATGACTGGAAGAAAGCCAGCATGGTCCCCATCTTTAAAAAAGGGAGGAGGGAGGACCCGGGCAACTATAGGCCCATTAGTCTTACTTCAATCCTAGGGAAACTCTTTGAGAAGATTATCAAGGAGCACATCTGTGATGGGCCAGCAGCAGGGATGATGTTTAAGGGCAACCAGCATGGTTTCATTAGGGGCAGGTCCTGTCAGACCAACCTGATTGCCTTCTACGATCAGGTCACAAAAGCATTGGACACAATTGTCACGGTGGATGTAGACTTTCTGGACTTCAGCAAGGCCTTTGACACTGTCTCCCACCCCCATTCTTATTAAAAATCTAGGTGACTGTGGCAATGATGCCTACACTGTCAGGTGGATTGCAGATTGGCTGAAGGGTCGTACTCAGAGAGTGGTGGTGGACGGGTCATTTTTGACCTGGAGGGAAGTGGGCAGCGGAGTCCTCCAGGGCTCAGTTCTTGGGCCCGCACTGTTCAATTTCTTTGTTAGTGACTTGGACGACAGGGTGAAAAGCCTGTTTAAATTTGCTGATGATAACAAGATTTGGGGTGAGATGGGCACGCTAGTAGGGAAGGACATATTACAGCAGGACCTGGACAGGTTATAGGGGTGAGCTAATGAAAATACGATGGGTTTCAATACTAACAAGTGCAGGGTGCTGCACTTGGGCAGTAGGAACCATCAGCACACTTATAAGCTGGAAAACTGCCTTCTCAAGACCACGGTGGCAGAAAGAGATCTTGGAGTCAGTAATGACTCCAAGATGAACATGGGCCAACAATGCGAGGTCACAGTCAGTAGGGCTAACTGTACCTTCACAGATGCATCTCAAGCAGGGCCAAGGAGGTGATCCTCCCTCTCTATACGACACTGGTCAGGCCGCAGCTGGAGTACTGTGTCCAGTTCTGGGCCCCACACTTCAGGAGGGATACGGACAGCACTGAGAGGGTCTAGAGGAGGGCCACCCTCATGATCCCGGGACAGCAGGGCAGACCCTACGAAAAGAGGCTGTGGGACCTTAACCTGTTCAGCCTTTGCAAGAGAAGGCTGAGGGGGAACCGGGTGGTCATCTATAAACTCACTAGGGGAGACCAGCAGGGTTTGGGAGAGACCTTGTTCCCCCGAGCACCCCCCAGGGTAGCAAGGTACAATGGTCACAAGTTGTTAGAGAGTAGGTTTAGACTAGACATTAGGAGGCACTACTTCACAGTCAGGTCGGCTAGGATCTGGAACCAACTTCCGAGGGAAGTGGTGATGGGTCCTACCCTGGGGGTCTTGAAGAGGAGGCTTGACGTTTACCTGGCTGAGGTCATTTGAGCCTGGTTTTCTCTCCTGCCCAGGGCAGGGGATTGGACCTGATGATCTACAAGGTCCCTTCTGCCCCTACTTCTATGAATCTGTGAATCATATTCATATATATATATATATATATAAATAAATTTGCAAAAAAAAAGGAGTTCTAGATCACCAGTTATTACCTACCACTCCCCTAAGGTGTGACTGTAGCTCGTGTCCACATACTTTAAACTAGCCAGTTTGGGTGCCACTACTTGCAGTAACTGCAGCAGAACCAAGCTCAGCTCAGATACTAGGTAGCTACTTGGGCAGCTAGCCCAGGCAGATTTCAAACCGACTCAGGTATTTCTGCACAGTCACTCTTCTGGACTGCTGTGAAACCTTAGCTCTAAAGGTATCATGAATTCAATCAGCAGGGTAGAGAGCCAAAGAGATGGTTCATTGCAAACCAAGTGGCACACCTTAGCCAGCAGGTCTGCACAGGTGCTGGGCGGTGTCCTTTCTGGGGCTGTCCATTGTAACAGGTAAGGAGCTCTGGCAATGCCCTGGTATTTGAGTTAGATCCAGCTTGTTCTTTCAGCTTGTCTCACTTCCTGACCCAGTCATCTTCTTTCTCACCCCTACCTTCCTGGGCACTCTCATTCCCTGTCAAAGGCCACTGGCACTAAACACCACTTACATCCCAACAGCCCCTGCCTATTAAACTTCTGATCTTGACAAGCTTGGCAGGGTAATGAGGCTGTCTGCAGTTTTAGATCTATGAGATCTCTTCCTTTAGTTGCAGTGAAGAGCAGGTAGCAGAGGGCATATTTGGCAATGTCTCTCCTTGAATAAGGGGGCCTGGTGGTGTCAGGAGTTGCAGCCCTGCTGGGATCTTGGCTCCATTAATTGAAGATGCTAGGGCAGTAGGAGGATGGAGACCTTCTGGAGAAAGCAGGACTTGCTGGGGAAGAAGACTGATGGAAAATTAAGGCATCTGATCTTATCCTAAATCTCCTTGTCTCTGTTATGATGTCTTTGCCCAGGGTCCTGGAGTTTTACTGAAGTCCTAAGTCCATACAAACTTGCAATTCAAGGGTTGCAAAGCTGGATAAAGTGCGAGAGCTGAGAACATGCCTGACTTTCACACAACCTGCAACCTGGGCTGGTCACAGCCCCTGTGGGAAAAACGTCCCAGGGGAAAGTGGGGGCGGGGCAGGGAGGGAGGGAAGGTGTTCTTAAGAAAGTATCAGATAGACACAGAGCTCAGAGAGGATATTAGGGAAAGGGCAGTTGGGTACTGAGACCCGAGGTAGTGGGAAGAGTGAGTTAGGCAGACAGAGAAGGCAGAAAGACATCTGGGGAAGGCAAGTAAGATTACACAAAATGGGGGGAAAGAAGAGGTTTAGCCCAGCCACCCCAGAGCTGCCAAGAAGAATGACCCATTATCTGCCACAAAAGGTAATAATTGGAAGGAGCCATCAGCCCTTTTTCATCTTTGCAACTGCAACATCAAGAAGAGGACAGACTGTAGGGCTTTGTGGGGATGGGGAAGACGGAGTGAAGAGGACTTTGCTAGGTGTGGAGCTTTGAAACTCCTGTGCAAAGGAGCAGCCCACTTCCTTGCATCAGATAAATAGCTTGATGTTCTTCAGGCTGTGCTCTCCAGAGCATTGCTGATGCTGCTCTACTGTGTGTTCTTTGCCGGTGTTGCTCTGCAGTGCTGGCAATACATGGGGAGAGGGCACATCTTCTGGTATGTATTTCTGTGTGAGTAAACCTGCTTACTGCATTCCATTCTTTGTGTCTGTGCCATGCCCCAAGGGATACCAGGGATACTAATGCTGCTGTGTCTACTGTGCCTTCCCTTGCAACCTCAGAAGCAGCGAGGCCTTCAATTCTTGCAGTCTGAGTATAACAAGGGACCTGTGGGAAGTGTAAAAAATGTTGCATGACCCTGGGCCAGCATGAGAACCCACCCTGTTTCACTGGGCTTGCTGGTGTGAACAAGACAATCCACAGCCTGGCCCACAGGCGAAGTCTGAGACCAAATCATTGGAATTTTGATGCTAAGAAGCAAAACCCCAGCCAAAGCCAGTCTGTCCATCTGTGAGGAAGTATCCCCCAGATCAGGCGTAGGCAACCTTTTAAGGTAGGTCAGAACAACCCATCAAGAGGCAGAGGCAGATGGGTAGGCTCCAGGACTCTGCCACCATCACTATTTCCCTCCATGGTGGCAAGGAGAGAGCACCCAGGGCCAAAGCCCCCTGATACAGGATGCCACTGAAACTCCACACCCACAGGCTGTAGATTGCTGCCCCCTGTCCCAAGCAAATCACACCCATGAAAATGCAATATGCACGTGAGGCAAAATTCTCCATGATGTGAACTGATATAATTCCTTTGAATTAAGAAAATTATGTTGATTTATAGCTGCTGCTGACCTCCCCCCCACCCCCACCTCTTAGGGCATGGTAGGAGCTTAACTCTTCCATCTTATTTGTTGCTGCTGTGGTTAAGAACTAATAACGCCAGCAAGATCACTGGACTCCCCTTTCCTGTCCCCACCCTTGTGACCGGCAGCCTGGGTGGGTGCCCCTGAGCATAAAACAGGGCAAAGCAGAGGATGAAGGAGACCAGCTACCACTCCTGCCACTTTACAGCTGCTCCTTCTAGCTATGCATCTGCAACCCTTCAGTCTTGTCATTTGCTTTGTCCTGCTGTAGTTCTGGGGAATGGGGGAATCAGTGGGTCCCTTCACATGCAGACAGTATTTCACTAGTTTTATTTTCTGTTTCCTTTTCCCAACAGGAAGATCAGGCTAAATACCAAACACACAGCAGCTGGAGGGAGATAAACTCCCTGCACATACAAAGTATCAGTTGACAAAATGCCACCCCAGCATTGACTATGCTCCCCACATCCCTACTTCTTCTCTCTGCCCCTCCTTCAATCCCAGTCTGTATCCCCATCCCCTACACTCCAAGCTAGTTTCCTCCCCCTCCTCTTTCTGCCCTGAGTGTCTGTCTAATCTCTGGAATATACTGTGTTTACCCCAGCTTTCACTGATGCTTCTTGATACAAAGCCTCTTTGTTTGCCTCTTCCTGTTCCTCTCTTTCCTGTCTGGTCATGTTTCTCCCTCTTAATGCTTTCCTTCCCACCTCTAGTCCTTTTTAGTCTCCGTTTGGCGGGAGTCCCTCCTTCAAGGTTGATGCTGGGACATTTTTAAAAATGTCTGCCCCTTAAAAATAAGGGGGTTATTGTTTTGCATTTCAAAATGTCATGACTGTAGATGATTCTGAACACCATTTATCCAAATACTCCCACCTTGTCGGCTCTCTCCTGCAAGAGGCACACCTTCACTCACACGCAGTTTCGCTCCTTGGTCCAGGAGTCCTTTTATCCCAAACTCTTTCCCAATCCCTAACTGAGCAGGGATGGATGTGATGCAATGGATTCTGTACATTTTCAGAGTTCTTGTTCCATCTGGCCTTTGCGAGCATGGTGAGTGTTTTAAGTGACCCTACCGCATATGCAACTGTTTCAGCAGTGGGATGTACTTGTGTGTGTGTTTATCGTTTCATGATTGTATATAAAGTCATTCTGTGTCTTGCAGGAAGAGAGGAGATGGGCTGGGCTGATTGATCCCCCCTCCTCCTGTAGCTGGGACAATGCAAAAGGAAATGTTTGTCTCATTCTGCCTGGAGTTACAGAGATTAGCATCTCACATTTGTCTCTCACTCTTCCCAGGTTAGGTCAGGCTTTCTGTGTCTTTCTCTGTCATGATTCACATAGATGGATCATCCTTTTTCTAGCAACTTGTATAATAGATTTACATTATTACATCTGTCCTAGCCCTAGTTGAGTTCCTCTATGCAAGGTTTGCTAGACTGCTGTGATGGGTCTCTCTCCAGTGGGCCCAGTACACTATGTGCTTTTAGAATCCAAATTCTGCCCCTGGCCACAGTCTGAATGCATTTCCTCTACCCAGAACTCTTTCCTGATGGTTAGAACCCCTAGTCCCACTGTCTGACCCTGAATGTAGTGCCAACTTCTCAGACTCTCCCCAAACATAACACCACACTCACAGATCTGCAGTCATGTGAGTCCCTCAGACTATGGTTTAACTCATAGTAGGTACGTACATAGTAGGTACAGGTTGTAATATGTACACAGATTTTCACCGGGTTCACCTTCAAGTGATGAGCTGTGTGCAGGTGCCACTGGGTTTTTGGTTATAGACGTGTCGTTCTAAGGACATAGGCAGGCAAGGTTCTTTGAGTAGATGTGATATCTTTTATTAGACCAACTGAGTAGTTGGGGAAAAGTTCTTAGCAAGCTTTTGGGTTCAGTCACCCTTCTTCAGATCCCACTGGTGCACTTAAGGTGAGCTCAGAGTCCTCTGGGTAGCAGCACCTATATACTGAGAGAGTTCTTGTGCTCCACACTCAGGCTTGGTAGATCATGCCAGCCACAACTTAGGTCCTCTTAACTGCCTCCTGGCTTGTAATGGAACAGCCAGCAGCCTGTTCCACTTACTACCAAGCTTGCTAGCAAACTCCGGCTCTTTTTTCTGTAAGTTAGTCAGGGGTAAAATCTACAAAGGTATCTCAGGGAAAGGTAGGGAGCACTATAGTCACCTTAAGTCCAAAATTTAGATCCTCCATCTAGTGCCTAAGCTTGGAAAGTACCTCACATTTATGGGCACCTCAGTGCCTGCCAGAAAAGCTTCCTGAGCATCTACATGCATCTTTTTGAGTATTTTAATTTTTGACAGTGCTGAATAGCTCATCACCTAGATCAGGATTGTCAAAGATATGGCCTGGCCCACAAAGCTGTATCATATGGGCTGCAGTGCTGTGTGTGATCAGCCTCACACGCTGCATGCAACACATGCCAGTCCAGACCGCATCCACTGCATGTGGTGCACACAGCCCATCTGGCATCGGCTGCACATGATACAGGGGCTGATGCACAATGTGCACAGCACACAGGGCCTGTCTGAAACACACACTGCATGTAGCAACCATGCTGCACTGGCCCTGCACACTGGATCTAGGGCCAGTCTGGATCAGACTCACAGATCTGTTTTGCATGCCAGAGCTAGTTTACAGGGTGGTTTGTCATGGGCTTCACATGCAGCATCCACCCCAGATGGCCCCACATGCCATGTGTAGTGTGTACCCAGGATTTGCCCCATGCACCGTGAGCCACCTGCTGGACTGGCGCAAGCGTATGGTAGATGCAGTGCATGGAACTGGAACCAACATGTAACTGTCTTATAGTTTTTAGCAAAGACTTTATATTATTTTCTCTTTTTTTTTGTGTAACTGCCGCGCGGCACTCTCACATTTATGTAACCTTGAAGTAAAC
>NW_017728914.1:2562470-2584922 GCF_001723895.1 Crocodylus porosus | reverse complement strand
TGAACCAACGGACACCCTATAGATTAAGAGACACTAACTACTTACTCTAAGTCGTCTACTTGTGCCAACTCGGCGAACCTTGAGGGCGGCTAAGAGCTACCTCAATTCCGCCCCACAAGCCGCGTGCTCGCACAACTCCGCAAAGCCCGGGGCTCCCCTAAGTGGTGCCGGAGCTGCTAGCCCGGCATTTCGCCACACAACACATGAGCTTAAGCCTCATGCAGGCTGGTCCAGCGTGAACACTACATGTAGTACCCACACCAGCCCTGCTCTGTGCCCACAGACCAGCCTTGCACTCCTCACCCAGTCCATGGGGCCAGCTCAGTTTGACATCTCTGACCTAGATCTTTCTTAAGCCCTATAATGTCTACAAATTAGGCATCCCCCAACCTATCTCACTTGCAGGTCTACATACAAAATGTCATAGGAATAGGTTATTGGGTGGAGGTGAAGAGGGAGGATGATGACAGTGCTCTAGTAACCTTCCCATTTTACCAGATAACCCAGTGATTAAAATACTCATAACGATAAATTGCACCAAGGGCATTCGCAAAAGTTCATGACAATACATCCCAGAAGAGACACCAGTTATATATAACCTTACCTGAGTGACTGGCTAGTATGAGGGAAACCCCCATAGTATGTCTCAGAAGCCATCAGAAACCTCTAATTCTGATATTGCATTCTGGCAAGGCTTTGCTTAAGACTCTGTTTGCCTGAAGTTCTGAGCTTCTACCACTGCTTGGATTAGTCCACTGTTCTAGGGTCACCATTAGTGGGATGGGTGTACTGGCAGTTACTTGAAAAAAAATGAGAAGGTACTCATTTGTACTGTAGCTGATGGGCTTTGAGATGTGTATATACATTTTCTATGACTTGTCCTCTCCCTTAGGCACTTTACACCTCAGATTCTGTAAGTAACCAAAAACTGAGATACAGCTAATGTCTTTTGCTATGGTCACACAGCATGAGGTCCGTCTGGTTCATGCATACCCTGCAGACACTACTCACTACGGGCCAAAAGTTGTAGAACTGGGGTAAATGGGGCATACTGTGCACCAAAAGGGGATTAGGTGAGGATGACATAGCTCAAAGAAAATTAGTTACTGTTCACATACAGAATTCTCATTTCTGAAAACCATAAGACAGCAGTGCTCAAGCTTTTAGCCCCACAGACCAGATGAGTTGCACAGGTCTGTGGACCAGAACATGCAGGCAGGATTGGTCTGTGGGTTGGGTCCAGTGTGGGGTCAATGTGCAGAGTCAGTCTGTGGATATGATCCAGTTGCAGAGCCAAGTTCACTGATGACACCAAATTTTGTGGAAAAAGCACCCACACCTGAGGACAAGAGGGCAATCCAGGCTGACCTTGACAGGCTCAGGAAATGGGTGGACGAGAACCTGATGGTGTTTAACACCGAAAAATGCAAGGTTCTCCACCTTAGGAAGAAAAACCCGCAGCATGCTTATAGGCTCAGCAGTGCTATGCTGGCTAGCACTATGGACGAAAGGGACTTGGGGGTCATGATTGGTGAACGTGAGCCTTCAACGTGATGCTGCGGCTAGTAAAGTGAGCAAGACACTGGGTTGCATCCATAGGTGCTTCTCAAGCAAATCCCAGGACATCATTCTTCCATTGTACTCGGCCTTGGTGAGGCCGCAGCTGGAGTACTGCGTCCAGTTTTGGGCTCCACAATTCAAAAAGGATGTGAAGCAGCTTGAGAGAGTCCAGAGAAGAGCCACACGCATGATCAGCGGTCAGGAAAACAGACCTTACGATGACAGGCTGAGAGCTATGGGACTCTTCAGCCTGGAAAAAGCGCAGGCTTAGGGGTGATCTGATGGCCATCTATAAGTTTATCAGGGGTGTTCACCAGGATCTGGGGGAACATTTGTTCACCAGAGCACCCCAAGGGATGACAAGATCGAATAGTCACAAACTCCTTCATGACCACTTCAGGCTGAACATAAGGAAGAATTTCTTTACTGTCTGAGACCCCAAGGCTTGGAATAGACTGCTGCTGGAGGTGGTTCAGGCATCTACTTTGAATGCCTTCAAGAGACATTTGGATGTTTATTTTGCTGGGCTCCTATGACCCCAGCTGATTTCCTGCCCCTGGGGCAGGGGGCTGGACTCAAAGATCTTCCAAGGTCCCTTCCAGCCCTAATGTCTATGAAATCTATGAAACACTACACAGCTGCCCAGTTCCATGTATCAGATACAGCTATGACCCAACTCCACATACTGACCTGATTCTGTACACTAGATCCAGCTGTGGAGTGACCCCTATATGCTAGCATGATACGGTACATGGGGCCATGTCATTCAGTACACAGTGATCCCCACAGGTCTGAAAATTTGGAACCCATGGCAATTAATGCTGCCAATTCTCCCTTGTCACAGAGACTTGGTGTGTCAGCTCTTATAATTGGATCATCAACTTTGAGAGGTACACTTTTGCAGGTAGAGGAAAAGATGGAGCCTAGGGCTATATTATTCAGTTTAAGATTGAAGCAAATATGTTTCTTGGAATGTGAATTAACTTGCTATATTATATATTATGTATAAAAACACAGCACATTAGGCAAAAATAATCAAAAGATGTTGTTTCTTTAGTCCTGTTGTCACAGGTGCCAGACTGTCCCATAGCTCTTTCCAAAAACTGCTGCCTGCTTCCTTGTGCTTTCCTGCCATGCTTTGATGTTAAACAACGGAAAGGAAGTTGAATATTGGAACAAAAGGAAACAACATTCTTTTGACAGGGAGTATGTCCTCTTTATAGGGCTCCACCTCCCCTGCACCCTGCCTGTACCACATCTGCCGGGTTGGACTTCTGACCTTTCCAGCAGGCCCAAGTTTTGACCAGTGGCTCACCTGGTTGTTCAACACTTGTTTAGCTCCTTTCAAATCATGAGCTCCTCGGGGCTCAGTTAATTCTTGTTTATACACCTCCAATTCCTATGCATGCCTCCTATACATGCCCTCAGTTAAAAGGGATACTTGTTTATGGCTGCTCCCCACAAAAGTCCAGCATCAACTGCTTAACCCCTGTGCACTCTTAAGTGAAGGATTTTTCATCAGTCAATGAATTCCCATTCATGTCTTATCAATTACACATTTACTGTCCTTTGGACTTATCAAATCCGTGCCTTCCCTGGAAATATCCTTTTTGACAGGCACCACTATTACCAGCCTGCCAGCTCCATCCAGTAGCTCCCCCAAGAAGCCTCACAGCTGCTCCAAGCATGAAGAGGATTACCCCAATGTCCTGATCCTGGCACCTGTGAGTTGAATGGCTGAATCTTCCCTGCCAGTTATTGTTCACCAGCTCACTCCAGCTACCCAAGGCTCATTCTGAGCCAGGACCCAGGTTCATCTCGCTCCCAGTCCATCTCTGTGCCTCCACACAGAAATGCACCCCTCTTCTCCAAGAGACTGTGCATGCCCCTCTCTGGGGGTTATGGTTCTCGGCCCTCTCACTTTTTGGACTGCCGTATTTCTTGGGGCTCAGTCACATCTAGCTCCCCAGCCTCATGATTTCCAACAGCTGGGGATTCCTGGAAGCTGGGGCTTGCTGGCATTTCTGGGTTCTCTCCTGGACAAGCTGGCCAGTGTCAGTGGGAACCTGGCATGGCTCCTGGATGAATCAGGTAGGGACCCAGATGCTCCCAGGTGTTGGGGCTGGCTCCCAGCTACACTCGGATAGGCCCACTGGCAACCATGGAGGCCCCACTCACAGCAGGAGCTGAAAAGAGGTTCCCTGTTACATACCCCTCCCCTTTTGATAGCCTGTCAGTGTTCCTTATATCTAGTCTTTTTCAGCCCATGTGATACGTGCTACAGTTGGTATTTGTCCATTCCCTCCACCTGGTGATTGTTGTTCTTGCAGCTTCTTGACAAGAAATCTGCCGTTACATTTTGCTTCCCCAGTTGGTGCTGTACAGAAAAATAAAAAGGTTGTAGGGCCAAGGCCCACCACAATATCTAGGTGTTATCATTTTTTTTATGGATTGTAGCCATTTCAAGGGAGCATGTTCTGTAACCAGAACAAACTTCCTTCCTAGTAGATGGTAACAAAAAAGTCTAATACTCCACTTTATGACTAAGCATTCACGTTCAATTGTAGAATACCTTGTCTCTGGGCCTAACAGTTTCCAGCTTGCACATGCAACTGGTCATTTTTTGCCCTCTACCTCCTGTGTCAGCACCGTTGGAGAGCTATCCCTGAAGCATCAGTTTGTAAAGTGAAGGTCCTATTAAAGTTCAGGGTATAGAGTTACTGGTCTCTGACATAATGCCTGCTTTAGCTGTTCAAAAGCTTGGAGAGCACTAGAGGGCTCACCTTTTCTGATCCTTGATCAGTTTGATCAGGGGTGCTGAAATTTCTGAAAACTGTGAGATGAACTTTCTGTAGTAATTAGTAAGGCCCAGGAAGGATCTCAGCTGCTTCTTATTTGAAGACAGTCTATAAAACTTACTGGCCTTTATCTTGTCTCCCAGTGGTTTTATTTGGCCCTGCCCAACTAAAAAACCCAGATATTTGGATTCCTTGTTCTCCAGAGAAATTTTTGGGGAATTTTTTGCTGTTAATCACGTGAGCCTGAGTCCTAAAAGAACCACCCACCAAGGCTGAAGATGGTCCTCCCATTGCTCTGAAAATATGATGATGTCATCTATGTAGGTCATTGCATAGGTCACTCCATAAGCATGATGTGGTGCTAGCAGCTGGTCCATCAGCCTATGAAAAGAGGCAGCCACTGCATGTAATCCAAAAAGCATTCATGTAAACTGAAATTACCCCCACAGGATCCCAAAAGCCATTTTCTCCTTATCTTCCTTGGTCATGGGAATCTGCGAGTACCCCTTTGTTAAGTCCAATATAGATATGAATTGTGCCTGGCCAATCTTTTCTAGTATTTCCTTAATATGAGGCACAGGGAAAGCAGCAAAAACAGATACTGTATTGACTTTCCTAAAATCAATCCACAACCTTACAGTCTCATCTGGCTTTGGTACTACCACCATAGGACTCCTCCACAGGCTGTATGATTCATCAGTGATGCACCTTTTAATCTGGTCTAATCAGTCTGTATGGTCCCATAAATCCCATATAAATGCCTCAGTAGCTGCCTCCAATGTTCCCTCATTATAGGTCCCTTGGGTGTCAGTATTTGAAGCTTTACCCTTTGGGCTTTCCCTGGCTCCTCCATAAAGACATCAGGGAACTTCTCCAGCATGTAGCATGTCCAATTGGCTGCCAATGGTGGGTGGCTCTGCTCCCTTACTTTGCCTCTCAGTTATCCCTTCAGGCCCTAATTCACTATCATCCAAAACAGGGTTCATTAGTAGCCCTTCCTCTTCCCTCTACCTTTTTGGTACACCTGGAGCCTGTTGCAGTGACCTCATTATTCTACCTTGTAGCTGATGGGATCTATTCTCCTCATTATCATAAATGGGCCCTGCCACTGGGATAAAAGTTCTCTACCTTTGTGAGGGAGAATCACCAAGACCCAGTCTCCAATTCAAAATTTCCACTCCCTAGCTTTCTTGTCATAATATTCTTTTTGTTGCCCCCTGAGCTTTTCCCATGCTGTCCCTTGCAATCTGACATATCTGCTCCAATCACTCCTTCAGTTCTATAGCCTGTCTTAGCAGCCACCGTTCTATTGGATCTGGCTCCTGCCAACCATCACATATTATGTCCAGGAGCCCCCAGGGCTGGTGCCCATATACCAGCTCAAACAAGGAGCAACCTATGGAGGCTTGGGGTGCCTCTTGCACTGCAAAAAGTAGAGGGGGTATTCCTAAATCGCACTGTCTCGGGTCACCTTGTATATAGGCCTTGATCACCCCTTCAAGGTGTGGTTAAAGGACTCCACTAACCCATCCATTTGTGGATTCATAGATTCATAGACATTCAGGCTGGAAGGGACCTCAGGAGATCATTGAGTCCAGCCCCCTGGCCCAGGGTCAGGAAGTCAGAAGGGATCATAGGATCCCAACAAGATAAACATCCAAATATTTCTTGAAGGTGTTCAAAGTGGGTGCTTGAACCACCACCTCTGGTGGGAGTCTATTCCAAACCTTGGGAACTTGGACAGTAAAGTAGTTCTTCCTTATGTCCACCCTGTATCGGTCTCGGCAGAGTTTGTAACTGTTTGATCTTGTCATCCCTTGGGGCACTCTGGTGAACAAACGTTCCCCCAGATCCTGGTGAACACCCCCGATAAACTTATAGGTGGCCATCAGGTCACCCCTGAGCCTGTGCTTTTCTAGGCTGAAGAGTCCCATGGCTCTCAGCCTGTTGTCATAAGGTCTGTTTTCATGACCTCTGATCATACATGTGGCTCTCCTCTGGACTCTGTCAAGCTTCTCCACATCCTTTTTGAATTGTGGAGCCCAAAACTGGACGCAGTACTCCAGCTGTGGCCTCACCAAGGCTGAGTACAAGGGGAGAATGACATCCTGGGATTTGCTTGAGAAGCATTTATGGATGCAACCCAGTGTCTTGCTTGCTTTACTAGCCACAGCAGCACACTGAAGGCTCATGTTCATCTTGTGGTCAATCATGACCCCCAAGTCCCTTTCATCTGTAGTGCTAACCAGTGTAGCACTGCCGAGCCTCTAAGCATGCTAATCCTGGGCAATAAACCCATTGGGTCAGAAGGACCTTGGTCTTATCTCTTCCTAGATAACTCCCCAAAGGAAATGTGTGGGCAATTCCTCATGGAGCAGATCCTCAAGGAATCTATTTCTAAGCACTTGACAGAAAAAAGTGATTAGGAACAGTCAGCATGGATTCACCAAGGGTAAGTCATGCCTGACCAACTTGAATTACTTCTAAGATGAGATGACTGGCTTTGTGGATGTAAGGAGACCAGTGGATATGGTGTACCTTGATTTTATCAAGGCTTTTGATACAGTCTCCCACAGCATTCTCCCAGGCAAGCTAAGAAAGTATGGGCTGGATGAATGGACTGCAAGGTGGATAGAAAACTGGCTGGATCATTGGGCTCATAGAGTAGTATTCAATGGCTCAATGTCTAGTTGGCAGCTGGTATCAAGTGGAGTGCCCCAGGGGTTGGTCCTAGGACAGGTTTTGTTCAATGTCTTAATCAGCCCCCTAGAATATGGCATAAAGTGCACCCTCAGCAAGTTTGCAGATGACAGCAAGCTAGGGGGAGTAGTAGATAGGAGGGTAGAGCTAGGATTCAGAGTGATCTACACAAATTGGAGGATTGGGCCAAAAGGAATTTCATGAGGTTCAACAATGACAAGTGCAAAGTCCTGCACTTAAGATAGAACAACCCCATGCACAGTGTTGGCACTGGATTTGGACCCAGCCCCTATACCTTTGTTCCGAGCAAGCACAACCCTTAGACTGACCACAACACCTGCCAGTTGATAATAGGTGAGTTTATTCATACAAAAATGATAACAAAAAAGCAACAATACAAACAATCAAACAATTCTATATCTACCAATCCTAGGGCTGTCATCAGAGCCAAAGTGCATCTGGTCGGGATGCAGGCTCCACTCTGAGGCACTTTCTCTGAGGTGTCAGCAGTCTGGAGGTGAGATGCCAAGGCCCACAGCCCCCTCCACTGGGTTGCATGCAACGGGATGCTGGTGTAAGCCTTCTGTCCATGGTGGCCTTGGGCACCCTTCCCAGGGGATGGGGACCCCTCTCAGGGAACAAGACAGGGAGGAACAGGGAGGAAAAGAAGGAGGGATGAGAAAGAACAGGGTGGGATGGACAAAGGGACAGGGAGAGACTCTTTGTTAATCTCAGGTCTCTGCTTTTATATTCTCCTTCCCTCTTTGATAACTTCTGATCACTCTTCATCCATGGCTGTCTCTGGTTGGTTGCTTCTCAGTGATCACATGTCCATGTAGCCTTCTGGGCCTTCTCCTAATTTGGTCTGTTCCCCCAAAACCAGGACTCAGGCTCCCCCACTGCTCTGGGGCCTTGTTGCTGGTGTCACATGTTATGGGACAGTATGGTACATACCTCCTTTGTTCCCAGGCTATGTGTCCTTGTGTTAGACAACCTGTCTGCCTTGAAGACTGTGATTTCATGTTATGGCATGCCCCCCTGGATTCTCAGGCTGTGTCCTTCCATTAGCCTTGTCATGCTAGACAGCCTGTCTGCTTCCAGGGCTATATGGAACTCTGTTTGTAAAACCCGAGCTCTTACAAATCAGTTAAAACCTGCTGCCCGTCTTGAACGCCTATAATACATATATCTGTACCCATAAGCTAATTCCCAAAAAACAGATCTTTAAATGCCATTTTCAAGCTAACACCAATACAGGCTGGGGTCTGACTGACTGGGCAGCAGCTCTACAGAAAAGAATCTGGGTGTTACTATAAGTGGACAATAAGCTGAATATGATCCAGCAGTGTGCCCTTGTTGCTAAGAAGGATAACAGCATACTGGGCTGCTTTGGTAGGTGTGTTGCCAGTAGGTCAAGAGAAGTGATTATCCCCCTCTATTGAGCACTGGTGAGGCCACATCTGGACTACTGTGTTCAGCTTTGGGGGCCCCCCTACAGAAAAGATGTGAACAAATTGGAGAGAGTCCAGTGGAGGGCAACAAAAATAGTGAGGGGGCTGAAGGACATGACTTACGACAAAAGATGGAGG
Organism: Crocodylus porosus; assembly: GCF_001723895.1. NCBI lineage: Eukaryota > Metazoa > Chordata > Crocodylia > Crocodylidae > Crocodylus > Crocodylus porosus. Next base: position 2,576,275 of record NW_017728914.1, on the reverse strand, counting down.
GAACTGGGCTTTAGTCTAGAAAAGAGGAGACTGAGAGGAGACTTAATAGCAGCCTTCAGCTACCTGAAGGGGGTTTGAAAGAAGATGGAGCTAGACTGTTCTAAGGGGCAGAAGACAGAACAAGGAGCAATGATGTCAAGTTGCAGCAAGGGAAGTTTAGGGTAGATATTAGGAAGAATTGTCTCACTAAGAGGGTAGTAAAACACTGGAACAGGTTACCTAGAGAGGTGGCGGAAACTCCATCCTTGGAAGTTTTCAAAACCCGGCTAGACAAAGCTTTGGATGGGGCTGGTCCTGCTTTGAGCAGGGGGTTAGACTAGATGACCTCCTGAGGTCCCTTCCAACCCTAACTTTATATGATTCTATGAATTCACAACAATGCAGGCAGGTCTGTGTCTCTGGGGTACCAGAACTTGGTATCTCACCCCCCCATATCTTTTCTGCCTCGATCTGGTACAGGATGCCATCTCTTACCCTGAATTGAGGGTAGGATTGTATCAGTTCAGACCACAGTACCTCCCCTCCTCTCATTTTACTATACCTCCTTCATACACATAGTGGCAGTTAGACTTCTTGGCCTGCTCTTCCTGAAACCACTCTTCCCTGATGATGTCAGCTAAGTACACAGCTTCTCATGAACATTGTGTGCCTTTTGAAGCTGGGGGGCACAGCGACCACCCGCAGATGGTGCTGTCAGCGGTGGGGGCATGGCGGTGGCTTCCACAGAGGAGGGCTCCTGGGGATGACTGCAGCAGTGTTAGTAGTAGGGCCAAGGGGGTGGTGAGCACCAGCTGGTGATTGGCAACCACTTACAGATGCTGCCAGCAGTGTGGGTGGTGGCCAGCAACCACCTGCAGACACCACTGGCAGTGTCGGCGGTGAGGGGGTGGAGGTGGTGAGGGGCGACCGCCCACAGGTGCCACCAGCAGCATCAGTGGTGGCCAATCTCAGGGGATGCACATGCACCTGCATACACTCCCTACATGTTGCCAATGCAGCCTCTATTATCTGTTCTTCTCTGGGCACCAAATCTTCTCCATATAGCCCCTCAGTCAGGGGTTCCTCTGGCCCCTCTCTCTGGGCCTGTCCCAGGGTTTGATTCAGGACTTCACGCAAGTATGGTCAGTCCTGGCCTGGCAACATGGGGCAAGATAACGTTTCAGCCATGCCCACAGCCAGATCTTCTGTCCTACCTATTGTGGTTAAGGGCAGGTGACATCTCTTTTATGTGTAACTTGCACCATGCATACAAAGCTTATTAACGGAAGTATCTTCCTCACCTATGTGCAGTGGCAACAGGCCTGCTTTTATCGTGGCTTGAGAACATCCAGTATCCATCATCGCAGGTATTATTAAACCTCTTATTTTGCCATCTATCAGTGGTCTAGGGATTTAGGAAGATCTTTTGTGCTGCCTCAAACTATAATTTGTGGTTTCATTGGAGGGAGGAAAAGGGGTGGGGGGGGGCTCCAGAGGTTGCTCACCCAGGCTCCAACAGGTCATGTTCTAGCCCCAACTTCCTTGCAGGTTCTGTGTATGATTCTACGCTATATGGGGCATCTGCAGCGGTAATATACTATATCATGAGATCCCCATCCTCTAAACTCACAGGATTGAGTCCACAATGACTGTTTTCCTGATTCCTGTTTGATCCCCTCATCCTCCACAGGATAAGTATTGTCTTTGTAACTTTCCCCCTTCCAGCATCTTCTTCCACCACTGTACAGGACTCAGCCTTTTCCACAGTTTGGGTCTGGTGTCAGACCCACTTCTGAAACTTCTCCCCCAGATCATCTAATGTGAATAGCTCCAAAACTGTAACAGTCTTTCCCTGGGGTTGGCTCCATCTTTCCAAAGGTCCCTTAGTGTCTAGGCCAGCATACAGGGCCTCTACTCCTCCATGTTCTTTTTGGTCCTAAACCTCTGCTGAAAATGTTCTGGTGAGATCTCCAGCTGATATAATATTGCATTCCTTATTTTTGTGTAAACTATAGCTTCATCTTGGGCCAAGGCCTGGTAGGTGGCCTGGGCCAGACCTATCAAGAGGGGACCTAACAGGTTGACTGAACAAGTCCAATCCCATCCAGCCACCAAGACAGCTCTTTCAAAAGACTGAAGTTGCAGAAAGTAGTTTTAGCCTGGATATCAGAAAAAAATATCTTCACTGTTAGTGCTGTAATGCAGTGGGATATACTGCCTAGGGAAGCTGTAGAATCTCCATCTTCAAAGATGTTCAAGAAGAGGTTGGATAAGCATTGGACAAGGATGATACAGGAAGAGCCATAACTATGCTATGCTGTGGGTATTTCCTATACTTCTGGAGTTTGGTGGTTTTTACATGAGGCCAGGAAGGATTTTTTTTGCTATACCTGTTGGGGTAGCAGGTTTTTCTTTCCTTAGAAGCATTGTTTATTGGCTGCAGCCAAGGCTGGAGATTTGACTGGATGTGCCAGTGCTCCTGCTGGGACTAAAACTCAAAGGTTCCTGGTGAGAGGGCCTTGCTCCGCCACCTAGCAGTGCTAGCATTGTGTGGTGCCCCATGGCACCCTTGAAAGGCACTCAAGGCAGCTCTACCCACTGCAGAAACCAAAGCCTGGAGAAGTGAAGTGACTCTGCCCTAAGTCAGGAGGGAAAATGAACATTCTGACTCCTGGTTTGGCCATGAGACCACTTTCTCTAATACATTACTGTGTGTAATGACACAGGATGTTACTTCTTCCTATGTTCCTTCACTCCTAGCAGACAAGGGGTGCATCTACAGGAGATGCTTTACTGCCCAGTAGAACAAATTTTGGGGCAGTAAGTGTCTGTGTTTACATGTGCAGACGCTTACATGCAATAAATGGCTCTATTCATGAGTAAATTTGCTACCTGCAAACGCAAGTAGTAGATTTACTTGGGAGTAGTTACTGTGCAGTAGTGCACATGTTGATGCTGACTGGGAGCAAATTTGTTCCTGGTCTGCCTACCACTAGAGGGACAACCTCAGGCTAGTCCCAGGGTGCTTGGGCTAGGAGCCTCTCCTGCCCCAGAGCTGGTCCAGCTTTATGCCTGCTCCAGGCCCAGGCCTTTAAGAGCCTGCAGGAATGCTAGAGCCCTGGGGCACATGCTGGCAGCCTGTGGCCACTTCTGGCCACCATGTCCCCCCAGACAGGCTACAGGGTAGTTGCAGTGACTTGTCTGTACTCTGGCATTTCTCCCTGGCACCCAAGCCATGCTGTTCAGCTCTGCAGGGTGCTGTAGGCACCTGCCAGGCCCAGCCACAGCCAGGACATGATTGGGAACCATATAACCTCACCACCAGAGACTACTGACCTGGGTTGCTGGGCACATCAGTTTTACCCACATGGTAAGCCCCACACTGTGAGGAAGGGCCTTCCCACCCTTGCCCCAGCTCTGGCTTCTGCAGGTTTCCCCTCTTTGCCACAGCATGCAAGGAGGCAGGAGACTGTGCAAAACTTTATTGAACAGCCTGTGGCCCCGCAGGTAGACAGTCATGGGCCTCTCCCACGCCGAGGAATTTGTTGATGCCAGCAGTAATGTCCTCCTTGGCTGTGAGGAGCAGGGAAATGTAGCACAACTTCAGATAATCCTCCAGGTGGTAGTGGTGGTTGCAGGGAAGGGTGGGCTAGCCTGCTAGACCATTGAATCTCAGAATCCTGTGCCAGGTGTGCAGGTTCATCCAGGGCACTACAGCCATCAGCAGCAGCAGGGCATAGTGGGTCAGGCACCCCTTGGTGTGCACAAATAGCTTTGTGGACCATGCCCATGACAGGCTTATCAAGGACATGCTTGGGGAAGAGCACCAGCATGGGGCGAGGCTAGCCCTGGGGTGCCTCAAGAAAGGCCCCCTGTGGGGAGAACAGGGGCACCAGCAGCTCTGCATCCCAGTTGTCTAGAAGCCCTGGGTGCCATGGGCTTGGTGTGCCATGGGCTTGGGTGCCATGCCTGGGTGCCATGGGCTTGTGGCAGTACAGGAGACAGGCTGGCTTGCAGGAGGAGAATTGGTTGGGGGAGTGGCTCTTGAGCCATGGCAGCAGGTGCTGCCAGTAGCCAGACTTGTCCCAGCCTGCGAATGGAGCAGGGGAGGCAGTCTGCCTGCAGCCAGCACCCAGTGGCCCACCAGCCCCTGGTGAGTGAGTGGGGATGGGGACTCAGCTCCTGTCCCTGCCTAGCCAACTAGCCATGGACCATGAGCACCCATGCATGCACGACCCCCGATCTGAGGCTTGGTATTGCGTGACCCCTTGGTGCAGAGCATCTCAGCTCAGAAATGTTGCAAACTCTCGCTAACAGCCTCTTTCTCCTGGCTCTGAAAGTGCCGCAGCTGCACATGGGGGAGAGGCACCAGTTAGCAGGTGAGATGGCATCTCAGGGTCACCACCAGCCTTGGCTGAAGCCCCACAGTGGCTCAGGCAGGAGAGGACCCAGGACTGCACCCTCCTGCTAGGCTGCCTGGGCATGGTGTCCAAGGAGTCCCTGGCAGACTTACAGGCTTGGTGGGTGGAGAACATTCCCTGGCAGGATGCTTGGTGGGTGGAAGATGTCACCCAGCAAGACACTTGGCAGGCAAAAGATGTAGCCCAGCAGGACACTTGGCAGGAGGAAGACATTGCCTGCAAGGAGGTGCAGGACTGGCAGAAGGAGGAGAGGGACTGGTGGTGGGACTGGGAAGATCAGGAGTTCCAGGAGAGTCTCCTAGCCCTGGAGGAGTAGCACATTGAGGCCCTGGAGTGGCAGGCTGTCCTGTTGGCCAGGACAATGGAGGCCACGGAGGAAGACCACTGGGTTCTGGACACCATCCTGGCAGTCACCTTTGTGCTTCCCACTGCCTTGCCCAGAGGTGCAGGGCTTCTTGCCCCCTGGTAGCCACCCACTGCTCAGCAACAGGCCCCCCATGGGCTTGGGAGGAGGAGGTAGGGTGGGGGGTAGGCTCTTGCTGGGGAGGAAGGTGAGCATGGGATCTATAGTTTCATAGCTGGTAGGGTCAGAAGGGACCTGAGCAGATCAAGTCCGACACCCTGCCATGACAGAAAAGAGTACTGGAGTCAAACAACTCGGTAAGGTGTTTGTCTAGCCTCCTCTTAAAGACCCCCAGGGTAGGAGCCAGCACCACTTCTCTTGGAAGTTGGTTCCAGATCCTAGCCGCCCTGACAGTGAAGTAGCGCCTCCTGATATCTACTCTGCCAGCTTGTGACTGTTATTTCTAGTCACTCCTGGTAGTGCTCAGGGGAACAGGGACTCCCCCAATGCCTGCTGGTCCCCTCTGACTAGTTTATAAATGGCCACTAGATCCCCCCTCAGCCTTCTCTTGTGGAGGTTGAACAGGTTCAGGTCCCTTAGCCTGTCCTCTTAGGGCCTGCCCTGCTGCCCCGATCATGTGAGTGGCCCTCCTCTGGACCTTCTCCATGTTGTCCACATCCCTCCTGAAGTGCGGTGCCCAGAACTGTGGCCTGACCAGTGTCGCATAGAGGGGGAGGATCACCTCCTTGAACCTGCTTGAGATGCCTTCCTGACTGCATCCCCACACTGTTGGCCCATGTTCATTTTGGCATCAATAACTCCACGATCCTTTTCTGCCTTTGCACTGACAAGAAGGGAGTTCCCCAGCCTGTAGGTATGCTGCTGGTTCTTCCCTGCCAGGTGCAGTACCTTGCATTTGTCAGTGTTGAAACCCATCCTGTTCTCATCCACCCACCCCTGTAACCTGTCTAGGTCTAATTGCAGCCTATTCTGCCCTTCTAGCATGCCCACTTCTCTCCACATCTCAGTGTCGTCTGCAAATTTGAACAGGGTGCTTTTTACCCCCTCATCCAAGTCGCTGATGAAGATGTTGAACAGTGCAGGCCTGAGGACCAAGCCCTGAGGAACCCCACTGCCCACATCACTCCAGGTCATTTCTGTGAAAGAGAATAAAGTGCTTTTCTAAGAACTGTCCACAGTGAGCATGGTGCTGGGGATGTGTGGTGGGGCAGGGGTTTGTGGGCAGCGGTCCAGGTGGGCCATAGCAGGGACCATGGTGAGGCACAGTGCACAGGGGGAGCTACCAGGGCCCAGAATGTCCTGGGCCAGATGGTAGTTGCCACAGCAGCATGGTGGGCATGAGCCTGAAGCATGGAACTTTGCTGCCAGGGCCAGGGGATGAAGTAGCCACGGCACAGGGGCCAGAGGCGGCAATGACAAAAAAGTCACTGTGCGTTGCCACCATGCTCTGTGCACTGCTCCTAGACAGAAAAACGGCTGACTAGGGAGCAATGTGTGGGGCTCCCTTTTGCAGATGGCTGCCAGCCACAGGCAGCTTTGGTCAGAGCCTCCAGCTCTCCCTAGTGGAAGCAGGGGCCCAGTGCAGGACCACAGAGAGTAGGAGCTGTTTGCTGCTAGGAGCAGCAAATCTGCTTCTGCGTTCCTGCACGTGCAGATGCGTGCCTGGAAGAGTTTACTCTTGAGTAGTGTACTTGGGAATAAACTGTTCCTGGGTTATTTGCACTTGTAGATGCACCCAAGAAGACTCAAACTCTGACTGTGGATTCAGTAACTATTGAGAACACCACTGGGGACAGAGGGCACCTATTTTGTAGGCCTGTGTGATATTTCGCCGGCTGTTTCAATTCAACACTGTTTTGACTCATTTTGAGCTTGAAACAGTGAAATCAAATCAAAACAAAGGGCTTTGAAATGAAATAAGGCTAGTCGAAACATTTCAAAAGTCTCAAAATGTCAGAATGCACACAGCCTCTCCCCCCCAACTGCCTCTAGACCTGCATGGGACCCCATTTGCCTGCTGCCACCCAGGAGGCAGAGGCACTCAACCAGCAAATGGTATCATGCACATGGCATCCCATGCGGCTCCAGAGGCAGTGAGGTGTGAGGGGCTCCTGCTGCTGTACATACCCTGGGAAGGCATTGGGGGCGGGGGAGGTAAGAAAACCCATGGAAAGCAGTGGGCTTCCACTGTGCTGTGCACTGTGCTACCACTGCCTCCAGAACCACACAGGATTCTATGTACCTGCCACCACCAGGCGGGCAGGGGACATGGTGCAGCCAGCAAGTGTGAGGCAGTGTGGTACAGAGCCCAGTTTGCAGCAGCAGCCCACACACAGATCCAGGGAGTATGTGCCCCACATGTCTCTCCCAGGGTGTATGCAGTAGTGGGGAGTCACCCTCCCATGCCCCTGGATAAGCCACCAGGGCTCTGAACATTGCACCACCCACCCTGGGGGCCTGTTCACCCCAGCCCCTGCCTCAACCCTCCTAACTCCCTCACCGTGGTGGCCTTGATCTTTCCCCCTTTCCTCCCAACACACTTACCTACAGGGTGCTGCTCTACATGCAATGCTTCCCATGGCTTTCTGCATACCACTGCCGGGTGATTTGCGTACCACTGGTGGTACACGTACTACAGTTTGGGAACCGCTGCCCTAACAGGCAATCTGTTGGCTTCCTGGCTAGGTGGTAGCAGAGTGGGGTTTGCCATGCCACCAGTACTTATATGTTGGACTTAACCGAGGTGTTTAGGCAGTTAAGCCCCTTATGAATCTAGCCCAGGAGGTACCATTTTAGAAGCATGTCTTGTCTATGTAATAACCCACATGTTGAAGTTGGCCCCTCAGACTTCACTGTTACAGAGACATTGGTTGAGCAACAATTAAATTAATCAAAACTGGCACATTCTGCTGCTTGAAGGTAAGGCTCATTGGGAGTAGAGCAAAGATATGTGAACACTGCTCTTGCAGCTTTCTCAGGATTTTAGTGAAAGATTAAGCTCTGCCAACCTGATCAAGTTCTATCCACGCCAGACCCGGAAATGAGGTGGTGAGAACACTTGGAAGGTGCCTGTGCTGCAACTCTTGAGATCTCTGTATCTGGTGTGCTTAAGAGTGGTAACAGAAAATGTTCTGAAAGGTCCTCACTTCCTTGGTTCAGATTAGCAGAGTGCAGAGCTGGAGTGGGTAGTTGGGGTTCAGTTTTCAGTGACAGTCTTGGGAATGTCATGAAGGCAGTGTAGACATGCCCGCAGAGGCCTCTGAGGTCCAAATATCCCATGTGAGCTCCCAATATAAACTTCATTCCTTCACTCTCTAGTAGTGGGTCCAGAAAAATAGGAAACAAATCTCCACCAGACACTGAACCCTGCAGTGATCTTTTCCTCTTGTGTTATTCCTACAAAAGAATCATGAACACAGCAGTAGTGTCATCTTCAGCAGCTTGGAGCTTTTGCCAGAACATGAAGGCAGGCAAACAGGAAAGAAAAGAGAAGAAAAAATAGGCAGGAAAAGACAGGTAGGGTGGAAAGAGCAAAAAAGAGGAGAAACCAAGAAAAAGGAGGCAAAAATGTTTGGGTTGATGATTGAAGAATTGTAAATAATCCTACTAGGTAGCCTCTTTTTACAGCCTGCAGAAAGGAGTCTTTAACCTAAAAGGTGAGAGGTAGTGCTCTCACCTTCCCTGGAAATCTTCAAGAGGAGACTGGATAGGCACCTGTCTGGGGTCTTATGACCCCTCCCACCCCCAGTGCTCCTTCCGGCCCATGGCAGGGGGTCGAACTAAATGATCTGTCTAGGTCCCATCCCACTCATTGATTCTATGATTCTATCTGGGGACCCACATGATATGACCAGTTTTAGGCTAAAGACTCCTTTCTGCAGCTGTAAAAAGAGGCTACCTAGAAGGATTATTTACAATTTTTCAGTCATCAACCCAAACATTTTTGCCTCCTTTTTCTTGGTTTCTCCTCTTTTTTGCTCTTTCCACCCTACCTGTCTTTTCCTGTCTATTTTTTCTTCTTCTTTCTTTCCTGTTTGCCTGCCTTCGTGTTCTGTCTTTGCAGCTATAATTTCAGTGACACGGCTGCAACTGTTACACTGAGGGTGAACTTACATATCTCTGCTTGAATACAGAAGGCTTCACCAGCATCCACAAGCAGGAAAAAAATATCTGAAGAACACAGCCGTTGCTGTTGTGATGAAATACATGTGTAAAGGCGGGGGCAGGGTTCCTAGGACAATGCTGTGTTTCTCTGAATATTTCCAAGATGAGAGATGAAGGAACAATAGAGCTCTTATAAAAAACAAGAAAAAGAATGGTTGTGGCAGGGAAACACCATCTAACAGCTTACATAATATGAAATTAATTCATTTCACCACACAAAAGCTCCTGCAGACCCCAAATTGACCCCAGTAAAGAAACTATTAGTTAAATTAGGGGAAAATCAGGAGGAGGAATTGCATCCCTCAACCCATATCTCAGGTATATAAGTCTGGAAGCAGAAAGGGGTTGTCCGCTGTCCCCAAGAGGTTGCAGGAGAATTTCTCTAGCACCAAGCTACCAAGTAGGCCCCTATGCTACCCCATTGTCAGGTGTAGGAGATGTGCTGAAACCGTAAGCTATGCAGTTGCCATTCTGGTTCATATTGCAAGCTATATGCAGCTCTGAGGAATCTGTTATAAGTCAGAGCAATCCACGGGACTAAATTACACAGGGGCCTCTGAATAGGGCACAGTGTTCTTTCCTCCACACTCATCAGCCCCTCTGATGCTGTCAGCACTAAGGGTTGTCTACCAGTTCTTCCTTACAGACCTACAACCTGCAAATAGCCCTACACACACTTAACTTCATTCAGATGAGTAATGCCATTGAATTCCTGTATGTGTCTGCAGAATCACAGACATGGATTTAACCACAGAACATTGCCTGATATTCACGTTCTATGCATTTCCTCTCTAATATACTAGTCTTTATAATAATAGCAACAGTCACAAAGTCTGGGAACTTAAAAATCAAATGTAATCTTGCTTCTAACCTCAGTAACCCTGATAGTAAAAAAGTAAAGTGGATTATGAAACAGAAATGGAATTAGATGCCAATTCTGCAAAAAGATAAACGTGGTCAGACTTGACGAAGAATGCCTCACATTAAAATGGTTGTCCAACCCTATCCTAACTATGCAGTTAGTCTTATAAATGATATCACCCTAAGAAAACAAATAATTGAAACTCTCTCTCTCTTCTAATTCCTACACAAAGAGTTAAGTTGGTAAAGTAAGGTAAGTTACTTTGCAGGGAAAAAAATATTAGTTCTTAAATGAAATTACCTGTTTAGAAGTTATTAATAGGCAAGATTGCCAAACCCAAATGCATCAGACAGGGATTTTTAAGCTTCTTAGATCCTCAAGGTGCTTTCACCTTTACAGCTGACTGGATGAAACTTGGACTCAAGAGATTTCAATCAGTTCTAATTGAAATGACTTGGATCTAAGTTATGGTAGTGTTAAAGCAACATTGTAGCCACAACGGTCCAGGAATTATGCAAAAGGCAAGGATTTCTTAGGGTGTTATCTTTTATTTGATCAACTGGAAGTTGTCTGTGTTCAGTAGGGGGCTCATCTACACATGCTATTAGGTGCCATGCAGAGCTGCTCTCGGGGGAGGGCAGAGGTTGGGTTCCCAGCCCCCGCTCACTCTCTGGAGCTGCCAGCTGCCAGCTGCACGCTGGGAGCCAGGAGCCGGGACAGAGGGCAGAGAGCTCCCCAGTCTCAGTGCTGATCAGTTCTCAGTTCCTAGAGGGAGCTGGGAGCTGAATAGCACTAGGACTGGGCACAGAGAGATCCCTGTCCCCTGTGGTCTCCTGCTGCTTAGGCTGATTGGGAGCAAATTTGGTCCTGGTCAGCATCTACACAAGTGTTACCGAGTGAGTCTACATGTTCATTAATGTGCAGTAGCTACTGTGCATTTAATTTAGTATTTGCTTAACAAACTACTAACTAAATGTACAATGATTTGTACTACTGCACAGTAGTGCTGGCACACATTTTTTTTGTGACACTTACTGTGCTGTAGCCTAATACTACTACATAGTAGCAAAAGTTTTGTCCAGCATGCTACTGAGCAGTGTTATTAGGCTACTGTGCATTAAGCATCTTGTATAGATACATTCAGAGTGCAGTAACTACCGCACAGTTAATCTAGTGCCTAATTTATTATGTAGTAAATGCCCCACACATGTAGACAGTGATGCTTTACTGTGCAGTAGATTAGTCTACTGTGCAGTAAAGCATCTCATGTAGACATGCTCTAGCGAATTGTGATCCAATAAAAGATTTCATGCTAAAAAATCCTTGCCTCTTGCATATAAGTTGGCATTTTACAAAGTAGCCTGAGAGAAGCCATAGTTGCATTGCTATAGTTGCATTGCACAGCCATAGTTGCATTGCCCCCAGAGCACAGCAGAGGTGTCAGTCTAGCTCTTTCACCAACTCTAAATTCATTTCAAATGTGCTAAGGGGTGGACATATTAAATGAATTATTACATGTCTGTCAGACCCTGCCTCAACTAAAATAAATATATGTATAGACTTTAACAACAAAAGAAATTATCATGATCATCTAATATCCTGAATACATTATATGTTATTCATCTTCCTCATGGGCAGATCTAGGATTTTCAAAAGGGGGGTGAAGATGGTGTAGCATATCATCACATACAACATAATACATTTTTCTCTAGTTAAAAATAAACTACAAGGTTTACTAGCAAGGGACCCAGAACTACATTATTTAGCTTAAGATCAAAGCAAAAACAAATATATCTTTATTAGAATGTGTAGTGATTTTCTATATTTTATATTAAGTTTAAAAACACAACCAACTATGCAAAAAGCAGTCAAAATATGTTGTTTTATTGGTCCTGTAGTCATTATCATTAAATGTATGACTATTATTCAGATTCATAAAACAAAATCTAGATTTCTTGAGTGTCTGACAGTGCCTCCCATATTTCACTGTCACTCATTTTTACACCTGACTTAATATTGCCACACCTGAGTTCAGGTTTTTAGGTAGAGCTAAAAGGAGTCTTCAGGGCTGTGAAATAGAAGAAAGCCAGGGCCAAGGGAGCTCTGCCTGTTGCAGAGGGCAGCTGTCTCCCAGAAATAACTAAAAGAAAATTAAATTGCAGAAGAAAGGATAGCTTGATTAATGGAACATCAGGATGATTAAAAAGGAGGGAGGTAGTTAACACCTTTGGAGAAAGATTAGCAGGAATAAGGTGAACTCCCTGACTGCTGCCTGAATAGAAATGCCACTGTTCCTTCCAGGCAGTTGGTTTTAAAGTTTGGGTAGAGCAAGAATCAAAGGGCAGGATGGTACAACTGCACTGCTGTAACCCTCCTGCATCTCCCTCTGGCCTTCCTACAAGTTTTTATACCTTTTTTACTGAATCCAGTAGTAAGCACTTGATTTCAATAGTAACTTGAAACAGGTTTATTATTTCCTTTTTTATATCTTAGTGGTTGCTTTTTAAAATGTAACTGAATATTCCCCACTGTTACTTCTATTATAAGTAGAGCACTTGATTACCTTCTGGATTCTAGAGATGACAATATGTTTCCTTTGCTCAGAGGTTGCACTTTTTCAGTTAAATGGCTCTTGCAGTGACAGCATTTGCTTATCTGCTGGCTCTTGGGACTGGATCAAAGAAGGAAAGGGAGGCTTAGGCACCACTAGCTTTCAAAAAACCCTGCCTCACTTTGTCCATGACCAAGTTTCTGCTGCTGAACATGTACACAGCCACTGTGTTTTGACAGCACAGAACAATTGATCACATAGTTCCACCTAAGACCTGCAGGGAATCACCAACAAGGAACACAATCTTATTTCACATTATGCTCCCATATGGCAGTTTCTTAGCTATGTAACGGCTTGTTTAGTCACTTTCTCACAGTTTACAATCCTGCTGCACAAGCAGTGTGAACATGCAAGTGCCCACATAGCTACTGAGCATGTGTGGTAGGCTACACTCTGGCCCAGCAGGTACGCAGCTCCATCTGCATGTACCTGACCAAGCATAAAGCCTGAGAATACAACTAAGCAAAAAACCATGACTGGTAACCCTTTCTGGCAAACAGAAGCAAAATTATTAATATGCATTAGGAGGAAGGCTTAAGCTAATTTTATGTATTAAGATATGCAAGCTATATGCTATATTAAAAAAGTGAAAACATGTATCCTTTGGAAACTATTCTTGAAAGATCCAGTCACTGATCCAAGATTCAGAACTCAGATGAAGGAGTCGGAAACCCCAAACAAAACTTCATGGTGTAATGAACCAGTGACATCATGTTCATCATATCTTGGGGTACTGAGCATATTGTATTGCTTTTAACTAACAACAGTAAACAAATTGTAACTGGTAAGAGCTTAATACATTTGTTATTAGTTCAGGAGTAACCATGTCTTAGTCTTGGAAGGAATACCCTGTACAGGGCCCAAATTAACATTACTAAATGTAACGTAACTGTGTAAATGTCAAAAAATGACACTTACTTACCATGTCAAGTAAAGTTGGCTTCTGCCCTAGATATTTCCTCACCTGCAGTGCACATGCTGGTAGATAAGCTCTGAATGTGTCTAACCTCTCATAGTCATGGCTGAAGAAGATACTTCCCCTTTTAGTGGATAGTTCAGTGGTTAGACGAGGATGTGTGAGGTCAAGGTTCAAGTTCATTCTTTGTCTGAAGTGTTTAGCCCACACCTCTCAGATGAATGATTTAATCATTAACGGCCTTGAAGTATGGGACAATTAGCATGTGTTTTATTTAGATGCTAGCTAGCATGACCAAAAGATAGAGCAGCCACATGACAACCCTTAAGATCAAGGCCCGCAGCACCAAGGCCCCTGCCCCGCCGGAGCTTAGCAACAGGTTCGCACCTCTTGCAGCCCCAGCAGAGCCCACGCAGTTGCCAGCTCCCGCAGGCAACCCAGGCTCGACCGCAGCTACTGGCCCCGCTCTCCCCAAGACAAAGCATAAG
>NW_017728914.1:2479036-2562459 GCF_001723895.1 Crocodylus porosus | reverse complement strand
GGGCGGGGGGCTGGACTCGATGATCTCCCGAGGTCCCTTCCAGCCCTAATGTCTATGAAATCTATGAAATCTATGAAATCATTTCTCAAGATGGGTCTCTGCAGTGGCAGCAGGTGGAAGCACAGGGAATCAAGCCACAAGAGGATAATTCCTTCTCCTGCTGCGCAGGACTGAAGCTAGTTGGAGCTTCAGGTGAGGCCCCAGGGCTGGGGTCAACAATCAACTGACAGGCAGTCCCAACCCCTCACCTAAGGAACTAGAACTGGTTCCAGTCTAGTGAGGAGGCTGGGACTGACCATCAGCTAATGGCACTGAAATCTCAAATGGGGTCCAGTGAGATCCCAACAATCAGCTGATCTCAGCCCTGGGACCAGAGCCGACCCCAGGGGGATGCGTTGCCTGGAGCAAATCAGCCTGTACAGCCCCCCGCCACTTAACACTGCATGGGGCTGTGGTACCCCTGCACAGGGGGTGGTGGTGGTCTCTGTGCTTTCTGTGGCATGGGGCTGAGTCGCCAGCTCCAGGTGGGCTCTGTGGGAGGAGCCACAGCTGCTTTGCCTGGCTCTGCGCAGCCTCCCTAAAGTGCGGGGCCCACGGTGGTTGCCCCAATTCACTGTACCCTAGGCACAGCTCTGCCTGGGACCCATAAAAGCCAGTTCCAGACTCCCTTGCAGTCCTGGGCCTGGGACCAACAATCAATGAATTGTGGACCTTAGGGCTGGGGCTGTAGTTCAACATTAGCTTAACATGGTCCATTACAGAACTATTGAAATGTTGACTCATAGTTAGCGTCCCATTGGCCAGCTGCCAGCAGGAAGATCTCAGGTACACACTGACTTTATAGAAACGGGAGACTCCTCCCTAGCTTGCTCCTGTGGCCATACGGCTGAGGGCAAGCAAAACTCAGGGGCATCTGAACCCAAGGCCCGGGCTTGGGCCTGTATGTAGGATGCCCACCAAAGGATTTGGAAACATTTGAAGCCCCAGATCAGGGTAGAAGATGTTTGCCTGTGGTAGGGCCACTTATGGTTCTGGACTGACTCATGGATTTGGAATTGATTTGGCTTGGAATATGGAAAATTTATATTAAAAAAATTCTGTTGAAACTAACACTTTCATGATTTTGGCTAGTGAGAGTGTGAGCGGGGCTCTATAATTGTGCTATGGGCACTGCCTCATTTCCAGTCACTACTCAAGCCCTAACCCTGCTGTTGGCATTCCTATTGGCTTTCTGAGTAGCTTTGTGGTTATTGTGGATCCCATTCCTAGATACCTATCTCTGCTCACTCAGCATGGATGATAAATTCTGCTAAAGAGGTAACACCCAGAAGTTGTAATTGGGATACTGAGTCCTGTGCTGTCCAGCTTCCCCAGATAATCTGTCCCTTGGTGATGAGCTAGTGAAACACAGCGATGGCAGATGCTGGTGGGCCAGAGGGCAGAGGCAGTGCTCATACATCAGGAGTTGCCCCTGGGCCATCAAGTTCCCTTCCCCCTGCAGGTGACACCCTTTCCCATAACCTGAACATCCCTTCTTCCTACTAAAAACACACAGTAGCTGTAGTGCCCTGTCCCCCCGGCCCAGGCCTGAGCTTCAGGCTACCAGTTTGCAGCTAGCTCTGCCACTGGCTGGAGAAGCTGCAAGTGGCCGGCGACACTTTCACTTGCCTGAGGGTGGGTGGGGAAGTGGGAGAGATGCAGGGCTATTAGCTGGTGGGCCCCTTCCCGGCAGGGTGGAAGCGGCACGGGGTCGTCGCGACACAGAGGGCTAGGAGGGAGGGGGCGAGGGTCCACCCCAGCCCCCCTCGGGCTCGCTGCCAGCAGGCGGCAGGCAGGTCTCCCGAGGGGCGGCCGCGGCCAGGAGCCGGCTCCGTGCTCGCCGCTACCGGCGCTCTCGCGGTTTGCTGAAGCCTGACCCGCCCCTGCGGCAGGAGCCGGCGGCTTCCTAGCGCTGCCCCGCCGGACAGGCTCCTCCCCCCTTCCCGCAGCCCACGGCCCGCCGGACACCAACACGCACCTTCCCCCCCGGCCCGGCCGCCTCCCCGCGCTGCGGCAGCCCGCGAGAGGCGGCAGCGGGGCAGTGCCGCTCCGGCCTCTCCCGGCGCCACTTCCACGTGTGCCGCCGGCAGCGGGAAGCCCGCGGGGCCGGCTCTAGCCGAACCGCTCCCGCGCCGCCCGCAAGACCCAGCCCAACGCGGACCAGCTCCTAGACGCGGGCGGGGAGGAACCAACGGGAGGCAGGAAGCCCTGTGCCCAGGCCAGGAACGCGGAGGGGGGCGAGAAGGGGGGGTGTATTGCTGCCGGTCCCTGGAAGCTGTGGGGAGCCTGGATCCCGACACACAGCCCGTCCTCCTGGCAGCCGCCTCCACCTTCCCGGCCCCAACAGCAGGGATCCTTGAAGACGCCACGCTGCGTGACTATGGCGGGCACCGGCCCCCGCTCCCTCCCCGCCGGCCCCAGGGGCCCTAAGGGAGAAGGGGGGGGGCAGGGAGCGGGACCTCCCGTGGCCAAAGCGGGGCAGGCAGGCCTGCCGGCAGCCCCGAGCCCCGGGGAAGGGTCACAGTCGCTGACCGCCGCCCCTGGCGAGGAGCGGGGACCCGGACGAGCTGCAGCCGCAGAGCCCACGAGCTTCCCGGGGGCTCCCGCAGGGCCCACCGCCCGGCCCAGGCAAGGAGCCCTCCGGGCGCTTTGGTCTGCTTGAGTCTGCGCTTCTCGTTAGCAGCGGAGCAGTTTAATTGTTCTGTCGCCACGTGCGCAGCAGCGGTCGCCTGGAGTCCTTGCCAAGCGGAGCCAGACGGTTCTGTCCCTGCCAAGGGCCGAGAGGCCGGGGCGGGACCGGGCGGCCAAAGCAAACATGTGGGGCCCTTTGTCCGCAGGGGCTGGCTGCGAAAGACGCTTCGTATCCCGGGCCCTTGAGGCACCGGCCCCCGCGCTCCCTGGGCCAGCGTGGAGCGATGAGCCTCGAGCCCTCGCAGCAAGTAACCTGAGTCCGGGCCCGGCCCCGGCCCCGCAGCTATCGGGCTGCTCCGCGCCTGCCCCTTCCTAGGCAGACAGCGGCCAGGCTGCTCCCGGGCTCCCCGCGCCGGGGGTGTGGGGGCGCTCCGGGGGTTAACACAGCGCCGGAGGGGCGAGGCCGCGGGCGGGGAGGCTGGCGGCAAAGCCGGCGCTGCCAGCCGGCGCGGGGCCGGACTCCTGGCGCTCGCCCCGCTGCTGCTGCTGCGTCCCGCTCATCTCCAGCCCAAGCCGGGCCTGCGGCTGCCTCCACGAGCTGCGACCCGGCCGGCCCCACGGGGCTGGTGCAAGGGGCAAAGGCCGCTCTGCCCCCTCCTCCTCTTCGGGTCCTGGAGGCCTAGTCCAACGCAGCTCGCGCCTCTCCCCCATTTCCCCGGTGGGAGGTGGGGACTGGCCGGGCCGTGAGAAGCCGGGAGCCCGACCCGGGCACCACATCAGGGGTAGCACCTACAGGCTGGCGAGCAGTCACTATCCCGGGGCACTGATTTGCCCTCCCTGCTTTTTCTCTCTTCATGCCAGCAGGGAGGCCAGAGAGTCCTGCCTGAAACCCACCCTAGCCCAGCAGCTTTCCCTGGCCTTGTGCGTGAGGGATGGGGCTGGACGGTTCTTCAGGAGTCCCTGAGCGCAGTGTGAGGGCAGACAGTAGGGCTGTGCAAAATTTCACCGGCTATTTCATTTCAACACTGTTTCAACTTGTTTTGAGCTCGAAAAAGCCTTCCAACGAAAAGAGGCCAGTCAAAACAGCCAGGTGAGGGGAGAGCAACAGCTGTGCTCCCAGTGGCTGTCCAAGCCCATGTGGCTTAGCCCAGGGGGAAGTGCAGCCCTGGCTCTCCTGGCCTCCTCCCTGGGCTGTGCTCCCTGGCGCTGGCGAAGCCAGTCTGCCTGTCTCCCGACATCATGCTGAGCTCCAGCCGGCTCCACCAGCCCCATCGAGCTCAGCCGGGTAGCTGGAGGCAGGCAGAGAGCAGGGGCTGCACTTGGCCTCCTGCCACCAGGCTGAGGTTCGCTGGGCTGGGAGCCACTGGGTGCTGAGCCCGGTGGAGGGAGGCGGAGCGCTGCACCCAGCCTCCCTCCATCAGGCTGCAAGCCACTGGGACCCCAGCCTGGTGGAGGCGGGCTCAGTGCACCCCCAGGACAGCACCCTGCCTCCACCAGGCTGCAAGCCAGTGGGAACCCAGCCTGGTGCAGGTGGGCCCTTGCCCGCCTCCACCAGGCGGGTTCCCAGTGGCTTAAAGCCAGGTGCAGGCAGACAGGGCACATCCTGGGCTGCGCCGTGCCTGCCTGCACCGGGTTGGGTTCCCACTGGCTTGCAGCCTGCTGGAGGCGGGCAGGGCACAGCACCTTCCTCCACCTGGCTCGGTTCCCAGCTGCTTGCAGCTCCATGGAACTAAGCCTGGTGGGGGGGAGCGGAGTGAAACACAACACTGGGGCTGCACTTGCCTCCCTTCACCGACTCAGGTCCCAGGGAGGCAGCAGCCTCCCGCCTGCACCCCTGGGAAGGCTGCGGGGCTCTGCCGCACTCCTGCTCAGGGTGCCGGCCCTGATCTGTCTGTGAACAGAGGAGGCTACTCCTCCTCCAGTTTCATGCTTATTATTGCCTGGATGAAATGTTGAAACGTGCCCTTACCATAGCCCCTCAGGACTGGCCCTGCCTGTACTGACCACCTGCAGTCTTTGTCTGTAGAAATCCCCACTCCTGCCTCCATCATGCAGTGATTTCTTTAGGCCAGTGTTTCTCAAGCTGTGGGTCACAACCCAAAAGTGAGTCAAAAGAATATATGAAAGGGTCTTAAAAATGGATCAACAAACTTTAATAATTGATTTTCCTTTAAAGGAGAAAAACGTGGGATGCCATGGCTTTTCCCTTGCAGGCTGGTGGAGTTCCAACCTGCAAGGGGCTGCTTGGAGCTTCTTGCCCCCCCCCCGCCTTTGCCCCACACACTGGGGGGCTGAGGCCTGGGGACAGCAGGTCCAGGGTGGGGGGCACTGGATTGGGACTAGCCATCCATGTTTACAAATGGGCCCTGGTACAAAACAGTGGAGAACCACTGCAGTTTAGGCAGAGTTGAGACAAGAAAGAAGGCTCAGATCCAGGTAGTTATTTCACTTAAGACTGGCTGGATTCTGCTAGGAATGAGGTCCCTTTGTGGACTGGACCCCAAGTGGTAGGACCCCAGTAGGACTGTGCCGAACAGCACTGTTCCGCTTTGACTTCCAGTTTGATGTTTCGATGGAAGAGTGTTTCATTTCGAGTTTTGTTTAGTTTTGAAAGCACTGTTGCATTTCATTTTCTCAAAACTGTTTTGCTGTTTCAGTGCTGTTTTGATATTTCGCCCACTCAGTGCCAGGAAGATCGGTGCTGCTGGCCCCTGCCAGCAACACCAGCCTCCTGTCATCCAGCAGGCAGATCAGGGAGCCCACACCCCCAGGAGGAGTCCGGCACAGCCCCCACAGCCTTCCTGGGGGTGCTGGCGAGCCCCTGATCTGCCTGATGGATGACAGAAGGCTGGTGCTACCAGCTGAGGCCAGTGGCAGCACTGATCTTCCTGGCATCTGTCAGGCAGACTGGGGATGCCTGCACCCCCGGAAGGGCTGCAGGGGCTGTGTCAGACTGCTCCCGGGGATGCAGGCCCCACATCTGCCTCCTGGATCACAAAAGGCTGGTGCTGCTCCCTGGGGCCAGTGGCAGGCAGGCCTGGGGCAAATCAGTTTGTGCAGGACCTGCAAGGGTGGGTCCCTGCATGAGCTGATTTGCCCCGGGCCCGCACCCTCCTTGGGCTGGCTCCAGTACAGGCTCAGAGCATATCAGCTCATGCTGGGACCCGCTGCCCCAGTCCCACAGCATGAGCCTCCTATGATCTGGAAGGCAGATCAGGGGCCCATTACCCCCAGAAGGAGTCCAGCACAGCCCCCGCAGCACTCCTGGAGGTGCAGGCGAGCCCCCAATCTGCCTGCCAAATGGCAGGGGGCTGGTGCGGCCAGCTGGGGCCAGTGGCAGCATCGATCTTCCTGACATTGGGTGCGGGCTGTGCCCAGTGCTGTCCTGGGCAGCAGAAGCATCCTCCTGTGATCCGGCAGGCTGACTGGGGGCCCCCACACCCCCAGGAGGGCTGCAGGTCTCTTCCAACTCCTGCCAGGGGTGCAGGGGGCCCCAATTTGCCTACCAGATGACAGGAGGCTGGTGCTGTGGCCTGGGTGCAGCCCGTGCCTGGACGATTGGTGCTGCTGCTGGCCCTAGCTGGCAGCAGCAGCCTCCTGTCATCCAGCAGGCAGATCGGGGGGCTGCACCCCGGAGGAGTCTGGCACAGACCTGCAGCCTTCCTGGGGGCGCGGGCCCTTAGATCTGCCTGCTGGATGACAGGAGGCTGCTGCTGCTGGCTGGGACTGGCACTGAAGACAGGAAGCCTGGCTTCGAAACTGGAAATGTTTGTTTCAAGTGCCCTTGTTTTGTTTCAAAGCTGTGTTGAAGGCTTTTGTTTTATTTCGATTTCGCTGTTTCAAGCTCAAAATGTATCAAAACAGCTTCGAAACCAAACACTGGGTGAAATTTCACACAACACTAGTGCCCAGTGCTGTAGTCTCTGGTTCAGTCTCCACTCCTCACACAAGGCAGGGAAGGCTTTCTCCTGTCACCTGGTTCTGGTAGGAAGAGTTGGGGAGAACAGAGTCAGCCTCACAAACCGGGACTCTTGTCGTCCTTGGGGAAAAGCTGGAGCAGGAGGTGATGGAGCAAAAGGAGGGGGCAGCCTGGATCCTTCCACAAGTAGAGTCCAGGCCCCTCCTGCTGCAGCTGGGACAGACCCCTTGCCCCCTCCCAGGAGGGCTGCAGGTGGTGAGCCCGCATCCCAATCTTTCCTGGGCGGGAAAGGGTGACTCACTGTCAGGATGGCTGACGCAACCAAGGGCTATCTCCCTCTGCCTTCCTCTGTGACAGCTGGATGTTGGGGGAGCTCGAAAACAACTGCAGCTTTGATCCCAAATGACACTGGCCGGCCGGAGACGGCCCGTCTAGAGCGGGTGTCTGCTGGCGGACTGGGTCGAGTGCAGCCGTCACGAGGCTGCCCCCCCTCTCCCCCCCGCGGGATGATCCCATCAGGAAACTATGGGCTGGCGGCGCTGCCGGCCACACGAGCGCACGCCCCGGCGCGCGAGCTGCTCTGCGGCAGCCCCTCCCCCTCCTGCGCCGCAGCCTCCTCCGCCAGGCTGGAGGAGAGCCGGGCAGGCTGGAGGAGCTGCTTCTGCCCATCCCCCTTCTGGCATGCACACGGGCTGCTGCTGCCTGCGGGGATTTCTACAGCTCCGAGGTTAATGCCTGGCAGCCGCGCTCGCAGCCCCCACGTGAGCGGCCCCGCGGCTCTGGATCTTGAGCCTGCTCTGTCTCAAAGACAACAGGCAGAACTGGAGCAACCCTGACGTTTCCTCCCCCCACCCCTCTTATTTTTTTCTGGGCAGCCGAAACCTGTTGTTTGCATCTTGCTTTTCTGCAGCACGCCCACGGAGCCGGGCTCCTGGGGTATTTCTGTAACCAGCTGCTGACATTCCGTCTCTTAGCAGGATAAATCCAGAAATCCCCAAATGAAGCTCACCTCCTGGAGCAAGTGCCCACATGTCCTGATTACCAAATCGGGTTCTGCTCCCTGAAACCTGCTCCCCTGCATACACCCACATTGTAATACGCCCCCGCACAGCAGATACAGATGCTTGATTTCATTAGGCTGGTAGCGAGGTCCGGTACTTTGCACTGCAGAGCTGCCCCCTGCTTTGCTTTAGGAGTGTGGGTTTTTAATTCCCACCATTGTCCATTTTTACCCAGCAAGGTTGGGGTCTGTCTGTCACTGGAAGTTTCCATCTTCGCCTATGGATGAGCTGGGGTGACGCTGCCTGAGATGGGGGCTGGATTAGCTGACCTCCGAGGTCCCTTACAGACCGGTTTTCCTATGATCCTGAGGGGGGGGGAGGGGATTCAGCTATGCCCACATTTTTTGCAGGCAGTTATTGTCCCGAGGGAACGGAAGGTCCTGTTGCTATGACAACGAGGGTTTAAATACAAGAGAGAAGTGAAAAAGATTTTCACCATAAATAGCCTCTCTTCAGGGAGATAGTGCGGGCTCTTAACAAAGACTCCAGAAATACCCACTGGAGGGTTTCCGTCTCCCCTCCCAGTCACAAATAGCCTGTCTTCCAGGGCACACGCCCTGGTGGCAGCCTCATGGCAGCAGTCAGGCCATGAGGCTGAAATAAGAGCCCTTTGAAGGGGCTGCGGGTTCTCCTCCCTGGTGGGAACACCCCAAGGCAAGCTCCAGAGTGCCAGTGCCTGGCTGAGCTCTACCTCCAAGGGCAGTTGTGGCACTGTGGGGTGTGTGGAGCTGCCTTCCCCACAGGCCTGGCTCAGCGCACGCTTGGGACAGCCCTGTGGGGACCAGCACTGCCAGTCCTCAGGTCGCCCTTGTGAGCTCAGTGCTTAGGCAAGGGGACAGATATGCCAGGGGTTCACTGCACTCCCTTTGCTGCTTCTGCAGAGCCTGATTAGACCAGAAGCAAGAAGGAGTGATCTGCTTTCTTATAGCAGCCAGGTCCCCCAGGCACAGAACATACCCTTCCCAGTCCCTGAAGGAAGCAGAGCAGGGGACTGGGGAGTGGAGTCCATCAGGCTCCTGAGGGAGGAGCATAGTGTGGACTAGAGCAAGAAAACACAAATCAGGCCTTAGAATGGGGGCAGGCAACCCCCAGCACAGGTGCTAGAGACTGGCACAAGAAGGCATTTTGCTTGACACCTGGGGTTGCTGGCAGGGAGGGGATGGGGCTGTCCTGACAAAAAAAGAATCAGGCTGCTGGCAGCTTCCCTGCTGGCAGCCCCGGCTCCCCAACGTCTTATAACTTGAGGTTGCAGTTGTCTTTGGCACTCTGCCCAAAAACCTTGCTGACTCCTGCCTTAGAAAGTCACTGAGATGGCTGCTTTGCAGCAGCAGTAGGCAGGAGGGGGAAGGGCTTAGAGAACTCTGCTCCTCGGACTACAGATCCCCTTGGCTACTCCCCAGCCAGCATACATACATACACGCTTGTGATTCTGGGCAGGTGCCTGGGTCTCTCTCACAGGTCGGCTGGGTCACATGAGGTCTGTGGGTTTTCTTGGGCCTTGGGCACCAGCTGCCCTCCAGGGATGTTGCAGCATGCACGGGGGGGAGGGGAGACGCTGGAAGGATGAAGGTCTGATGGTTATTTCTGTAATAGGAGGCATCTACCCTGTGGACAGCCCACCCCTTCGCGGAGATGTGACAGGCTTTCTGCCTGGGTCTGCTTGGAGGCTGATCTCCTGCACTAAAAGAAGATGTCACTAGTCAGCATAGCGCTATGGTAATCAATAGGAAACCATTCAGATTAAATGGTAGGAGGTTTTAAACGGCACTTGAAGGGAATCGAGCAGAGCACCGCATTCAAGCTGGGTCAGAGGAGTGAATACCTATTGACATTCCATTTAATGCCCAGGCCCTGGGGAGCCGGGCTGGCTTCAGCAGGCAGACCAAACATGCTTCAGAAAGCTGCATGCTAGCCTGCAAGGGGAAGGGGCATTAAGCTCTGGGGCTGCGCTCCAGGGAGAGCAGCTGGACACCACAGGACCTGCTAGAACACAGCCACTAGCTGGGAGACCAAAACCTCTGCTTCAGGCTGCCAGAAGCCAGAGACTGCTCCCTACCCCTGCCCCATGGCCCCCTGCTACATGGCAGAAGGCTCTGGGAAGTCTAATAAAGGGGCATCAGCAAGTCTCTGATTGCACTCAAGGAGATGTGGGAGTGAGTGGAGGGTGGGGGGGTGATGACACTGAGGGCCCCTGTCATGCCTGGTAGGGTAGGGACCAAGAGAATTTCTCCCAGCTTATGCACTTGCTTCTCCTGCCCTTGAGGAACAGAAAGGCTCCCAGCTTTTAGCTGAAGAGGAAGCCCTCTTGCTCCAGTGTGAAGTTGCCACAGGTCTGCTGTCAGAATTGGGCGCAAGTGCAGGGCCGGGGAGAAACAGAGGAGTGGTGCAGGGAACTCATACAGCCAGTGAGGCTGTGGGGGAAGGGCTTCACAGGGAGTGAAGGGAAGCAGCTGGAGAGATCAACAGAGACTGAAAGGAGCCTGCTGCCTTTGCCAGCCCTGGCACTCAGCATTTCTCACAACTAAGGGATGACTACATAGAGAAGCATCCACCTCAGGACTGGTGGGCCCTCCGCAGGCTACTGGTTGTGATCCTTGGCATTTCAGGAGCCTCCCTGCCCCCCCAGCCCTGGAAACCATGCAGGCAAAATGCTCCAAGTCTGCATGCCCACACCAGCCACCCAACCCAAGCTGTCCCTCAGGAGCTGTCTCCAGAACTTAGTAAGAGCAGGAGGCTGTGGAGAGGAGAGCAGAGAATCAAGCTAGAATGAAAGGGCTCACCATGTACTGCCAAATGGAGGGTGCCCTGCACTGGGCATTGGGATTGGCAGGTTCGTCCCTAGTGTGACTGCGGATCATCCCAGGGGCTCAGTATCCCTGGCAGTAGGCCGGGGTGGGCTGCTCCTGTTTAAAGTGGAGGGCACCTCCTCATGGCAGGGCTGCCTGGCCAGAGACAGTGACGCTGAGGATTCTGCAGCAATCTGGGGGCAGGTGCCAAAGGCAGCTCTGAGATTCCACAAAGGAAAAACATGACTCCTAGCAAGACCTTTCCAGTCTTCTGGCTTGCAGGGCTTCGACCCCTGGCCTCTATCACTGACTGTGGTGTGGGGCTCCCTGAGTCAAGTAAGTCTGATGCTCTGTGGGTTTGCAGACATACCCAGAGGTCCTGGGCAGGGCTGTCCCGGGGCTTAGGAAATGCCCATGGCCAGAGCTGGTTTTTCGCAGTGTCAGTCCCCTGGGGTACAGGCTGTGGGGCGCAGAGCCCATGCACTTTGAGGATGGTTCCAGGCCCATGTGCAGCCCCACCCTGTGGGCACCCTGTGCAGCCGTGGTCCCTGCTGCTGCCAACCTCAGGGGATGGGGATGGGAGGGTCCTGATCATTGGGGTCAGTAGGTACGGGGGTCACCCACAACCCCTCCCCAAAGCTGCCAGTGCCAGCCCAGCTCAGGACAATCCATCCCACAGCAAATTGAATCTAGGCATCGTGAGGTTCCTTCTGAGTGGCAGGGCACCACAGCTGCCAGCGGAGGGAAAGGCTGGATGGAGCCTGTACTGACAGGCAGGGGTATCAGGACCTGGGTGCAAGGAGTCCTGGCAGTGTTGGTGGAGGGGAGCATGGGCCCTTGGCAGTGAAAACTGCTCATGGACTGGCAAGTCATGGAGCAGGGCAAGGACTCTCAGTTCACAGGGTGTGCTTTCCCACCTGTGGGCTGTTTGCCCCTCACCACTGTTCTATAGTATGTGCCTTCTTCCCTATGGTCTGCAGAAGAATCTGCATGTGCTGGGCTAAGCAACTCCAACCTTCAGGTCAAACAGGAGCAAACTTGTGTAGACAGACTCTGTGGTGACCAGGGTGATGGGACCCCTGTGCACAGGAGATCCCCCTTGGCATTCCCAGGACTGAGGGAGTACCAGAGAGCTCCCTCAGACTGGAGCCACCAGGCTGCATGGGTAATTTTTAGTTTCCATATTCCTTGTTATTGCTTTCCATGGGGTGAATGCACTCACTGAATACCAGACAATTCTGTTCTCTCTGCAGCTACTGGATGCACACAGCAGGTACAAGGAAATAGCGGCACACAAACTCTCTCTCTCAAGAACAAAATATGATCAGTTCAGAAGAAACCATTTTATTATTTTTTCCCAAAGAAAAAAAGCAATATAAATATTAGAGTATAAAACTTGCATGTAACACATTGACATTGGTCTATATGGGTATAAGAAGGATATAAGCATATATATAATATATAAGTATAATTCAATATTAGACACATTGAAAGGACAAGTGTGTTTCATTTCACATACACTTAGAGCACAGACCACAAGGAAAGAAGATACAGAGAAATTGAAAATACTGATGCCCACAAGTTAGTTACTGAGTTAAAAATAACACACCACTAATTACAACACTCTCTATACTACCTTGGATTGCTGATTAAAAGAAATATAAACACTACAATTCATCTACAGTACTTCTAGAAGGGTCACATAATAACTACATTAGTTTGTATAAGCCTTTCTATCTATGTAAACTCTTTCTAGTGCAGCCACCACAGGGGGTGCCTGGGATCAGTACAAAAAATCGTATGTAGACAAGGTCTTCCCATAGATGCGGCTTGCTTCTCTAGACATAGGGAGACAGAAATTGGCTAGTGAGGCATTAGTTAGTGCACAATGCTCTGCTGAATACTGCCAGGGCTGGGTTACTGACAAGCCAGGTAAGCATGCCAGCTGTCTACAGTTAACCTGAGGTGATCATAGAAGGCTAGATCTGCTCAGGTGAGTTCTGCATTAGAAGTTACAAAAAATTCATCGTGCTTATCTCTACATGTTTCTTCTTCATGCTACAGACACACCACGCCATTCTGCCTTCCTGGGTCAGTCACAGTTACTTTGATACGAAAAGATGGCCCAGTGCAAAGGGCACACACAACCTTTCTGGATTAAGTAGGGCCTAAGGGCATAATATAGCCTTCCTGGATGACTAAGTGTTTACAAGGACTTAATACCAAGCTGGCTATGTAGCAAGGGCACAATGCACTCTCTCTTCACTTTGTTTGGATCAGCAGTGAAAAGGGAGCACAGCTACAGGGGCACACAGTGAAGAGGCCCTGATAATTCTAGTCCATTAAATGTGGTTTAAAATCCCAATGCCAGGGGTATCAACAACAAAAGAAAGTTTGTTTGTTTCTTATTAAATCTAGCATATTTTGAGTCTCGGATGATCTCCTGGGTACAGTCAGAATCTGGGCTAGAGTGAATGAATGGTCCTGTAACAGCCTGAAAAGTATCAGAATCCTTCCTCATAATCTCCTGACTGACAGCTTGTGAGCATCCCCAGGCTCACTGGCTTTGTAATCAGTGGCAAGGGCTAAGCTCCAGTTCTTGGATCCTTTATCTATGAGTCTGGTCCCCTGGCTCCAGCAAACCAACTGTCACTTACTTGGTATCCAGTTCTGAAGGCCAGTGAACTAAGCCTGTTCTTTGGCAACTCTGCACAGACATGAAATGTGTGGATTTCATCACTGCTGTAGGAGAAAGCAGTGACTCTTATTATTCAGCCCTACTCCTAGATAGACATTGCTCAGTTTGCACTGAGTCTTGTTTATCTGATTGTGCATTTATATCATGCTGTATACACATGCAATGGCTTCTTTGGGTGTGGTGGACTTAGTTACCTTACTGTAGACATGAAGTGAGTATTTTGCATGCAATGCAATGTACAGAAATGTGAAGCATTCTGTCTCTGTTCCCTATGAGTAGATCAGAGATTGCTCTCCAAATGCATCCATCTTTGATAAAGACATAGACTATTTCATTGCTTTGAGCCATAGCTCTCTGTGCTTACAGCAGGGGACTTTCTTAACTTTTAATTCAAGAAAACATTTCCTGTACATATAAATATTTACTGCAATGAATTGTTGAGATGTATTTGTAGAGGCCTGTATAATCAATAGGACAGTATGTAGTGTGTACATCTCATAATTCGAATGGTGTGTTCTGCACTGTGGCCATTTCCACTGCAGTTCAATTGCATTTCCTGTCTCTCACATACCACGATTTTTGTTCCATATTTTAGGCCATCATTGGTCACATTTTTTTAAAAAATGAATGTTTAAAATGCACTTTAAGCTTGTTACTTTAAACTAGTGCAGTGTAAACACCTATTTTTTGAGAATAACAGGTAAACAGGAATTGAAGCACTCCCTACCAACTTCTTAACTAGGAACTTCAGGGGTAATCAAGGTGAAGTTTGCTAAAAGAAAGTTAAATATCAAAATATGGAGCATGAGCTATAATCTGGGAATGTTTTTTCCTCAGAAAAATGATCAGTGGTTTGTAAATAAAAAAAACTCCATGTTAAACTTATTTACACTGGACAATGCCAAGTACAAGCCTTGTAGTTTTCTCAGACCATTCTGGAGTGAACCAAATCCAAAGACATCTTTTAAAGACTTTACAGCCTTGCATATTAAATAACCCGAGTGATAGTACAAAATATGAGTTTGTATTAACAGGGCACTTGCTTTTTTGTTTCCAGATTGATTTATATCATGAGGGCTAACAGTAAGATCCCTACTCCTAGCTCTGACAATGACATGCATTCATAATAGTCCCTACTTTTCCAATGCAAAATTCACATTCACCCTCCATCCTAGGTTGTGATTTGGGGGAGTGCCGGAGGGGTCTGCCCTGTAGGTCTAACCTGCTGATCGTCTCCTGTCAATTTTACTTTTTTTCCTTCTTCCCTGACTTCTTCTTGTTTCCTCCTGAAGATCCCGAGCTCTTTGCATCTCGTTTACCTGAGGAGTTGGAGAGAGTGGCAGTGCTGCCAGGGATGTACACATTCTGTCTGTAGTCTGGGACATGCTGCAGTGTGAACTGGGGGCCATACCTTGCACTGAGGCCCATAGTGCCAGTTCCCCCACCAAGAGTGGAGTTCCCATCAGCAGCTTCTACATGGGACACAGAAGAGAAGAAGACAACAGGAAAATAATTATAACATTAATATCATCAACAGTAGAATTTTAACTAAGTAAGTATTCTTGAGGACCCAGTACAAATCTAAGGTCTTATACAACAGGTGCTGTGCAAATAGCATTTGTCCCAAAGAGTTTGCAGTCTATGTAGATAAGAAAGACAATGTCACCAAGGGTATTAGAACCAGAGTAAGGCATTTAACCCAGAGCTCCTGAGTGCCAGTCCTATCAAAGGTTTAATCACAAGATTATCTATAAATTATGGAAAATTGAAATATGTTATAAGACAATGAAGGGGAGTTTAATACATAAAGGGCACATCTACACAAGATTCTTTACTGTGGTAATCTAATGCACAGTAAAGCATCAGCATCTACACATGCACAGGATTTACTGCACAGTAAATTAGGCAAATGTACCGTTTGCAAATACCAACAAATACAGGTATTAGATTAACGGCACATTAGCTACTGCTCATTAGCACGCATGTAGACAGACTGAGAGCAATTTGCTCCCAGTCAGTCTAGGCAGCAGGGGGACACAGAAAAGGCAGTGGGAAAGGGAGTGAGGAGGGGGAGCTGTTCCTGCTCCATTGTGGAGCTTGGGATTGCAGCCTGGCCTGGTGACACTGCCTTGGGGCAATGCTCCATAGCCAAGTGGCAGCAGCATCCTGAGTTCTCCCTTCACTTTTCTTGCTGAGGGGATGGGGGGAGCTCTCTGTTCCTGCAGTGTTGGGCTGGGGACACAGAGCTTCCCCATTCTCTTAGCCCTACCAGTGCCTGCACAAGCACACACTCCAGTCAGTTCCTGCTCTCTGCCCATGCCTGGGGGGAGCTGGGAGCTAAGCAGCACTAGGATGGGGTGGAGGGAGTTGCAGAGGGGCAGGGGGAGGAGGAGGGCAGGAGAGTAAGCAGCACCGGAATTGGGGAGAGATGCATTGGTGGTTGTGGGGGGCTGTGGGGTGTGTGGGTAAGCATGGGTAGATTGTGGGGGGGACTGTGTGGAGGGGCTGCTCAGGAGGGGTGGGTCCCCTGCCCCCTGCAGGGCACAGCCCCTCCTGCACAGCTCACAGACTGCTCCTTGTAGGGCTACAGCCCCCCACAGGGACTACAGTGCCTGAACAGGGGTTACAGCCCCCCCCAAGAGGGGCCACATGGCCCCCACAGTGGCTACCACCCCCCTTTGCTGCCCTGCCTGGCCCACATCACCCACTGGCTCGTGAAGCCTCTCCCTGATGGCTGCCCCATCCAGCCCCACCCCCTGCTTGTACCCACAGCCCCCCTGATGGCTTCCCCACCCTCTGCCCACTCCCTTAGACACCCCAATGGCTGCCCTGCACAGCCCCATCTCCTGCTTGCACCCTCAGCCCCTGATGGCTGCCCCCGCCAGTCCCAGCCTCCCGGCACTTAAAAAAAAAAAAACCCTCACCCTCATCGGCAATAGCAGGGGCTGTGGAGCCACATGGCAGAGCCGTCCCATGCCCAGCATGGGGCAGCAGGACAGCAGCAGGGCCAGGTCCTGGCCACCTGGCACCTGCACTGCCACTGCCCCATCGCTGGAGTCGGCAAGGTGCCATGCTGTGCAGGGTGGGGCGCTCTGCCATGAGGCCCCAGTGACCCAAATGACAGCTGCTACTGCTGGTGAGTGTGGGGCTTTTTTTTTTTTTAATTGCTGGGATGCTGGGGCCAGGCAGGGCAGTGACTGGGGCGGGGGAAATCGGGGGAGCAGGTCGCAAATGGAGCCAGGCAGGGCAGGGATCAGGGGTGGGGCTCAGGGGACAGGCAGGGGATGGGGCCAGGTGAGGCAGTGACTGGCAGTGAGGCAGTGACTTGGAGGGTTTGGGGGGCAGGCAGAGGATGGGGCTAGGCAGGGCAGCCATTGCTGCAAGACACAAGTGAGTGCTCATGTGGATGTGCCCATTGAGGGCAAATTTGCTCCTGATATGGGCACATATGTAGCTGTTTTCCCAGGCACAGTTTACTGTGCCTCATTTTAATGCACAGTAACATTAAGGTACATTAATTGCACATGTAGACATACCCAAAGAGGACCGGATCTGTCCCAAGACTCTTAGTAGAAAAGAGGTTATTCTAATTAGAGAACTTAATGGAAATATTTTGAGCCTCTACCCTGGGAGTAAAATTAATTTCTCTGGAAATAAAGTGACAACTTTCTAACTCAAATTATCAACGTTTTAAGTTACAGAGAGATAATGGAATCAGTCAGTTTAGTACAGGCCTGTTCTTATGTGAGTTAGAGGAACAGAGCTTAAAAGGTATGTAGGACAATAGTTTCAGCCTCTAACAGTTCAGATCCTTATTTCCTCTTCTTCCCCTCTAAATATTCCAGAAGAGAGAAGCAGCAGCAGTTAGTTGCTGGCATTAGATCAGTAATTTAGTGCACCTTGTCTTGTTTTCTTTAAAGAAACAAACAAAAAAAGAGCAAAATGTGCATATGACTAAGTAGGATAATGGGTTTGTTCTTCTGCTATAGAGATGTTGTTGGTGAGAGGACCTTATCAAACCAGTTCTCACTCAAGGAGGCTGGAACAAGTTCACCCATGGCAACTGGGCATGTTCAATCTGAGCCAAATGGGGACAAGTGTGTTGCACCCTAAACACTAGCTTTCCTAGCTGAGATTCAACAGCCAAATGAAACACATTGGCTGAAGCTGAGAGAAACACATACAAGAACTCAAGGATGGGTCAGAGGTTTCCTTTCACATATAAAAACTTGCATACAAGAACCCAAATAAGCAAGAATGGGTCAGTGGTTTCCTTTCTTTTTTTTTTAATATTGCCCTGATCTTTTATCTGTAGGGGGTAGGATTCACCTATATAGTAAGATCTTTGTTAACCAGGTGAAGTACAGGCAGTCCTCGACTTACAGTATTTCGAGTTACAACACTTTACACTTACAACGTTTATAAATTGACACCCTGTTTCAACTTATGATGTCAGTTTCAACTTTACAATGCTTGATCGGATGCAACACCATGCCAGTGAACAAGTTCGTTGCATCACTCATCTCCCTGGAGAACATCTATCCAAACTTCCTTGGACACTTTCTTTAAGAAAGCAGACAAGACTCCAGAAAAACCTGCAGCCAAGTCTCCTCAGAAGACTCCAGTCAAGAACCCTTCACAAAGTCTAACCAAGAGCCTTTCAAAAAGCCCAGCGAAGTCACCTCAAAGAAATCTTTCCATATCAATATGATTGCTATTTACAATATAGCTACATTAACGTAGCTATATTACTCATCTATAATTGATGGAGTACAAAATTCTGGGGTATTTTTGGTGAAAAAATAGGGTATTGGGCCTTGGTTCAGGAACCAATTCCACATTTATAACATTGTTTCTTATGAGAAAATTGGTTCTGACTTAAGACACAGTTTTCAGGAACCAATTGTATCGTAAGTCCAAGGACTGCCTGTACTTCGATTTACATACTTTTTAAAGGGTACCAAACCCTTCTGTAATTTAAAAAGCTGGCTTTTAGCATTCCAATTAAATTTACAGATCTTAAAGGGCCAACATTGGAATACCCAACTTAACTCTTAAAGCAGAGACTAAAGTCAATGCATTCAGTCATCTAGGTCTCAGAAAGACAATGAGAGTTGCATGACATACATACACAAAGGGTGCATCTACATGCGATGCTTTACTGTTTAGTAGAGATAATTACTGAGCAGTAAGCATCTGTGTCCATTTACTGTGCAGATGCTTACTGCACAGTAAATGGCTCTAATCATGAGTAAATTTGCTACCTGCAAATGCAAGTAGCAAATTTACTTGAGATTAGTAACTGCACAGTAGTGCATGTGTAGACCTCTGATTGGGAGAAACTGAGCTCCCAGAAAGCCTGATAGTAGGTAGCAGGGGGCAGGAAATTGCTCCCTGCCCCGGGGAGCTGCCGGCTGCCAGGGTGCAAGGACAATGTCCCCCTGCCTCGGTAGCAGGGAGCTCCAACACCTGCTCTGTAGTCATGGGGTCAGTGCTGGGAGGTCCTTATCTCCCAGCACGAGCCCCATAGTTGGGGGATCCAGGCTGGGAGATCCTTCTCTCTCAATGCCAGCTCTGTGGTCATGGAGCTGGTTCTGCGAGATAAGGATCTACTAGCCTGGGTCCTGTGACTGTGAGGCTTGAGCTGGGAGACAAGGATCACCCATCCCAGGCACCACAATATGCTCCTGGATCCCAGAGTGGGGGCTGGAAGGTCCCTGCTGGCAGGGGCTAGGGAGCCTGTTCCCTGCCCAGGTCCATGATCGCAGAGCAGGACGGTGAACAGGCTCTCCAGTATGTTCCCCATTTAGCTCCATGATTACAGAGCTGAGCTGGGAACAGGTTCTCCAGCCCCCATCCCATGATCATGGAGGTGGGGCTAGGAATTATTCCAGTCAGGGACAGGTCTTAGCCCTGTGCCCTGACCTGGCAATCAAAATCCTGGGCTTGGAAAGAGCTGCAGGGGTGGGGCAGGTTCCAGGTCCCAGCCCTATCTGCCACTGGGGCAGCTAGCAGCAAGCCCCCTGCTGGGCAGGGAATCCCTGTCCAGTCAGGGCCTCTTGCTAGCTGCCCCACCAATAGATCAGGGCACGGGGCTGGGACCTGCCCTTCCCACACTGGCAATGTGTAGGGGGTGCTTGTGGGTGCACATGTATCCCCTGAATGTGGTGGTGCACCCCCTGCAAAAAGGCACCACCAACACTGTCCGTGGCGCCTGTGGGCAGCTGCCACTCAGCACCCCCCGTTGCTGCCGACACCACCAGTGGCATCTGCGGGCAGTCCGTGATTGCCGCTGGCCATTGCCAACACTGTCAGTGGCATCTGTGGATGGTTGCCGACTGCCGGTTGGTGCTCGCCACCTCCTCTCCCCTGCTGCTGACAGCACCACGGCCGCCTGTGAGAGCTCCCTGCTTGCTGCCGCCAAGCTCCCAGCACCAACAGCACTGCTGCCCCGTGTGGGACCTTGCTGTGACCCCACCATGACCCCCCGCCTCTGGGGGCACATGGGGTTCATGCCCTCCCCTGCAGCTATTTTCAACTCCTCTGCCCCTGACTGGGGACCTGGGACAGGAGCTCCCAGTTGCTGGAGCAGGGGGACATTGTCCCTGCCCCAGCAGCAGGCAGGGAGCAATGTCCCAGCCCCCACCAGGAGACAGCTGTCTCCTTGCCAAGTGCTCCCTGCCAGCCCCTGGGCTAGCACCCAGGGGGAACCTATAGCTGCTGGCTGGTGCAGGGGCCTGGTGCAGGGCCAGTGGGGGCAGAAGTAGATCACTGCCAGGAGCAGCAAATCTGCTCCCAAGACCTTCCATGTAATAGACACCTGCCCAGGAGTGTTTACTCACAAGTTGTTTATTTGCAAGTAAACTACTTCCAAATCAAATGAATGTGTAGACACCCCCAAAGTATACTACAGAGAAATTTCATTTTGGACTTTATGATGAAATCAGTCAAATTCTCTTGTGGTTTATGATTATTTTTGAATCCCAGAGGGAATTTATGACTAAACTCTCTTTCATTTTGTATGCTTAAGTGGTACATATGCAGCTACATAATTGCAATTGTTGGTATTTATGCACCATTTGGGATTCTATTTCATTCTGGGGTGAAATAAATTGTTCTGCATGTGTACCTGCCAGAAGTAAAATGGAGAAAGATGGCTCTCTTACCTCAATAGCCTAGTGGGTAGGACACTTGCCCAGGTGGTAAAAGATCCAGATTCTAGGCTTCCCCCAACCCAGAACAGGCTTGAACCTTTCATTTTTACCAAAAAACTAGTCACCAGGCCATCAGCTAGGTATTGCCCCAAGCCCTCTCTAGCTCTCTTGAAGCTTTGCCTACATGCATCCTGCATTTAAAAGTCTTCAGGTAAATGGATAAGGAGCAATGGGAAAGTTTCTGCCCCATTGGGAGCAGGAGTACCGGTCAGAACCTTTTTTTCGCTACCCTAAATCTGGGTTGTGACCCCCGGCCCCACCGTTGACTCACTCACTCATGCTCAGCAACACCAGCAGAGCCCAGGCCAGGCTGGGATCGCAGTTGGGGGCCAGCGGTGGCGAGAGCTGCACAGACTGTGTGCTGGGAGAGCCCCATAGGTGGGAGAGGCAGAGCAAGAGGTGGACCACCCGCAACCCTGATTTGGGTCACGACTTGAGGTTGGGAGCCACTGGTCTAAAACCTGGCTCTCCTGTGCCCTGGCTAAAAGGTGGAAAGCCTATCTCTTCTTCCCTGCCATCATGGGTTTTGCCCAACTAATATTTTGGGAGTTGCCTGGTGTTATATGCACACCTGAGTGATTTGATTTCTTTGGGCAGCTGCCCAGGTGCTCAGCAGATGCTGAGTAGGCTCACATGGACAGTGTGGAATTGCAAATTGTGCATAAGTGCTGAAAGCTGCAGTTCCACAGTCACATACATGGCATTTAGGCACATAAAGTATGATAGGATTTATCCCTTAGCATTTTGGGATATTTGGTTACTGATTTATTCTATTATGGACTTTTGGCTACTGATCTATTCTCTTATGGACTTGTGTCTAGATAGATTAGATGATTAGCATTGCTTTTAGGAATTTACATAGGGGGCACATGCATTTTAATTTTATTTATTGCTAATTCTCCAAGCTTAGTTTTATTGTTCACTCCTTGGAGAGTGTTTAAACATCTTCCACCTTCTTATTTGAAATGTACTCAGAGTTCAGTTAATTGTTATTCTCAACAACAGTTAATGCACCAATTCATTTATACACCCTCAGGGTAAACTGAACACTTTACACATATTTATGTCCATACTTTACTGCAAACAAAAGAAGAGCCTGTAACTTTGGTTTTTATTTTGTCCAGCAGTGGGGGTAGAGATGCTATAATGTTGCTGAGAGAAAGTATTCCAGTGACTCACTGAAAATGTGAAGTGGAACAAGAAGAAGGAATAGCCTGTAATCAGCATGCAGAACAGCTCTGGTAAGGAAGGAGCCTGTGAAATTCACAGGTTGCCAGAGAAGCTAGTTTCCCCAAAGTAAGAATTATCAGAGAACTGAATGGACTGCCTCTAGTATCACCAGATTATGACTGAAGAGAAGGGAGACCAAGAAAACACAGGGGCATAATTCAGCATTGAGCTGCTGTTCTTCAGGCAAAGAATTTCAAATGCTGGTAATACATTTTAATTAAGATTCATGTTCAGAGAGGCATTACTTGCCAGGACTGCACCAAAAGCAGTTGTTTCTTTTCCTTCCCTTTATACTTTATGGCTCTGAGGCTTTGGCAGTAGCCGGCACACAGGAGCAGCAGCTGAAACTTACCGCTGTTGAGGGGAAATGTAACCTATTTTTTTGCTGTGGACATGTATCTGAGTGGGCAAAAAACCCTCCTGTTTTTGGTGTAAAAAATAGAGTGACATCTCCCCCCCAACGGCAGCAAATCTTGCTTCCACTCCATAGGACTACATTTCCCAGAATGCCATTCACTCACTAAGCAGACAAGGTTCTTTAGGTGAATCTGATCTCTTTCATTAGACCAAATTAAATAGTTGGAAAAAAAATATGTTTTCTCTTTTTTTAGCAAGCTATTGTGTTTTAAAATCCATTGTCAGGCTGAGGAAGAGAGGCTTCCTGATGAAGGGTTTTTAAACCCAAAAGCTTGCTAAAGTTTTTTTTTTTAAATTCCCAACTATGTAAGTTGGTCTAATAAAAGATACCAGATTCACCTAAAGAACCTTGTCTGCCTATGTCCTTAGACCAACATGGCTACAACCTACACCCTTTCACTCACTAACACACTCCTGCTTGCTGCCAGGGCTGAAGGGAAAGTGCAAGGCAAAGTGGGAATAGGGTAATGGGAGGATGAAGCACCCCCATTCCACTCCTCCTCTACTCCATTCTTCCCACCCCTGCTTCCCCACTCCCTGATTATGCAGTGCTCAGGGTTGGTTCCCCACTCACCATAGCCACTGACTCCATGGGTGTTCTAAGGCTCAAGTATCCACTGAAAAAAATTACCAGGTGCTCAGCACCCATAAGCCATGTTGGGTGAGCCAGGCTGAAGTAACGCGCCGCCTCTTCCGGGCACGCGTGGGGATCGGTGCAGGAACACACGCACAAAAAAACACCCACTAGCAAAAAACAAAGTCGGCACTTATGCCACCCACCCATCCTTATGGTACTGTTCACATTCAGACTTTATCAATAACAACCTAAGTCAGCTGCAGGTTGTGATATCATTATAGGAAGGAACATGTCTAGCTTCACACTTCATGACACTCCTTCAAGGTAACCTTCCCGTACACAGTCAATTAATCTAAATGGTCTTAGGGTTCTTTTGGCAAAGTGAGATGAAGAAAACTATGCTATTTTAAATGAGACAACCAACTCCTGTCTCCGTTTTTCCTATAATCTGAGCTCAAACTGGCTAATACAACAAGCTTCAGCAGTTTATCCCCTGAACACTTCACACTGTGGCTCTAGGAGGGCTGTCAGCAAAACCAAATGTAGAGATTATTATTTAACCGGTTTCAATACATCTTAGAAAGCCAAGATGCTGCCTGCAGACAGTAGTGTCTGCCCCACTACTCTGGCCCCCCATGCATGGCTGTCTCTGACTTGGTTTCTACCATTAGAATTGAAGCACTTTTTCTTCCACTGCACATCTACCTGCATCAATTCAAATAGTTTAAAAGTCCAAATTATTTTTAAATGAGCATCCCTACCATTAGATACCATCAGACATCCAGCCTTTAGTGATGCTTTAAGACTCATCTTGTGTATTCCTCTGCCTCCGAAGATGGGTGTTTCTCTTCAGACTTTTCAATTATTTAAGACTTGTAAAAGCAATGTGTAAATGAAAGCATTTCAGTTGGCTAGCAAGCTTACTCCATATGGATGTCACAGCACCATGGGTGAGGGACTGGTTTCTGGAGCTGCCTGCCTCCCTTCCCCCCACACAAACTGGAGGTGCCATATGCTCAGGGAAGAGAAAATACCAAAAGAAAGCAGGACATTTCTGAAATGCTGTTACAGTCAGAAAAGAGGCTCTCTAAAAATGGCATTTGCTTATGCTGTACTGGTTTAGATTTGTTGCCTTCTCTGGAAGAGATTACTTTTTTATTGCTGCTCCCTCATGTTAGCCTTGCAAAGCCCACCCAGCTAGTGAGAAGGAGCAGGAGGCTATCCTACTTCACCGTCATCGATATATTTGATCAGTTTTAGTTGCTGAAACCTTAGACTGGATAACTGCCTGAACCATGAAGAAGCCTCCAAAGAGGAGCAAAAGAGCAGAACTCCAGGGCTGGACCCAGACATGTAGGCACATGCTAATTTGCAGCACTGGAGCAAAATTTGCTACTGGGATTTCCTGGTAACAAACAAACAAAAACTTGGAAGAAAAGTGGCACAATGCATTCCGAAGTGCCAGGTAGGGCTGCCTTGAGATGGGGGAAAACGCAGCCCTGGGCCCCCCTGTCTCTGCATGCCTCAGTACAGGGGCTCCACTGTGGAGCCCCCATGCTAAGGCATGTGGAGCCTCTATCTCAAGGCACACTGTACCCCAGCCAGCCGCTCAGGTGGCTGGGGCACAGCATGCCTTGAGAGGAGGGAGCAGCAATCCCTTATAGCTGGCTGTAGAGGCTGCTTGCCAGCTCTCTACACTAGGACACCATGTGACCCAGCCAGCACGCCCCCTGCAGCACATGGAACACCCTGACAGTGTGTCCCATTGAAAGTGCACGAGCAGGAATGTGCACTCCAGCACAAAGTAGCAGCACAAATTTGTGCCAGTACTGTTTGTGCTGCTCCAAATGTGTGCCCCTGCTCATGTATATGCAGCCCAGGAGGCTGACCCTGCAACTGTGGGGCAGCTTCCAGTCAACAGTAGAGACATTTTGGGAGCAGGGGAAGGGGCCTCAAAGCCAGACTACAGAGCTACAGACTACTTTTGCTAAATTCCACTAGATTAATTTAACTCTTGGCAGCAGTTAAGCTTCTTTTTTAGGCTGCCTATAGACATGTTCGTTTGCATTCTAATTAGAGTGCATCAGAGAAGATGTGATTAATCAAGTCTGCTCCATTTCCTGCTTAGAATGCTCCAGTGTCACCTCACTATCATGTATATGAAACCCCTCACATTTCAAAATGGTGGCATGGGTGCTTTAAATAAACTTCATCAAATGAGCTTTAGATAAGGTGCCCCTGCATCCATTTTGAAATACCTGGGGGGCTTAATACATGTGACGGTGAGACATTTTAATTAGAGCAGCTGTCTGGGAACTGCTGTAATTAAAATGCCTCCCCCCGCACCTCCAAGCATGTGTATAGGCAGCTTTGGAGGGGCTGCATGAACAACAACAGTGCTGCTCCCAGCCCAGCTGCCACCGCTGCCACTGCTGCTGTCCAGGGCTCAAGCCTTGGTGTAATGCCTCTGCCTGTGAGCATGAAATTCCTAGTGTACTGATACTTTTGTTTGTGTTGTCCTGCAGCTACTGACCGGCAGCCTTGAACAGGGCCCAGAGGGAGTCAGTGCAAATAAACTGTACAGACTCCCAAGCAGATTGAATCTACACAGCATGGCCAATTTACTGCTCTGTCACCTCCTGCATGGAAGAGGGGATTCTGTAGAAGCCTAAGCAAGAGGGGGGGCATACCCCTGTAGAGGTATCACCCTTCCCCTTCTGACCTAGAAGATGGCAGATTATGCACAGTACAAGAAGCCCTCTTTCCACACTGGCTTTCATCCAGCATAGCATCTACGCATATGCTTAATGCTAAGCATGTGGATAGTGCTGCTAAAGTAAATGGGACTCTAGCATGTTTAAATGGCACACACCAGATGCATCTACACATTCATTAATGCACTTTTGCTACTGCACATTAAATTTAGTACCTCTAATGTGAGGTATTAACTAAAGGAGCATTAGGCTCCCCTAATGTGCAGTAGCAAAAACTATGTTTTGGAAGGTTAAGGAAAGATGGAAAGTTATTTTTGTTTCAAAATTTCTGTTGAATTTTATTTTAAAATACTTAAAAATAATCAAAATGTTCAAATGTGAACTAATATTTCTGACTTTTTGAATCCAAAGTGAATTAGAATAAACTGAAAATTAAAAAAACTCAAAACTGTGCTGGCCCCGAGCAATTCTCCCCAGTGCCAGAATTGCCAGTGAATTGAAAAATCCATTAATCGTGGACTTTACTCTGAATTCCACGTACTTTGGTGAGAACAGGAACTCCTACTCCTAGTCTCCAGCCAAATGCCAAATAAAGAGAGATGGAGGTAGGCGGTCCTGGCCCTTACCTGTTAACAAAGTAATACTCAGAGACAGCATTTTGCTTTGCACCAAAGGATGGAACAGATCTCAGAAGCTTGTGCTTGTTCAAGGGGTCTAAGCCATCACTGCAGGACATTATGACCAAGTCCAATGGCAAAAAAGACACAATCCAGTTTATCATGTGCAGCAGAGGAGATTTGCCAAAACAAGGTTGTTTGCTCTTAGGGGGCACATCTATACATTAATGTGTCTGAATAAATTCCAGTGCAGTTCACAAAGGACTTTATTGCTCCCATGTGCAGTGTTTACATGGACTGCTGGACACTAAGCCAGAGCAGTGCAACTGCAGCTAGCAGGGGGCCCTAGGGATCAGCCTGCCAGCCTGGGGCTACTCCAACCCAGCCCAATGTGCTACAGAGGGGTTTGCTGGGGCACAAGGGAAGCACCCTTGTGTTCATCCAGCCTGTCAGCAGAATATGCAATATGCATTGCAGCAGAGTAAATAACTCCACTGTAGGATAGTACTTGTGGCTGGCCGTACTATCCTACAGCAGAGTTAATTAGTTTACTCTGTCCTAATAGCACTGCACGTGTAGACAGTGATGTTTTACTGCTGAGCTAATTACTCAACTCTGCAGTAAACATCTTGTGTAGATGTGTCCAGTTACATGTAAACTGATGCACAGTTTGGAAATACTTCACTTGGCTTTAAAATTGTAGGGACTGCATGGATGGCATTTAGGAAAATAATCATTTTATTTTTAAAGCAAGGAAATTTGATCCGGAGTCAGTGAGCTATGGTAACCATATGGTCCCCCTGAGGCAATCTTTACAGGGTCTTTTTTCAGAACAGAACCACATTTTTACATGGTTTCATTTCTTAAAAATATACAAAAGCAAACAAATCTAATGCCCAGAACCCTCATTTCTTTAACTGACTGCAGCAGCTGTTTGCTTGGGCTGCACTGTGTCTGCACAGAGGCTTTCAGAGTGACAAAGTTCAGACTAAGGCAGCTCTCCAAAGAAGCAAGGCCAATTTTAAACCACAGTCTCAGAATTGTTCTCTTAAGAACGTAAAAAAAATATACTAAGCATTTTAGTCTGCACATTATGGTTATGCTGAGTTTTTTTTCTCCCTATTTTAAAATGAATGTCAGTGTTTTATGGCTCTTCTTTTATTTCTAGTTTTACAATTTAGAGGGAGAAGACTTGATGATGTTTGTAAAAAAAGACATTATGTAAAATAGGTAGCCTCTATCTTCAATTGTATGTTTTAATGCCTTTTGTTTCTTCAATAAAAATGAAACCAGATTATACAGCAACAAAAGTACATCTGTAGTTTCTATCGCTCTCACAAAAAATAGCCACTGATGTAAAACAAAACAAAAAATAAAACCAAAACCAGAACCAAACAATCCTCCACAACAGAAATACTTGAAAGATGTTGTACACCCCTGAAACATGGAATACGCCAAATTTTGGCCAATTTTGGATTTTAAACTTTATTGGAGAACAAGGAAGTTTTTTTACATCTCTGCCTGCCATCTGACACCTCCAGGGAAGGAATTCTACCTGATCAACACATCAAAGAGCTACTCAACACAGCTGACAAAGACACTCTCATGGACGCAGAGGGACAGCCTTGCATTTTCAGCTCCCTCTGTGCAAAAATGAAATTTATTTCCTACCTATGGGGACTTTTTACCATCTTGTATCATCTACACTTTTCCCAGGGCCTGATGAAGAGACTTTGATCCTGAAAGCTTTCAGAAAAGGACAATTTTCTTGCCATTTTCCAGCTGGTCTAATAAAAGGTATCATTTTGGAACCAAGATTCTAGTTTTTTTATGAAAGATGTTGAGGCAGATTTTCAGTCATGCATCAGCCTTCCTTTGTCAGCAATATAAATGTGCCTGCACTTCAGTATTTGCAATGAATTAACAACTAGAATAATGCTGAGATATATGAGTAGGGACCAAGGATTAAGTCTATCCATGACAAATTAGATACAAAAGTAGGTACAAAAATACTCCCGTAAAAAAAGGAGGTTTTGTTTTGTAAATGTAGACCTTTATTGAAATATGTATGCATCTCTCTCTCCACTTCAGATAAAATGCACACATACACACACAAGTATATATGTGGGAATAGACTGCACACCAACCTTATATCTTCTTCTGAAGTACTCTGTGCTAGTTTGATTCCAGGAAAGACAGGTGAGAATGGCAATTCTTGTTTCCCTACTACTGTGATTTTGCCCTATTTCTATCCACATCCACATCTACCAACCTTGCTTCTTCCATCAAAGTCCCAATGCAAATTTATCCTCTTGCATGTGCTCACTCCTACCCTGAGGGTCTTCAAAAGGAGGCTAGATAATCACCTAGCTGGGGTCGTTTCACCCCAGCATTCTTTCTTGCCCATGGCAGGGGTAGGACTTGACGACGGCTCAGGTCCCTTCCGACCCTACAAACTATGAAACTATGGATGCATTGAATCAGGCACTGAATTTGTTCTTTTTGGGATCAAGCT
The DNA here is from genome assembly GCF_001723895.1 of Crocodylus porosus. Lineage (NCBI taxonomy): Eukaryota > Metazoa > Chordata > Crocodylia > Crocodylidae > Crocodylus > Crocodylus porosus. Next base: position 2,534,041 of record NW_017728914.1, on the reverse strand, counting down.
TACTATCCAGCTATAAATACACATTTTTTAAAAGACAAAAGGCACCCCAAGCCCTGGGTCTTCTATTCAGTAGCACTATTTTATGAATCATACTCCCTTTTCTTTAGCGTGTAGTAGTTATAATTTGGTTGCTGAAGACACTCAGTTGTCAGGCTATTGCCCTACAACACAATGGAAGCATAATGATTATCTCATACCAGCTGTGTTAATCATGCCTGATTCACATCTCTTTTGCATGCTTATACAGTAGTGAATGGTATTCAAACAGTATCTTCTTAGAAGTACTTTAGAAATTATTGCAGTCTGCCCAGTCAGTGTAAACTATGGATAGTTCCAGTGCAAAAGTTCTGAACGCATTCACATTAAATGTCTGTATTATTAAAAATGTTGCAATTAGCTTATGATTAATAGATACTGACCATTTGCTGATGCCATGATCATGGCTTGAAGCATTTCAGTATCAAACTGGTTGTTTGGCCAAGCTCCACCTTCTTCTCCATTCTGTGAGCTAAGGAGAAACAAAACAAACACAGAATTACCACTGCACAAGGACAGAAACCGGAGCAGGGCCTGGGTTGGATGATAGGGATTTTATCAGCAAGTATAAAGCACAAAACAATGTTGATTCTTATAAGCACACCTGTCAATAAAGCACAGTGGAGCTAAGGCATTTTCCAAGTTCTGTCTTTTTTGGGGTTTCTCAAGAAAAACAATCATTAAGCACCTGTTTTTTAAAGGTAGTTCACTGCCTCCAAATGTAGGTAAGATCCTAGGGTGGAATTCAATTTCCTTTTGTGCATCTAGCTTTCTAAATGTGTGAGTGGAATTTCTGGCACTTACATGCAGGTTGTGAACCTACTCTCCCCTGGACTGTGAAAGTATAGGAAGTGTAAATGTGGACACTTAGACAGAATGGATAGATGTATATAGCATATATATAGCATGTATATAGCATTAGGTTATGCACACACATCCATTCTGGACACATACCTGTGACAAAGTAATGAAAATGTAGCTTTCCAAAAGCCCATAATTAGTGGATGCTAGACTCCAGAGGATGAAGAGCCCCCAGCCCCCCATTTTTACCCCAGTACTTAAGTGGTTTGGAAGCAGGAGATACAGGCTCTAAACCCTTCTCATGTATGGTGAGTTTGAACCTTCCCCTCTCTGACTTCCAAGCATGTTGCACTAGTCACTAAACCATGTGTTAGGCCAATGATTGCCAAAAGGTGTGCCACAACACACTAGAATGATGGCAATGTGCCATAAGATCCCCAATGTGAGGAGATAAATTAGGTGTAGTTAATTATTTTGGCTGGATTTTGGTGAGCTTTGAGGGCTGCACATATAAAACCAGTGGTTAAGTTATCATTTTAACAAATTTTCGATAAAAACAAACCATATGCAAAAAATCAAACATCTGCTATGACATATTTAATTTGATTAATTTTCCCCCCTGATTTATGTTTTCTTGAGTAGTGTATACAGAGAAGATTGCATAATAGCTCAAAATAAAGTCTTTCTCCCCAGGGAAAAAAGATCAGCCAGCAGGACAGTCAGCCAAGGGAGGACACCCCTACCCCAACCCCCAGCAGAGCCCTGCCACTGCCCAAATGCCCCCCAAATCATAAGGAAGCTCCGGCCTACACCCCAATATGCCCCTCAAGAGCCACCTGCACCCCAAATCCTCCTGCCTTCCACCCCTTTTTGCCTACACTTGCCCCCACAAAGCTTGAGGAAGCCCAGCAGCCCCCTCCAGCCTGTCCCAGCTCCCTGCCAGGGAAATGCAGGCTGCACTGACCTGTAGCCCAGGGGTCCATCTTCCCCCAGGAGGAGCCTCAGCCCCAACCCCAGGGCATGAGGGGTGGTCTCACCTGGGAGGACAGGATGGGAGCAGAGCTGGCTGCAGCTGGGAGGTGACAAGTGGCTGGGCTGGCTTGTGGTGCTACATGGGAGGACCTCCTACACTCACACGGCCAGCAGGAGGGGTTTTGGGTGGGCACTAGCATACAACCAGCAGCAAGGGCTGCTCTTGTCTCCTCAGGTATAGACCAGGGTTTGGGAGGGGACAGACAACAGAAAGAGCAGGGCACAGCAGGGTGAGGTCCTGCCCCTGTTGCCCTTAAGTGGCACCAGCTTAAGGCTCTCCTCCATATCTTTTCTGAATGTAGATCTATCTCAGTGCACATCTGCAGTTGGGGTACTTGGCTCTCTGGACAGCTAAAAAAAATTCAGAACCATGAGGAAGGGACCAGATTAGATGGTATGACTATCAGTGAGAAGGCCGCTGGCCCTAGAAGGAAGCAGGTCATAGATTTTAGCCTGGACTCTTGCTCTTACTGTGCCAGAAGCTTTCTTAGTTACTATTAAATGCAAGAGCAGTGGCTTAGCCTCAGGAGTGCAGGAGAGAGTCTTAGATATTGCTTGATAGTGATGAGAGTACTCTCCTTGGAAGTCTAAACTGGCAAGAGGGACACACAGAACCCAGGTCTTCTGCTTCCTGGGCAAGCATCTTAATCACTCTGCTATTGAGGCTAAAATGTGAGGAAATTCTCCTCCCCCGCAAGCATTTTTTTCTGGGCCTTATGCTCAGGTATGTGCATACTTACTTTTGTATATACTCAGCTAGTGCACAGCTCTACTGTGTATGCTGAGTTTCCATGTGTACACTTATGCAGGCACAGAATAAATTCAGTGCCAAAAATGGCCAGAGATGGCTGAAGCATTACCATTTCAGCACAAAAAATGAAAAAGGATTCTGTCTCTAGCAAAAAATGCCTGTTTTGTCTATCTATTAGGCATGTAAATGGACTTGGGTGCCTAAATGTGATTCTGTTCTACCTTGTTCAAATCCCTGAAAAAAAGTTAATACAAAAGTTGGGGGCAGGGGTTATCACTGCTTTTTTTTGTGAAGGGTATATTACAAAAGCAGTTACATTAATGTACGGATGTCAAACATACTGCCCATGGGTCAAAGCCCCACCATGTGGCTCCTGGTACTGCCTCTGGGTCTGATTCAACCCACATAGGACACAGCGTGTCTGTGGTGTTGGGTCAGTCTGCAGGCCAGATGTGGCCCATGGACCCCTTCTCCTTTCTCTACTTCCCCTCCCCCCCCCTTACCACACCTGATTCAGTAGCTGGTCCAGCGGGTCTGGGACCTGCATCTGCACAGTGGTCATTCTGGCCACACTGTGCCACATGTGGCATCTGCTCTGGGAAGTGTACCACACACAGCACATGCTCCAACTAGTCTGGACATGCAGTGTGGGTCCTGGACTGGCTGGAGCAGGCACTGCACGTGGTGCAGTCCCAGAGTTGTTGGGGTGGGTGCATATATAGTGCAGCCCAGCCAGGGCAGTCACAGCTGCTGCTCCGGCTGGCTGGACTATGCCACACAGTGCCAAGTCCAGCCATTCTGGAATCTGTGCAGCGTGGGTCTCAGATCAGATGGAGCACCTGCTAGATCAGGTATGCTATGGAAGAAGAGGAGGACGGGGTCCATGCATGGGCAACTGGTGCCTCCCGGGTCTGGGGGGGTACCAGATTGCTGACTTTCCCCCAGTGGCTGATCGCCAACTGGGGGGCAGGGGATCCCCCAGTGATGGATTGCTGACCAGGGTGGGGGGATCCCCCAACAGCCAATCACCAACCAGGGTGGGGATTCCCCTAGCGGCTGATCACCGGCCAGGGTGAGGGGTCCCCCAGTGGCTGATTGCCGAGCACAGAACCACCAGAGATGAAACCAGTGAAACCAGAAGTGCACCTCCACCAGCACTTCCAGTTTTGTGGCTGGCAGTCCCAGGGGGTGCACAGCCCATCTCAGGGGGTGCACATGCACCTGTGTGCACACCCTATGTGTTGCCAATGGGTCCATGGGCTGGATCTGGCCTGCAGACTGGATAAGCTTGACACTCCTGCATTAACAGGTTTTCAGGAGCTTGAACAGGATGAAAAAGAATTGCATAAGGATGCCTAAATCTACTTAGATGCCCAAAAGGTGGAATAGGATCTGGCCCCAGCCGCCTAACTCCCATTAACTTCAATGGACATTGGGAGCCTAAATATTTTTTAAATCTTGCTTCATCCTTAGCTGAATTCTTAAACCACTAAACATTTTTTAAAGTCTCCCCTTAAGGGCCAAAATCTAATATAATTAAGGGGCGGCAGTGACTGGCTGCTGGGGCTCCGCCTCTTCAGGCAGGAGGAGGCGGAGGCGGAGGCCCCCGGGCGGGAAGCGCCGCCGCAGCGTCGTCAGGCAGCGGGAAGACCCCGGGCTCCGCGGGCGAAGGCGGCGGGGAACCACGGCTGCCGCTTCCTCAGGCGGAGGGAAGCCCCGCTGCTCCACGGGCGGGGCGGGGCGGGCAGGGGAAGGGAGCCGCCACCACTCCGTGGGAGGAAGCGGAGGCAGAAGCGAGTGTGGGGGAGAGGAAGCCACCACGCTGGAGGCTGGAGGAGGAGGTGGCGGCAGTGGAGGGACTGTTTACGTGACCGGCCCTGAAGCGGGGGGCGGCATGTAAATACTGATCCATTTTCTGTTTCTGGCCCTGTGCTCCCTGCCTGGTTTTCTGCTCTATCTTTAGCCTCCTGTCTGCTGCTGTACTGCCTGTCCTCGTCCTGATCTGTTGTGTGCCACACAAGCTGCCCGGTCACTTGAAGTACTCATGCTGCAGGATGGCCACTCCTGCTCTAAATTATTTAGCTATCTAGATATTTTTGAGAATCTTGTATGAAGTGATTTGCTCAAGATCACAGGGAGAGTTGGAAATAAGAGTATTTGGGCTAGATCCAATAAAAGACTTAGGCCCCTAAAGCAGAATTTAGGAGTAATTGAGGCATCTAAGTCCAAAAACACAATCCAAAAAGCACACCCTCAGCTGCTGCCTAAACCTATCGGTGCCACCTTGCTTGATAGTAAACTTCCCCAGATGTCTGGAGTTCTGCCTCGCCTGATGCTCAGAACTGCTCTAGTTTGTATGACTGGTGCATATCTCATGCCTAAACCCAGTTAGAATTAAAAAACTAGACATCTTACCACCAAAATCCCCCTAAGGCAGGGATGGGCAAAGTCTGCCCCTGGGCCAGATTGTGCCTGGAGTGGACTCCATTTCCCAGCAGCCCCTTTCTGCATTGCTGTGGATGGGGCCATGACAGAGTGAGCCCAGGGATTCCACAGAGACTGGGCCAAGCAGTGCAGGCAGGGCATGCGGCTGGCTGGGGAGCTGCTCCGGACCTGGGATCTTATGGTGGTGACCGTGCAGGCTGGAGCTGAGGCAGAACAGCGATCTGCTGCCAGCACACCCTGGGCGGGGATGTGCAGGCAGTGGATCGCAGCTCTGTCCTGGCTCCAGACCACACGCACTGCTGCAAGATCCTGGCCCTAGCCCCAGCCCCAGAGCAGCTCCCTACCCACCTGTGCACCCTGCCAGCACTGCTCGGCCTGGTCTTCATGGACACCCGCTGGCCCCTTGCCACCATGGCCAACTGCTCCTGCATTCTTCATGGAAAGTGGCCACAGTGATGCAGGCAGGGGCTGCTGGGAAATGGGAGTCCAGCCACTGGCTGGATCTGCTATTTTGCCCACCCTGCCCTTGGGGTTTGTCTGTAACAGAATGCCAAAGGATCTCAGAAAAGGATCTCAGAACCAAGGGGCTCAAGCCTGCCCTGTTCATCTGTACCCAGTGACATACTTCAAATATAAACTTTTACCCTGTAGTGCACAAGCAACTATTCTGTACAAGTCACATATTTGACAGGAAAGCTATTTTAGAAATTGTTTGGATTTCAAAAGAGGTTGCTGTGTTATTTTTTTTGTGGTTGGAGATATGAAGTTCATACAGTTTAGAAAAGAGAGATCCTCAGGTTAATAGGAAGACACACAAGTCTTATTTACACCCAGGAAAGGTCTTTTAACTGTGTGATGCTTCAGGTCTGAAGACTTCTTTAAGCCATTTTAGATACATTATTTTTTATTTTATCCCTGCCTCTGATCCCTTCCCTGGGCACAAATAAGATTTGTGTATCTTTCTATTAATCGGAGGAGCTCTCTTTTCTAAACTGTATGAACTTCATATCTCCAACAACAAAATACAATGAACATGGGCTGCCAATGTGGGGAACGTGGTCAGGAAGGCTAACTGCACCTTACGCATCCACGTTGCCACACTGGCAGCCCATGTACTTGCCACTGCAAGTACAGGAATTAGTTCAAACTTGCATGCCACTGACTTCTTAGCACAGCACTCTAATGACCATACCACAGTCTTCCGTTTGGAGTTAACCCACTAATGAAGCTATAGGAAACAATGGATAGAGTCAGCACACAGAGGAACCTCTTGCCTTACCAGGATCAAGGCCCTGGACCTAAGGACCTCAGCTAGAACCCAGGGCCTGTTCTCTTCCAGCCCAGTAGTCACGCCACTGAGCCACACACTCTCTGACTTGCTTTCTCCATCCTTACTCCACATATCTCACATGTACCTTTCCCGCCTCCCTGCCCCCCTCCCCCCCCCGGGCTGCTTAGGTAGCCAGCTTCAACAGGAACTGGATAATGGCTGTCCTGGGGGCTGTTCTGTTGTATGATTGTTAGAATGCCCTGCTGGGAAGTCAGATCCAAATGCAAACCCTTTCTGGAGTAGTGGGGGTCCAGAATCCAGGGTCTTTGGCTTTCCAGGTGAGTGCCCAATCACTCAGCTATTTTGGTGGAAAATGGATCCACTTTCTTGTTCTCTTTCTCTCTATAAATCATGCCCATGTCTTCTCTGCCTACCTCAACATTGGTTTTAGCATTTTTATAATAAAGGGCAAAAAAGTCTCTCCATCTCTGTCTCATTTTGTCCCTAGTCCATATGCCCCATCTGGGTGTGCGCACACACACACACACACACACACATATCTAACATATGTAGATATATATAGATATATAGATATACATACACACAGATGTCCACATGTGTAAGGTACATGTCCAGAAATAGAATGCCAACTTATGTGTAAGTGGAATTTTTGGCACTTAGACAACCATTTAGACAACTAAATCTCAGGACTTAGACTACAAGGAAAGAACAGAATATTACTTCAGGAATCCAAACATAAAGGGATCAGAGGCAGATATAAAATTAAAAATAATGTATCAAAAATGACTTAAAGAAGTCTTCAGACCTGAAGCATCGCATGGTTAAAAGACCGTAAATAAGATTTGTGTATCTTCCTATTAATCTGAGGATCTCTCTTTTCTAAACTTTATGAACTTCATATCTCCAACCACAAAATACCAATTCTTAAAACTCACATCTGCAAGACACTGCCCACTCTGGGGTGGGAAAGATCAAAAACACTTAAAAAGGATGATACCATTAAGTTTCTGTAGCATTTATTCTTTTCCTGAATGCTCAGGCATCTAGCTTTGGTAATCTACATGACATTTTTATGTAGTCCCCCCAAAAAACACTTACATGCAAATGGCATTCTATCCCTGTGCATATAGCCCTATGCACTTGGCCAGCTATGTATAGCTATATAGTCATGCAGAGCAAATATGCACAGCGGGCACATCTACACGTGCAAATATGAGTAACCTAATTACATGTGCAAATCTCTAGAGTAAATCCACCCCAGGCAGGCATCTACATATGCCAGAAAGCAGAAAAGTTGCTGCTCATGGTAGCAGTCTGCTTCCACTTCTTCCAGCCCTACACCAGCCCCCTGCACCAGCCAGGGGAGCTCTCCCTGGGTGCTAGCCCTGGAGTGCAGGAACATTGCTCCTCGCCCGCGGGGAGCTGCCTGCTGCCAGGGCAGGCTCTGCCATTGGAGCCTGGATGGGGACAATCAAGGAACTCCCCACCCCCACTCTGTGATCAGGGAGTGGGGGCTGGAAGATTCTTATATCCCAGCTCTGGATCCCCAATTGCACTGCCAGGGCTGGAAGATAAGAATTGCCCCACCCCAGATCTGTTGTGATCACAGAGTGGGGGCTGGAAGTATCCCGCTGTCAGGGCAGAGGGACATGGTCCCTGTCTGGGCCCCACTGGTGGAGCCCACCTCAGCATCCGGCAACTCCGAGGGGGAAGGAAGCAATCTCCTGCCCCCTGCTGCCCAGCTGACCAGGAGCACGTTTGCTCTGGGTTGGCCACCTACATATGTTGTGTTGCACAGTAATTACTCCCAAGTAAATTTTCTACTTGTATTTACAGATAGCAAATTTACTCATGATTAGAGCAAACTGCTTTGCAGTAGGAGTCTGAACATATAGATGGTGATGTTTGCTGCACAGTAATTTACTCTAATTTCAAGTAAAGCATCTTCTGTAGACACACCCAGGAGCAGCTAGGGTAAGAACAGGACATGTAGCAGCCTCAGCTAGCCAGAAATGTAGAAAGTCATGTATGTGCGTCTCTCCTTTGCCATTATAACTCAGTGGCTAGGGCACATACCTGGGATGCTGGAGGTCCTGCATTCTAAGTCCCCCTTACTCAGGAGGTGTGTGTGTGTATGGGGGGCAGGGGTGCTGAAGTAGGGCCCCTATGCTTTTCAGTTCAGTAGTCCAAGGTCAGGCTAGGACACCCCTTTGAAAGACAGAGGTCCTGTTCCAGTTCCCCTCCCTTCTCTGGTGCTACTTTTGAAGCTGAACAACTAACACAGTCATTGAAAAAACATGGATGAAGGACATTGCAGGGGGGAAGCATCTGGCCCACTGGGGACAAGGTTAAAACCCCAACCTCCATTCCCACCCAACCAGCAGCCACCTCACTATGCTACACATCCTCTGACGTGTCCCCTTCCTTCTGGCCTCATACTCCCTAGTGGTATAGCTAGCGTGGGATGACAGGGAGAACTGCCCTGGGTGCCAACAGTTGTGGGGGGCAAAAAAACCCCAAAACAAAACCCAGGGGTGATGGGGTATCCCTCTCTCTCTCTTTCCCTCTCTCTCCTGTGTGTTCCTCTCTCTCTCTCTCTCTTTCTCATGTATGCTTAACACAGTAGCAGCAGCAGCCAGACACTGCTTGCTGCCCCTTTTGTGGAGCAGCCAGCCTGAGCACCCAGCCACATTTGTATGCTTCTGTATCTCCCACACAGCTCCCTCTCATGGCTGCCTGAAGGCCAGCTTCAAAAGGGACTATGATGGCTGACTTGTGCTGTGGTAGCTTTTCTGGGAAGTCAGAGATCCAGATTCCAAGCTGCTGTGGCTAAGGTGGACCCAAACCCCAAGTTCTCTAGTTTCCCAGCCAAGTGCCCTAGTCATTCAACTACATGGAAGAAAACATGGGAGGGTATTTCTCATTTTGTCACCCAAGCATCTGAACAGGTTGGGTGCACACATAGCAGCTATCCAGGTATACAGGGCTATGTGCACAGAACAGAATACCAATCTGTGCGTAAGTAGATTTTTTCAGACTTATGCAACCAAAAAACTGCCATGTAAACCTCCAAATCTGGATGCCCAGGTGCGCAGGAAAGGAGTACATGTAATAATGTAATAGTAGCATTACCATCAGTGACCTTGTTTAGATGGGACAAGGAAAGAAAGACAGAGGCATTTAAAGCTAACATTCTTTTTAAGTGTTTTTGATCTTTCCCATCCCAGAGTGAACAGTATCCCACAAGTGTAACAATTTTAAGAACTAGTATTTTGTGGCTATAGGTAAAATTAGCCACCACTTGTCACTAGCTATTCAGTACTTTGTTTTACCCTCACTGGTCAGTGTGTTATCCCTGTTTTGTTTACTCATCTCTACATTACTCTAGATCATAGAATCATAGAAAATTAGGATTGGAAGGGATCTCAGGAGGTCACCTAATTCAACTCCCTGCTCAAAGCAGGACCATCCTCAACTAAATCATTCCAGCCAGGGCTTTGTAGAGCTGGGCCTTAAAAACCTTCAAGGATGGAGATTCCACCACCTCTCCAGGTAATCCATTCCAATGCTTCACCACCCTTCTAGTGAGAAAGATTTTTCCTAATACCCAACCTAAATTTCCCTTGCTGCAACTTGAAACCATTGCTCCTTGTGCTGTCATCTGCCACCACTGTGAACAGTTTAGCTCAATCCTCTCTGGAACCACCTTTCAGGTAGTTAAAGGTTGCTATCAAATCCCCCCCTCAGTCTTCTCTTCTAAAGACTAAATAAGCCCAGTTCCCTCAGCCTTTTCTCAGAAGTCATGTGTTCTAGCCCCTTAACTATTTATATTGCCCTCCACTGGACCCTCTCCAATTTGTTCATATATTTTCTATAGTGGGGGGCCCAAACTGGACACAATACTCCAAATGTGGTCTCACCAGTGCTGAATAGAGGAGAATAATTACTTCCCTCGATCTGCTGGCAATGTTCCTACTAATGCAGCCCAGTATGCTGCTAGTCTTCTTGGCAACAAGAGCACACTGTTGACTTATACCCAGTTTATTGTCCACTGTAACCCCCAGGTCCTTTTCTGCAGAGCTGCTGCTTAGCCAGTTGTTCCCAAGCTGTAGCAGTACATGGGAATCTTCCATCCTAAGTGCAGGACTTTGCACCTGTCATTGTTAAACCTCATGAGATTTCTTTTGCTTCAATCCTTTGATTTATCTAGGTCCCTCTGAATTTTAGCTCAACTCTTCAGCATACCTACTACATCTTCCTGCTTTGGTGTCATCTGCAATATGGAATTACTACTTGCCTCTTGAGTTTTCCTATAGCCCCCCTCAACATACTGTCTGAGCACATTACAGGCATTAAGCAATTAATTTTCACCATGGCCCTGTGAGATGATGGCATATTTCACAGATGAGCAACTGAGGCATGGCAAATCAAGTACTTAACATGTTCAAAGTAGAGCTCCCATCAATTTCAAATGCAGATGTGAGCGCTAAGCACTTTTCCAAATCAGACCCCAGGGTCTCATGCTGGGTACCTGGAAATAAGGAATTTAGAATTTTTGTGTGATGGGCTGGCTGGTAGTGACCTGGCCCAGGGGTTTTGAAAAGGCGAAAGATGATTGGAGGACTTGGGATTCCCTTTCCACACCAATCAGACCCCAGAGACTCACCCCTCCCCCATGTCCCAATTGGCCCCTTGTGTCACCTGGAGGGGAATAAAAGGGGCAGCGCGGGCTGGCTCAGGAGAGAGACTGTGAGGGACAACAAGGAAGGAGCTTCACAGAGCAGGCAAGAGCTGAGCCAGTGGGGCAGGAGCAGTACCCCAGAAGAGCCTGAAAGAGCAGGACCGGCAGGCACCAGTGGGACCCTCAGCAGCACGGTATGCAGCCAACAGGAGAGGTTCCCCACTGGGCTCCAGATCCCCTACGAGAGGCTGCAGCCAGCAGGAGAGGCTCCCCAGCTCCAGGAAGGAGCTGAACAGTGACCTGAGAGGTTCCCAGCTCTGCTTCCAGCTCCTCCAATCAGAGACCAGGCAGCACCATGTGAGGCCAGGGCTCCAGGAAGGTCAAGACCCCTGGCAAGCTGGAGCAAGGCTACCAGTGGTGGCTGTGTAGCAGTATTCCTGCTTACCACATGGGAAATCTGGGTTCAAGTCCCAGCTGAGAAAACTTCGGGTGAGTGAGATAACAAAAAGCAAGTCTTCTTACAATGGAAAGGGACCCCCCCACCCTTTCTCCTCTTCCAGGTACCAAGGCCCTATATTTCCTTTGCATTTTGTGCCTTTTTATATTTCTCCAACCCGTATTGTTTGTTCTGCTGTTTGTTTTTTTATATTTTGTTAACCCTGTTTTTTGTCAATGATTGTAAGTGTCTAACCTTTGTTGAATCCTGCCCCCTTGGGGCACTGTAGTGTCCACTATACCCTCTGATTTATGCCTGTTATGTTCCCAGTATTAAAAGGTATATGGTTACTTCCCCATTGGTGGTCTGGCTCTGGTCTATAGGAGGAGGAGAGTCCCTACACCTCCCACAGCACTTGTGCACCTGCTTTGATCCCTTCAGTTAGAGAGGGGGTACCTCTTGGAGTACCACCCAGGTTACACTTGCTTAGCATTACTATGAACTTTATAGCAGTTGCAGGGATAGAGGCCATGTAGTCAGGGCACCTTTCATCTACCCAAACTGTAAAACCACTCTCCCTCGCTATAGTCTCCTGCCTCATTCACTTTGCAACTTTCAGCTTTTGCAATGTATGAACTGGAAGTCCCACAGACAGTAGACTCCTCCCCTGTGCAAACATGTTTTAACCACAAAGCACTCAGTTCCAGGAACTGTAAAGAAGAAATTGTGTGTTAGTGGTCACAGACCCTTCTGCCCCTTTCTCACAAAGCCTAAGTTCAGTCTTTTTACCAGCCTCCTTACCCAGCCAGTGTCAATTATCTTATTCAATCTCTTTTCCAAAACCCCATCCCATGGCTCCAGGTCAGGGGTGGGAAATTTATTTTGGGCAAAGGGCCGCTTTCTGAGTTTTGGCAAGCCATTGAGGGCCACATGACAGGCAGCCCAGGGCAGATTAATATTAGTTTTCTAAATTTTTTAGGGGCCCCGCAGTCCGTATAGAATGGCCTGGCAGGCCGCATCTGGCCCCCAGGCTGCATTTTACCCACCCCTGCTCCAGGTCATCTTTCTCTAGCTCCAAGTGGTCACCCTACAGTCCTGTTCTTCTCATTAGCTTCTACCCTTAGTCCCCTTTCCTCACATGGCCTTTCGAGTCTCACATTTCCTTGTATTTTTTTTTCACCTGGTCCTAGTCCTCAGCCCCATAGTTCCTTGCCCAATCTCTCTTCCCAGTCTATTCAACCCTGTTCCCATTTGTCTCTCACCTCTATTCCTCATCACCCTGCTTCCTCAGTCTTCCCCCTAGCTCTCAGTTTATCTCCTCTCCCAGACACAGTCCCATTCATCCTCCCCTAGTCCCAATCTACTCTCCCCTTTCCCAAGACCAGCTCCAGTTCCCTTGTATTTGAGTTAGACAACATCATCCTCCACACTGCTTGGACACGGAGAGAAAAAGGACCCAGGGGAAAGATCAGATCACTTTCCCCAGTTCCAGTGCCTGGCACCAGATGGATAGTTGCCAGGAGCAACAATTTCAGGGAAAGATGTTTCAAGGGTTAAACTTTCACACCACATCTTCACAAGCGAGTGAGCCCAGCTTGTTCAAGCCAGCTCCTGGTACTGCAGTCAGCATGCCTGGGTCTGCATTTAAAGGACTGCCCTAACAAGCTGATCTCCACTGCAAAACATGATACACTCTCTCATTTTGTTTGAGAATCTCTCTGCCTCTGCATTTTCCAGCCCTAGAGCCCCTGCCATCCAGATTCTTGCTTTTGGGTGACCTTTGGACTCTGACCTCAGCCTAGCATGCTTGCTTCAGTCTCTGGCTGGACATCCTATCTAGTTTAGGTCTGACATCCTGGCTGCTGACCTTCAGCATTTGACCTTTACCTCAGATCTGCCTCTTGTCTTTCACCCTTTATTTGGTACTCTGACTCCTAACTTGTACCTGGTATCTTGTTCCCTGCCCTGTGACTTTGTTCCCTGATTACCATCCATGACCCAAAGCTCTAGCAAGTATTATTAGACTGAGCTACAGCAGTGGCCCTTGACAGTCATACTCAAACCACATCTGACCTGAGATTATGCATGCTCAGTGTAGACAAACTCTAAGGAATTCAGCTGCCAAACCAATCAGGCTCTACTGAGCCTGTCTGAACTGAGATCATTCAAAAGCTCGTAACTTGACTACATTTCTAGCCTCTTGTCTCTCTTCTGTGTCAAACTCCAGGTTTTTGAGGATCTGACTTTTGTATTTTTTTTTACTAAAGATCCCCAGATTATTATAGGTGTTAGAGGATACTTTGCAAAATGAGCTGAAGTGGATCTTCTTGTGGACTACTGAAGAGACAATCATCTTTGACAAGTTTGTCTAATATCTCAGACCACCACACACCAGGTGATCCTATGTTGTGGGAATGGCAAAAGACATATCCCTGCTACCAAGTAACCCTTCTCCATATCAGACTTGAAAGATATGGAAGACTCCAAAGTATGGCGATACAAGATTTCCTTTTATTTATTTAAAACAAAGAAACCAACCAACCAAAACCACTTCTGTTTTTTCAGTATAGGAAAAATAACCATTTCTAAGATTATGGTAAGATCAGAGGAAACTATGAGCTAATTTTGCTGAAGCTTTTCACATAAATTTATCCTGAAACAGCTTCCAGGTAACGAAAATTCAAACATGAATAATTTACATGTGGTAAATTTATGAACAGTTAGAAACCAGGTTCTATTGTTAATTTTGCCCGACACTTTACTATGCACAGTGCTGCCTGTAACATATATTGATTATATTTGGGTGCATATATACATGCATTTACTCCAGCCAAGATGTACTGTGCAGTAATTTACACATCTATACTTTGTCCTACAGTGACCTACTGATGTGCTACATCACTGTACAGCACACTGTGGCAATGTAGCAATCACATGTGTCTACACATGATCATCAGCTATGTCACCATAGCGGCGCCCTCCCCTGTTACAGCATGCTGGTGTGATGACATAGTCGTGAAATCTGACCATGTGCCGCATGCATGGCACTATAACCATCCATACTATGCCATGCTTCAGTACTTCCAAGAGAAAGTACTAAAGCATGGTGCCGTAGCAATGTCACCATACAATGACATGTAGATGTGCCCAGTAAGGGTTTTTCGGTAGGTTTAAGGAGAAGATTTGCTCTCAGTTCCCTGCAACCCTGCAATGTGACAGCTGTTTCCTGGCCCTGAGGGGCTGCCTGCTGCTGGGCTGGGGACAATGTCTCCTTCCCCTGGCAGCAGGGAGCTACTGGCCCTGGCTCCCCAATCTGCGTCATGGGCTTGGAAAAAGCTGCAGGGGAGCGGCAGGTCCCAGCCTCCTGCCCCACTAGTGAGGCAGCTAGCACCTAGCTTGCTTCTATCTGCTCTATTGCTGGATCAGAGCAGGGAGTTGAGACCCGTTCCAACCCCACGGCTCTTTCTATCCCTGTGCCTTGATCAACCAATTAGGACAGGGGTCTGGGACCTGCCCCTCAGCATGACAGTTCCTGGTTATCTCCGGGCCATGCAGGGAAGCCTGCATGTGCAGCCTGGCATTGGCTGAGGACTGCTCAAAACAGGTCAGTCCCCCAGCTACTTCCAGGCACGCATGCTTCCCCGTGTAGCCTGGGGCTAACTGGGAACTGTCTCAGTCAGAGGCAGGTCCCAGCCAACTCTAGGCTGGGCAGGGAACTGTCCCCATGCAGAGAGCTCCCAGCCCCTGCTCTGTGATCGCAGAGCTGGGTGTGAGGTGGGGGGAACAGGCTGGGGAGATTGTCCCCCACAGCTCTGCACTCATGGAGCTGGGCAGGGAACAAGCTCCCCAGCCCCTGCCTGCAGGGAGCTCCCAGTACTGGCTCCAGGATGGCAAAGCCACTGCTGGGAGATCCTTATCTCCCAGCCTGAGACCTGTGGCCCTCTGGCCGCAGAACCACTTCTGAGAGATAAGGGTCTCCCAAGTCCCCCTGCCCTTCATCACAGTGGTGGAGTAGGGGCTGGGAGATAAGGATCTCCTAGCCCCCCACTCTGCAATTGTGATCTGGGAGCAGGGGTCTTGGAGCTCCCTGTTGCCATGGCAGGGGGGACATAGTCCCTGCCGGGGCTCTTGTGGTGAAGCCCACCCTGGCAGCAGGCAGCTTCCAAGAGCAGGGACATACCTCCCACCCTTTCATTGATGGCAGACTGGGACCAGGTTTGGTTCCTGGCCAGGCATCTACACAAGCACTATGGCACCATTACTAATGCAAAGTAAATTTGCTACTTTCATTTGCAGCTATCAAATTTAGTTAGGATTAGGGAGATTTGGTGGGAGTGTTTACACATGCATTTAAGCTTGCCTAAATTTAATGTGCATTAGCTTAACAGTCATTAAGTGGGTTTAGACAGGCACCTACATATGCAGTCATTAAAGCTCATTAACGCTGTGTATGGACTGACTTGGGACTAAAGCGCTTTAACATATCTACTGTAAGTTAATGTGCTTTAACTATTTGTGCCTAAATTCACCATTTTAATGTGCATTAAAGGCACACACATGTAGATACGAACCCTTAATGCATATTAACTTAAAGTGTCACGTGTAGACCCACCCACTGTGAAGTAAGCATGTGCACATGAAGATTCATTTGCCATTAAGTGTCTGGTGTAGACGTGCCCTCTACATGATGCAGAACCACATGAGAATTGAAATGCATCCACTGATCCCATAATTTATCTTGTCTTTCTATTATTCTTCTTACTCCTCCATATGACCCTAGTTTCATCCTCTTCACATTCCAATCCTCAAGCAAGATTCAATGGGTGACATTTCAAAAAAAAAACAAAAAATCAAATTAAGACAGTTCCTTCTTTTGCCCTAAATGAGGTTTCCCACTCTCCCAAAAGTTCCTTTTATAAAGAATTTACATTGGCTGGAGACGGGATGGATAATATGCAGTCCAGGAAATATCACAGATTGAAGGTCATGACCTTTTGGCATTTGAACCTTTATAATGCTGAGCATAGAAGATTCTCAGCTTCACAGTACACACACAGTACTTGCTGCTAGCCCTGAAAGACAATAAGATACTGGAATTCAAAAACAAAGCACGGTTAGTCCCTTAGCATTCCTCAGTCTCTGACCAATAATAGTAATGTGGAGTAATCTCTTGAATATCAACATTGAGCAAGCTGAGCAGGTCATCCCAAGTGGCACTGATAAAAGCCACATATTGTATAGGCTGCATGTGCCATGCACACTGCAGACAAACTATTTTAGGATGCTTTAGAGCGTCTTCCAAAATGTTATTCTGGCTGGTTTTTTTATTCCCTTGTCTGTAAAGCCAAGTGCATGAGTAACCATGAAGCCAGCTGTGCAGGAAACAGATGGAGAGAAAAAAAAACCCTTATAAATATATCACCTGAAAAACCTTCTTAAAATAGACTTTCTATACATAAATCTGTCAGAATGTAATGCCTGGTATCTTGGGGCCTTGACAGAAGAGAAGTGGGACCCACTGTGAAGGAAAGATTTTTATATTTTGAATGGTACTCCCTCCTCTTCTTCTCACTATTTTTAGCCCTGCAAGATTCTGATGTTTCAGACTTCAACTCCATAACAAGCCTATGTATTAGAAAGCTTTTGCTGACCTAAGACTAAGCATCAATTATGCTGGGACCCAACTCAGGGCGATTTGGGGGGCAGAAAGCATGCTTTATGTTGTGGAGAAGGAAGAAAATTTAGTGGGCAGGCTAATTTTTTTAAAACAGAATACAAATATTTTTGAAGCTTCTCTGAGGATTGGAATTTTAAAATACCATGCAGAGTCCTGAAAGGTTGATCAGTGAGCAGAAGTCAGCTGATGCCAGCAAGGATATCTAATTATGTGCATATTATTCCATGCCTGTATATTTATTTCTCAGAGCAGCTGTACATAGATGCAAACCAAAGCAAAAACAGAATCAAATCATGTGGTTTCAGTTTGATTTAATGAAAATATTGTCCCCTCTGATAAGCATGTTATCCAAAATGTCAGTGCTGACCTACTTAGTGGGGCAATGTCCAAGTGATTCACTGGTGGGGGTGGGGAGCAACCTTAAGTCAGTAAATGTATGTGTGTGTTTATCTACAATGCAAAGCAACTGTGCCAAGCAATGGCACCCCAAATACTGCACTGCTCTATGCAGGCTATTTCCTGAACTGGAACCTTTGTACCT
Organism: Crocodylus porosus; assembly: GCF_001723895.1. NCBI lineage: Eukaryota > Metazoa > Chordata > Crocodylia > Crocodylidae > Crocodylus > Crocodylus porosus. The sequence continues at coordinate 2,516,350 of NW_017728914.1, read as the reverse complement.
CAGAGTCAAAGCATGGAAAAAATATGCCTGGCCAGCTGCCTCTCACCCTTAGGCAATGCCCAGGGCACATGCCCCATTTGCCCACCCCATGTTACACTACTCGTGTAACTGCTGAGTGACAGTGTCATTTCACACACCAGCAGGAAGCAAATGTGGCTACACTGCTCCAGGTTGGGAAGCAGTGTATGCAGAACCTCACTGTGTATTTGAGGGCAATGCTGTCTAGTGCTGCAAGTCTGAAGTGTGATAAAATAGCCATGGTCAACTGCACATCGGAAAGAACAGCAAATATTCAATTGCAAATATATTCATATGCAGAACTGTTCTTGCTCATGACTATGACTGCATATTCAGATGATCCTCACATAAACAGCATTTTTGCACCTAACTCTGATCTGAAAAGATTTATACTCAATTAAGCCAAAAAAGTAAACTCAGGCAATTCACAACCTGATTGCAGATGTTCCACAAAAAGAAAAAAAGCTAAATGTAACAAATTATTCACAGTGGATGCAGTTGGCAGCAAATACTAAATGACTGTGCAGTACCCGGCGGGCACATGGGTCCAGGGGGCACATGGGTCATTTCTGATTCTATTGCACAGTAGCAACAACCTACTGTGTAGTAACCTGTTGCTACTGCACATTAGTGGCAGTGTCTCTCCTTTATTATAAGTCCAATAACACATGGATCAGAGGGAGAAAACAAAATATAACTATTAAGTAGAAAAAAATGCCTCTAAAATATTCCCAATATTTTTTCTGTAGAAAAGAATATCATTTATCTTAGCTGGGTCCAAGGTTTTTAAATAAATTGTGCCTCATTACAAAGTTTTTCCCCTCTCCAACCTGCTGCTATATGAGGTTGATGGCCCAGTGTAGAAGGCAATTTTAACACTGCTACATCTCTGACAGATTGAACAAAAGCATGATTTCTACAGCACCTATTTGGCTCAGTGCTAGTTTGAAAGTAGGGGACAAATTCATGTGATTAAATGCATCATTTTGCTGAATTGGGGCCTAAAATAGAAGCACAGTTCAAATCAAGTTTCCCTCTAAGTGGCCTCTTGGACATTCAAGAGGCAACTATGTAAATGTGCAGAGATACAGTGTGGGTATCTATGCTCCTTGGTGGCAATTTCAGGATCAGCAGAAACGTTCACTAGTACAAAACAATGTAGGTCTCTCTGTCTCCTCATCTATAAGGACTGAATGCTGATTCCCTGGCTTCACCTGCCTTGTTGACTCAGAAGGAAAGAACCTATTTAAATTCTCAAACTCACTTTCCCATATTGTCTATCATTATGCTGAGAATGAGGGTATAAATTAATTTTATTTTGACTATTTAAACATTATCATCTCCAGTTTAGTTTATCTGGGATGGGGAGATGAGGAATTTATTTGGTTTGTACTAAGTTTGTTGCTAACTGGTGTTTTATATTCACTTACATGCATCTAGACATTATGATAGCTGCATTTGTTATAAATCAAAACATAACTAACGGTATTTTAAACTAAGTAAGATGGCTTCCTCTTTTTAACTAATCAGATTATTTAATAATTAAGAAGCTTTATAGGTGTGGCAGTGCTAACCTATTGGCTACATCCATACGAGCACACCTGTATTTTGTGGTATCTCAAAGTCTTTTGAGGCACTGCAAAATGCACCCAATGCACGATTTGGTTTTCCGCACTGCAAATATGCAGCATAGAGCCAAATTTAGATTCCAGGAAATCCTGGTATAAAAAAAAAAATCATGGAAAAAAAGTGGGACAGTGCATGTGGTGGCAGAGTGCACCACCTAAAACAGGAGCCTGGCTGGCCAAAGCCATGCTCTGGCTACTGGCCAGGCTCCGCGCTCCCAGATTGCCACCACTGGAGCCTTGGGAGGCCCCCGGGATCTCAGGTAAGGCTGCTGGGGCCAGCCCAGATCCTGGCCCCAGGAACCCTTACCCCACCTGGAGCATTTTTTCCCCATGCTAACCCCACATGCAGGAGCGTATGCTGGCGCAAAAAGTAGCAGCACAAATTTGTGCCCCTGCTTTTTCCCCCACAGCATCCGTATCCCCCTTCTTATGCAGATGCAGCCATTGAATGTTTTCACAGGACTGTATCATGAATTAATAAGCCTATTACTAGTTTCAGTAGAAATAATTTTGCTTCCCTATAACGTCACTCCTTATGCTTTTGAGTCAGGGGCAGGGACGGGGGGAGGGACACCAGTGTGCTTAGTCCCATTGTGATTGCTAATGTATGAACACAGAAAGGTAGGCCCTGTTTTATATATCTCACAATCTCAGGGGATGGGAAACAAATTAAGAAGAGTTACAATGGGAAGGGACATATCACAAAATGGCTGACATGAAATTATAATATGTAAAAGCTAAATACAAAAATCTTACCACTGAATAAAAATGGCTAACATGCCACTACTTAGCCTTCATCTACTGCAGGAAAACTGAGGACAACAGGGTAAATCCCACCTGTAACGCATTTCATTTGACTGAAAGTCTGTGCCCTAATTATAGAATGTGTGTGTTTTTGCTTATGGGCATGTCCATGTTGGAAAAATAATTAGGTCCTTAATGCAAGTTACTTAACTTTTGTTAAAAGTAGGGGTGCACTGATAAAGACTTTCTTGGCCGACACCAATAGCCAATGATTAACCAACCATATCAGCTGATACCGATCTGATAAGTCAGAGGTGGGCAAAATGTGGCCTAGGGGCCGGATGAGACCTGCCAGGCCATTCTATCCAGCCTGTGGGGCCCCTAAAAAATTTAGAAAATCAACATTAATCTGCCCGGAAGCAGGGGTAGAAGAAGCTTGCCCTGTTTCCCATGTTATATCTATTCTGTAGATAAACCAAGAAGCCCTATTCTAGAACTGCCAGTCTGACACCTTCTACCAGAATTGAAACCAGTGAGAAAAATAAGAAAAACCTGCATATGTATAGAGGGGGAAAAAAAATAATCACTTACCCACTAGTTCCAGGTCTCTGGGCCTGAGAGAAGCGCCAGTCAGTATTAGGCTGTGCTTGCTGCAAGGGAAAAGAAAAATGTTTTAATGTTTCTATTCTTGACTTTAGATATCAGAGCAACCTGGTCCAAGATTATTCCAAAGTGAAAATCGAGATATGCTGAAGAAGGGCTGTAAATAGATAAAAGAGCATAATTTTAAAATGAAATTGAGCAATAAGAAAAGTATTTTTTTTTCAAGGGAAACAAACCAACCAGGACAAACAAACAAAATAAACAATGAGACTCTGTCCCTTTCCCTGTCCCTTCTTTCCATAATATTTCTGAAGCAAGATTTTTGCTAGGAAGCATAACAGAACAAGTCAATGAATAATTTTCCAAAAGCAGGTTGGGAAACCAATCTGTGAAAGAAATGAAGCATATGATAAAAACTGATGACATCAATTTAACTTGAAGAACTCTATAAATGTAATGAGCCTGGGAGGAAACAGAGCTAATTGACACTGAGAAGGGTATGTTTAAATAGCAAAAGCTAGAATAATATCAAAACTTCCTAATCCATCCTTTCTCTGTTTTTAAAAATGCCTGAACCCAATCCTGGCTACACAGTCTGTATTTTGATCAGTCTCTTCCTGGATGCTGTTGTCTTTGATGAACTGCAATATATTTTTCTGTCCATGGCAAAAACAAGTTGCCTTCCACAATAACATGCATTATTTGTTTAGGGGACACAAGAGACTACAGACATAACAGCACTCTAAAAACTTGGTTACTGGCCTTGAATTACTTTCCACCCACATTGTTTTATTATCAGACAATGGACAATTTGTAAATAAAGAAATACATGAAACAGCTTTGTCTATTTCTGGTTTGAATCAACTCTTTGTGAAGAAAGCTAAATGGCAGAACTGTTTTCTGTCTGAAATACAAGTAGTTCTAAGAATCATTCTAGCCATGTTCTTAATTAACTTGGGAGTAATAATGTGCTACCTGAAACACTACAAAGATTTCTCTTGAGCTATGCTGGGAATGAGCAGTCTAGGCTCTATAAAGCAGAACAGCAGCCATACAAGATAATACAGCCTGTACATGCAATTAGTAATGAAAATGGAAACAGCTGACCTAGTTTTTCATTTCACAGAAGATTTGATATCACTAATTTACCCAAGCATTGGTGATTATGATAAAGAAAAGCAGAAGGATAACTGCTGACTTCCCCAAAACAGAGACATCATTGCTGTATAAGTTGGGTGTAGACTAAATAGCAGACAAATAAGAACTATACACTCAGTCACATACACAGGTACAAAAATATATGCATATTAGGCTACTAGTTTTTTAAATGTATATGCAATAATGTATATAAACAAATGCACAAAATCATTTTGTAAAAAAGGCCTCCTTTCTTATTTTCTAAAATGATGTTCTAATTGTCACTTTCTATTTTAGGACAGAGGGTTACAGACATCAATATGATTTTAAAGCTGAATCCCAAATTATCAAAACTAGGTGTCTAAATAATTGGGTATTTAAACAAAAGTAGCTTTTTTCAGAGGTGTTAAACATCCCCACATTGTACTGAAGTGAGAGGGAGATGTGAGTGCACAGCATATTTTACAATGGAAACATGTATTTAGGTACATTAGTATGGATTTCTGCACTTCACTTTAGGGCTCCCAGTTTAAAGAAGTCTGGTATGGTCAGCGGTTAATACAACACCCAACTCATCAATTGATAATTTCTATAGCACACCTGTAAAATATTGAAACAAAGAAGCCTGTTTCATAAACCACTCTGTTCCAAGTATAGCTTAAGGTCCATAAAGTGGCAAAAGTTAAACATGAAAAACTTTCACATACAATTAATAAGGCAATGTATTATGCCAAAAACAACAACACACAAAAATGCCTTTAAATGTCATGGAAAAAAAATCAACCCAAATCCCCAGACCAGCTACTGCTAATGTAGGAGCTTTAATTCTAGTAGTAGATGCTATTTACACCTTCACCGCCCCTGCCTCTTGCTAGGGGGGTGATGGCAGTAGCTGTTCTCCAGAAGGCTGCTAAGTGTATTTAAAGGACTGGAAGAGAACAGCATGCTAACATGAGTATTTATGGGTAGCTGCACTAACAGACAAGTACAACAAGGCACAAATTAATCTTACCCCATCACAAGGACTGGCTAAGGTGCTGCCCACCTGCTCAAAGGCAGCCATGCTTTCTCCAGTAGAAGAATGGCTGAAAGGTTTTATGAAGAGGAAGTCACCTTGATCAGACATTGGAGATAAACAAGATTTGTAGCATTGTGCCTGGGAAACCAGGCCAGTTCCTCCAAGGCCTGGTTTCAGCTGCCCACGAAAATATGTGGTGGGCTCATGGCCAGCCCTCCTGCAACAGAATATGCTAGGCCAGCCCACAGCTCCAGGGCTAGCTTTGAGGCACTTAGCACCCAAAATGGCTAGCATTGCACACACTACCAGAGAGATGGCTACCAAAGAAATTATGAGATAGAGGGTTAAACTGGAAGCTCTGGATGGTGATTTAGGAAGTTCCATGGACTTGGCAAAGTCTTGCAGGCTGTTCTCTTCCAAGGGAATGAGGAGAGTAACTGAAGCTGACAGAGAGGGAGTCCCATTATCTTGCACCAGGACCACCAGCCTGTGGGACAGGCCCAATTCCCTGAGGGACTGAGTTATTCGTATCTCCCCTGAGTGGTGCTCTACACTGAAAGGACATGGCTCACTGCTCTCCTGAAGCAAGTAAGACAGCCAAGCATTGTGACCACTGTCAGCATCAACAGCCACAATTTTGGTTACCAGGTAGCCAGGTTCTGCAGAGGCCGGGACAGCCTGCTGGAAGGCAGAGCCCTCCGGAACTGAGGGATAGATAATGGTGGGAGCATTGTCATTCTGATCCAAAACAAACAAGTGGACTATGGCCGTGCTGCTCAGAGGTGGAGACCCAGCATCCTTCACCTCCACAGGCACCTGGAACACTTTCTCCTGTTCATAGTCTAAAGCTTGCAAAGTATAGATGGTGCCATTTTCCTGGTTGATGTGAAAAAAGGTTGATAAAGGTAAATCCTGGCCTCCATGATCCACAATGGAGTATGACAGCTTGGAGCTGACACCTACATCAGGGTCAGAGGCTGATACAGAGAAGATGGATGTCCCAGGAAGTGTGTTTTCCTGCACATGAGCTGTATAGGAAGGGCTGGAAAACCTTGGTGCATTGTCATTCACATCAGCAATCTGAAGGAAGATGGTTTTCTGTGTGGAGCGCTGAGGGGACCCAGAGTCTGTGGCTCTCACTGTGATGTTGTAGCCAGCAGCTTTTTCCCGGTCCAAAGGCCCATCTGTAACCACGGAGTAATGCCCTTTGAAGGAAGTCACCAACTTAAATGGAAGGTCTTTAGTTATGTGCAGATGGACTTGTCCATTTTCCCCAGAGTCACTGTCCTTGGCAGCAATGAGTGCAATCACAGTGCCATGGGGTGCATTTTCTTGTACTGGGCTGGACACAGAGGTGAGCACAATCTCTGGGCTGTTGTCATTGACATCAACCAGCTCCACTCTCAGGTTGCAATGACCCTCCATTGCTGGGGATCCCTTATCTCTGGCTCGAACTGTGATCTCATAAGCACTGGATTCCTCAAAATCCAAAAGGGCTTTGGTTCTGATCTCCCCTGTGAGAGGGTCTAAGCTAAATTGCCTGGGAAGCTTATCTGGAGCGTTATTGCTGGCTTTGAAAGAATATTCAACCTCCCCATTGGGGCCTTCATCCAAATCTGTGACATTCACCTTTGTAACCAAGGTGCCCACTGGTAGATTTTCTTCCAGATAAATGGTGGAAATGGGAGGTTCACACACAGGAGAGTGGTCATTGGCATCCAGGACTTGAATCGTGATCTGGGCAGTGCCTGACCTAACTGGATTCCCACCATCCAGAGCAGTGAGGGTCAGATGATGGGCAGCCACCTTCTCTCTATCCAGGGATCTCTCAAGCACTATCTCAGGCATTTTAACACCATCCCCCCTCACGCTTATGCTCAGGGCAAAGTAATCACTGGGACTGAGCTGGTAGGTGGAGATGGAGTTGGAGCCCATATCCGGGTCTTCTGCTACCTCGAGGGGCAGCCGAGTCCCAGGACTAGCGACTTCGCTGATCTCCAAGGAGACTTCCTGCTTCGGGAACTTGGGGGCGTTGTCGTTGACATCCAGGATGTCCACCTCCACGCGGTGCAGCTGCAGGGGGTTCTCCAGCACCAGCTGGAGGTGCAGGGAGCACGTGGCGCTCAGCCCGCACAGCGCCTCCCGGTCTAGTTTCTCATTCACAAGTAAGACTCCGCTGGCCAGGTTCACCTGGAAATACTCGCGCCCGCCTTCGCTGACCAGGCGCAGGTTGCGGGCAGCCAGGCTCCGCACGTCCACCCCCAGCTCCTTCGCCAAGTCCCCCACAAAAGAGCCCGGCTCGCGGTCCTCGGGCACGGAGTATCGAGTCTGTGCAGCGGCCGGATCCGCCAGGGAGAAGGCGGCGCCGAGGAGCAGGAGCTGCCATTGCAAACTCCGTCTCCAGTGCATGCCGAGCCGCGTCTGGCGGGCGTGTGAGCGCTGCAGTCCGGCGGCGCCGCCTGCCCCCGGCTCCGGACCGACCGCTGCGCCGCCGGTTCCGAGATCCCCGGAGCCCCGTTCTCAGCTGCTCCCGGGTGACCCGAAAGGGCGACGCGGCTGCAGGAAGGCAGCTGGAGCTGGGGGTGGGGAGCCGATCACAAAGGCACAGTTCAGCAGCTCATTGGCAAACAGCGGCGCAAAGTCGGCAAGCACTGGAGACTGACAAGCGACACATCGCACCTCCCAGCAGCGTCGCCCCTTCCCCAAACCCCCTCCTCCCCCGCCGCCCAGCCTGCTCCCCTTGCCCCAGCCCCGTCGCTTCCACACCCGGCAGGGAAGAACTCCGCGAGTCGCTGACAAAGCGAAACCCGGAGCCCCGCGCGGACTGTCAGCTCCCGCCCGCCAACAAATCCGAAATTGCAGGTGCTGAGCACTGAGCAGGCAGAGCTGCCGGCGAGCCCTGGGGCTTGACACGACCCGCCAGGGCGCGTCGGGGGAGCAGGCGGGCAGAGCGCTCGCCCCCCTCCGCGGCCGGGCTGCCTGCACCGAGCGGTATCCCGCGAGCGCCTTCAAACCCTCAGGCTACTTGTGTCTCCTGCCTCTAGGACCCAGGCGTGAGCAGGCAGGCTGGGGCGCACGGGCCGGGGTCTCTGACCAGGCTGGGTCAGCTTGGGGGCGCCGGAGCCGCAGGGTCAGTACTTGATGCTCACCTCACTAGAGTAGCAGAGATCAGGTGCGTTGCTGCCCGAGGTGTTTCCCGAGGGTTTCATGAACATGAACTCGCTGATGTCCGAGACTGGGGAAAAGCAGGATCTGTATCCCCGGGCGGGGGGAGCCGTGGGGGTCACCTGGACACCGATCATGGTGTCCGCTGCGCCGGGCTGGTACTGCAAGTGTCCTAACAAGTGGTTCGGGGGAGGACCGAGTGTGTCCCCCTGGGCACAGCAGCCGAGGCCGGAGGACTCCGCGCGGGTCTCACGCCTGAGGCATCGGACACCCAGACCCACCAAGCCAGCCAAGGAGATCGCCGAGACGATTGCTAAAGAAGCGATCAAGTACAGAGTTATGTCGGGAATGTTGTCGCTTTCTGCAGTGTGAGCCCTGAGTCCCCGGAAGGCTTCCGGAACACCCTCCTCCAGGAGCACCAGCACAGTGACAGCCGTGGACAAGGGCGGCTCTCCCGCGTCCTTAATCACCACGAGGAGCTCCTGCGCCTCTGCGTCCTGCTCCTCCAGGGCTCTGGCCGTCCTGATCTCTCCAGAGCGCAAGGCCACGCTGAAGAGACCGGCTTCCGTAGCCTGCTCCAAGTGGTAGGAGAGCCAGGCGTTCAGTCCGGAGTCCGAGTCCACCGCCCCGATCTTGGCTATTAAGGCCCCGGGGGGAACAGAACGAGGGATCTTGAGCTGAACCGTCGCGTCCCGCCCGGCCGGAGGAAACCGCACGCCGGGTGCATTGTCGTTTTGGTCCGTGACAAAGACGTGCACGACGGTTCTGTTGCTGAGAGGTGGGGAGCCGCCGTCTGAGACTTCCACCTGGACCTGGAAATAGGGGGTTTGCTCGTAATCAAAAGACAGCAGGGAGGAAATTTGCCCATTGCTTGGATGTATGGCGACGTACCGGGAAGGCTCGGCAGCAGGGCCTGGGCCTGCGCCGCTCACAATGGAGTAGGAAAGCCGCGAGTTTTGGTCCAGGTCGAGATCCACTGCAGACACAGTGAGCAGCACTCGCCCCGCCGGGTTGTTCTCCGGCACCATGACCTCGTAGGAAGCTCTCCCGAACCGCGGTGGGTTGTCATTGACGTCTGAAAGGGCAACGGCGAGAACGATGTGTCGGGAGAGAGGGGGATCCCCCAAGTCAGCGGCGACGATGGTGACGTTGTACTGGGGGATGGTCTCGCGGTCCAGCGGGGCACTGGTGAGCAGCGAGTACTGGTGCTCAAAGTCTTTCCGCAGAAGGAAGGGGAGGTCGCTGGGCACCTGGCACTGGACCCTCCCGTGCTCCCCTGAGTCTCTGTCCCTGACATGTAGCACGGCAACTACGGTGCCAGGAGGGGCATCCTCGCTCAGGGAGCTAGAGAAGGAGGTGACAGCTACCTCGGGGGCATTGTCGTTCACGTCCGCGACCTCCACCACCACACTGCAGTGCTCCTCCATGGGAGGGGAGCCCATGTCCCTAGCCTCCACTTCAATCTCGTACAAAGCCGCCACTTCGAAATCGACCCTGCCTCGAACGCGGATTTCTCCCGTTTGATCCTCTATTGCAAATATCTCGCGCAAGGCTTCGGAGTTGTGGCTGCTCAGCGAGTAGCGCACGGCTCCGTTAGTCCCTTCGTCCACGTCCGTGGCGTTCAGCCTGGCCACGAGGGTTCCCAGGGGCGCGTTTTCCACGAGGCGGACGCGGTACGAGGGCCTGTCGAAGACCGGGTGGTTATCGTTGGCATCTAAGACCTGGATAGCAATTCGCGCTTTGCTGGACCTGGGCGGGGAGCCGCCGTCCTCAGCCGTCAGAACCAAGTAGTGGACGGCCCTGTGCTCCCGGTCCAGGGCCTTTTCCAGCACCAGCTCCGGGAATTTGCCTCCGTCTGTGCGCGCCTTCACGTTGAGGCTGAAGTTCTCGTTGGCGCTGAGGTGGTAGGTCTGCAAAGCGTTGGAGCCCACGTCCGGGTCCTGCGCCGGCTGGATCGGGAAACGGGCACCCAGAGACGCCAACTCGTAGATCTGTAACGCGACCTCGCTACTCGGGAACGCTGGAGGGTTATCATTGATATCCACGATTTCCACCTCAATGCGATACAACTCCACAGGGTTTTCAATTGCGAGTTTCAGGTGCAGAGAACACCGGTAGTTCTGCCCACAGAGATGTTCTCGGTCTATTCTGTCGTTGACCACTATAACCCCTGTGTTCACATTGACAGAGAAATACTGAGAATCAGAATCAGAAAGTACCTGGAGATTGGCAGCCGCCAATTTTGCCACGTCAGTCCCTAGATCCTTAGCAATGTTTCCCACAAAAGCACCCCGCGTCAGTTCCTCCGGGATAGAGTAACGGATCTGCGCGGAAGCACTCTGCAAAAACAAACAGAAAGGGAAGAAACGCGGGAATCCCAGAAACCAGGCAGACTTTCCTGATCTTCGCATCTCGCTAAAATCCACAGAGGGATGCGATGCACTGCAAAGAAAGTCTGTCTGCTTAAACTCCTGGAAGCTGATCTGTGGTTCTGTAACGCAAACGGGGGTGGGGGATGGGGGTCTGTGGTCACTGTTTACCTCTCCCATTCATTGTTTTGGGCTCAAATTGACAGAATCTTGTTCGGCTCCGGTGGAAAGGGGAGGGGTGAGCGCCGATCTCCAATATTAGCCTCTTATTCATTGGCCGAGAGTGTCTTTCCGTTCATCCAATCAGCAGGCACCTTCCCAGTACAGCAACGCAAGCACCAATCCATGTAGGGAAGTTGACACAGTGCAGTGAAGGCCCTTGCAACCTGCAAATTTTAACCTAGAGACACCAGGCAACAAACAGACAATAGAAAGCAAAGCTAACTCGCCGTGATCGCAGCGTGTGTGTCAGCCACGGCGCCTGCAGAACTGTTAGCTGGACTGATGATTTTTCAACAGAAAAGCGTTTTCTCTAAAAACCACTGGTTGATCTTTTGAATAAATCAAAACGCTTTAAATTAGACGCAGAAACCCGCAGCCGCTGTCGTTTAAAGTTGAATGTTAGTTAAATGAAAATAAAGACTAATGTCTGTTCCTCTCTTCTTCCCTCCCTCCCCCATCAGATCTCCTAGATAAATATAATTTAAGTACTTGTTTTCACACTCCAGGAATTCATAATCATGTTATAAGGTTTTCATTGCTTAAAGGACAATCAAATGAGAACACACAGGATGAAAGGATCTGGGACTTTCTGACTCACACACTAATTAGCAGCCCGTTGCGTTAGAGTGCGTCTGAAAGATCTAATTTACAAGCGACATTTCTAGCGTTATTTCACACATGCCCAACAACCCAAAGAACCCGTTGGTGGCCCGGCGCACTCACGATGCTGACACATTTTTGTGGTTTGTACCCAGACACGATGCTGCTCTATCCTCGCTCACGCACAAAGTACGTTTTGAGACACAGGGGCACTTGTGAGGAATGAAAGGCAAAAGCACTCTCACCTGGCCGGGTTCGTTCAGTGTATTTTTACCAGGTAGGAAAGCATCAGTTTCCATCGGAAGGGTGCTGGCGGGGGGACAGCTCAGAGGTCTCAGAAACGTGAAATCACTCCTGTCTGACCCCGGAGAAAAGCAGGTCCGATAGCACTGGCTCTGAGTGTCTGCAGGCCTGAGGGTCACCTCCATGTACTTCAACGTGCCATCCGAGTTCAGCTGAAGCTTTGGGCTGGAGTGTTTGAAAAAATCCCTGGAGGGCGACTCGCTCAGGCCGCAGCAGGGGGACTCTCTGTCTTTTTTCCTAAGGCATTTTGCAGACAGTACGATGAAAGTAACCAGAGAGACCATGCTAATGGCCACTAGCGCAATAATCAGATAGAGGGTCAGGTCAGGTTTAGCTTTGGGATCTGGAAGGAAATCGCGAGCTTTGAAGCTTTCCTCAGACATCTTTTCTTCCAAGGAAACCAGGATGGTGACCGTGCTGGACAAAGCAGGGTCCCCGTTGTCCTTGACGAGCACGAGGATTTTCTGCTCCGCGAGGTCTAAGTCTTGGAACCCGCGGGCAGTCCGGATTTCTCCCGTGTAAGGAGAAACCCGGAACAAGGTGGGATCTGTAGACTGCGGCAGCAGCGAATAGGAGAGCCAGGCGTTATGGCCAGAATCTGCGTCTACCGCTGTGACTTTGGTGACTAGGTACCCCGCTGGTGCAGACTGGGGGACCCTGTGGGGCTCTGCAGCCCCTCCGCCAGTCACCGGGTACAGAATGGCGGGGGAGTTGTCGTTCTGATCCAGAATAAAAATGTAGATGGTCGTATTGGAGCTGAGACGTGGAGACCCAGAGTCCTGCACAGCCACGGGAATCTGCAAGACACGAAACTGCTCAAAATCAAAAGTGCGCTGGGCATAAATATTTCCATCGTCCGGGTTAATATGGACAAAAGACGAGGCAGGGGCGCCCTGGATTTCGCTTTCAACTATAAAGTAAGTGAGACGGGAATTGTCTCCTTCGTCTGGGTCAGCAGCGGACACAGTGCAGAGCAAGGAGCCCGGGGCGTTGTTCTCCTGCAGGAAGGAGTTGTAGAAGGGCTGGGAGAAGCTAGGGGAGTTGTCATTGACGTCGGAGATGTTCAGCAGTATAGTGATCTTCGTGGTTAGAGCCGGGGACCCCGAGTCCCTGGCGGTCAGCTCAATCGTGTACTGGGCAATCTTTTCTCTGTCCAGGCTCTCGCGGGTGATCAGAGAATAGTGGTTGTCGAAGGATTTGATTCTGAATGGCAAACTTGGTGGGATTTCTAGGCTCACCTCCCCGTTGACCCCAGAGTCACGGTCTTGCACATTCAAGAGCCCCACCACGGTTTCCAACGGAGTGTTTTCAGGCACTGGATTCACCAGGGAGGTCATCAGGACCTCTGGGGAGTTATCGTTGGCGTCTTCCACTTCCACCTGAACGACGCAGTGGCCTTCCATTTCCGGCACCCCCTTGTCTTTGGCTTTTATGTGGATTTCATAGAAACCCGTTTCTTCGAAATCCAGAGCTCCCTGAACAGTGATCTCCCCGGTGTGGAGATCTAAGGCGAACAACTTCCGGATTGAGTCGGACGTGTGAACTCCAAAGGAGTACTGTACTTCTCCATTGGGGCCCTCGTCTGGGTCGGTAGCGTTGAGTTTAATGAACCGAGTCTCCAGCGGGGTATTTTCCAGAAGGCTGACCTTGTACACGGGCTGATCGAACAGCGGGGCATTGTCGTTGGCATCCAAAACAACCACGGTTATCTGTGCGGTTCCCGACCGGGCAGGCTTTCCTCCATCGAAGGCGGTCAGGACCAGCTGGTGTTCAGATTGCTCTTCCCGGTCCAGAGCTCGCTCCAGCACCAGCTCCGGGAAAAGTTTGCCATCCTTCAGGTTCTTTACGGTCAAAGAGAAGTGCGGGTTGAGACTAAGATGGTAGGAACTGACAGTGTTAGTCCCCACGTCTGGGTCCTGGGCATTGTCCAGAGGAAAGCGCGCAGCCAAGGTGGAGGATTCCGCTATCCTCACAGTGCGGTGGGTGGTGGGAAACCTGGGAGAATTGTCATTCAAGTCCAGAATCTCGACCTCCAGGCGGAAGAGCTCCAGGGGGGTTTCTATAACGACCTGCACGGGCAGCACGCAGCTCACACTGGCTCCACACAGGCTTTCTCGATCTATCTGCTCGTTCACCAGCAGATCGCCGCTGGCCAGGCTCACGACAAAGTACCGTCTGCTCTCCTCGGACCCCAGGCGCAGCCTGCGACCGGAAAGATCCGCCACTTTTAAGCCCAGGTCTTGAGCCACATTCCCCACCACTGTCCCCAGCTCCGATTCCTCCACCACTGAATAGCGAATCTGCCCAGAGACCCAGCCCCAGCCGCACAGCGAAAACAAACCCAGTACTTGCCATTTCCAAGGGGGCTGCCGGGGCCTTCGGGGCTCCATTTTTGAGTTCTCCTGTCTTAGGAGGAGTCTTTGTCCGGTCTCGGCACAAAGGACGAGCCGGGGTCTGGATATCAGCTGCTAAAATCCCTCGGTTTTCCTCTCCACAGCTATTACAACAGCTCTCAGATCTGCCTGGCTGCAGCAGCAATTGTTAGTCAGAGTGGAGGGGGTGGGATGGGGGAGGAGAGCTGAATCTCAGCCATGGCGCTGGAGGAGGGGAGTAGAACTAGGAAGAGCGGATCCCCGCATCTTAGATCAGCAGCTAATTGGATAACAGCTCCATCCGCTGTCGGCCAATGACAACCCCTCCTAAACCTTTTAAAGGTACATACACTAGCGCCTCTAGTCTGCGTCAGCAGGACCAACTCCCACAGAATTACGTTTCACAAGCTTTTAGTCATTCGCGTTGGCAGCTAAGTTTAGATGCTCACATTCTGGTTCTCAAGGAAACAGCATGTCTGGGAAGCACACAAGGTACAAACATCCTCACAGTGCCGCTTAAGCAACCACAATGGTGACTTCAGCTATCATCCATCTCCTCCGAACAAAGGACAAATCCCCGGCTGTGATGCATGCAGAGCTATGGTCTCTGTGATGAGTGGCTTTTTATGCTCTGTGAAAAGGTACTTAGTACAGCTTGGCCAGAAGAAGCCTCCACAGCACATTTTCACTCAGTTGGCAGAATGCCCTCAATATAATTTTCGAGCCTAGACATAACCAGATAAAAGGTCCTACTTGCTAAACACCCAGTAACTACCACCCTGCAACGCAAGACTCAGGAAATAATCAGTCACGGTGTCTCAGAGCCACAGGAATAATCCGGTACTCAAAAAGAGAGGAATGATCATTTTACCAGCACTGTGTGTGAGGATTTTGCTGTAGTTTTACAGAACAAGTGTGATTTTCAGAAATCTACAACTTGACTGTAAGGACTGCTGCAGGCAGACAACAGTGCAATTGTTAACGCTATGTTATATTCTGCCTTCTTCACCAAGGACTTGGATGTTAAAGCCAACCCCTCACTCGGAACTGAAGGGTAAACGATGTTCTCAAAACACGAGTCACCAGAAATATAAGTAATCTGTCAACAAATTGACAGCATCATAAAAATGTGCTAAATCACAGCCTATTTACAAAATGCAATTCACATTTCACTTTGCAAGCTCCTCGAGATGGCTAACATGCTGGAGAGTGTCCGTGTTCCTGGTGTCCTGTGAGCTAACCACGCACTTGCTTTTCTCTGAAGGAGTCTAAAGGGCCTTTGGAGAAAGGCCCTTTAGAGGTTAAAGAGGATAAAGAGAAAAGAATCTCCCACAAAGACAACCGAGAACCTCAGCTTCTGATCCAGCCTGACATTCATTTGAAGATCTCCAGAAGGTCTCAGCTTTCCACGGAGCTTCTTCCTTCCCAGAGAAGTAGTGCAAGGTGTGTCGGAGCGGCTGTGCTTCTCTGGCACTCAAGGCCAGAAATATATGACAAGAACAGCGAAGAGACCTGAGACCACGGGCAGAGTAGCAATGGGGCACATCAGCAACTGGGAAAAGTGTTTCAAGTCTGGGATGGGTCCTCCTTCATATTCATCCTTACAGGCGTCCTGGTAAACGTGGGTGGCTCCTCACTGCCCCTGACCACGAGGGCGGTCTCTGGTACGAGGCAGTTCTGTCCCAGGAGGGTTTGGGTGGCTCTGATCTCTCTCGTGCTGGCCGCCACCCGCTCCAGCTGGAAAGGGCCCGTGATCCTGGTACTGTAGATGTGATCTCAATCCCGTCCTCAGATGCTCTTCCCCTCCCCCCCCCCCCCACACACACGCAAAGTCCCATCTCCTAACCGCAGGCTCCTGGTAACCCCTTCACTCAGATTTTGTGAACTGCGCCCTCTTCAGAGCCCCCATTTCCTAGGATTCTTACCTCTCCAGTCTTCTTATGGACAATGATCAACTCGTGGGCTTTCCTATGAGTGAGATACTGAAAGAGTCGATCTCTCCATTTTCTCCTTATCTGGTCCCTCGTACTCTGTGTTACCCCGACTGACGCGTCTGGAGGATTTTCCAGCTTAGTACAGAACTAGTAGAAAACAGCTGAGACCAGGAGCAGGATTTCAGCAGCACCCGATTTAGCAGGAAACCCGCTGATCAGGGCCGTGATTTGCAGGCAGTGCAGAGCCTGCGAATCCGTACCCAGAGCCGTCCCCAGCACCAGATGGAGGCTTTCCTTCCCCTCGGCCATTCCTCGCATCAAGGTGAGGAAACCAGGCGGGCTCAGCCGGGAGAGCTGAGGGAGTGGGTCCCAGTGTGCAACTACCCTGCTCCCTCCACGCGCGCGGCGCGGGTGAAAAACGCGGGAGCCTTTCGACACCCTTTCTAGAGACCCTTGTGGAGGGCGGGGCCCGGCGGGAGCTCCGCGGGCAGCAGCAGGACGCCACTGCGCCCCGCCACAGCCCCGGCGCCGCTCGCAGCCCGAGCTCGGAGCTCCCTGCGGGCAGCCGGGAAGGAGCTGCAGCTGTCCAGAGGCCACCTGAGCAGCGTCAAGAGCCAGGCCAGGCTCCGGACGAAGGCCCGAGTAGCAGGACTGATGCTGTGTGCCCGCACCCGGGGGAGGACGACAGGAGAGCGACGCGCTACTTTTCCGAGTGTGGATGTGTCCCGGACCAGCACCCCTCCTTGCCTTCCCGCCGTGCTCCCGCTGTCACAGCAGCACCTGATCGGACAAATGGCTCCGGCTCTGCCTGCAGCCTGCCAAGGGGAGGCAGCTCGGCGGCCTCCAGAGCTTGAGCGCGCCGTGAGGTGCAATGCGAGGGCCCAGAGGCTTCCTCTGCACAGCAGCCCCTAGGAGGCTACGGGGCCGGGGGGGGGGGCGCGTGTTCAGTTCGCGTCGGAAAGGCTCAGTGAGCTGAGCCTGAGGTCGGAGAGCGGCGGGGCTTGGGCGTGGGACGCAGACACGGCCACGGCCCGAGCGCGACTGCAGCGAGCACGGAGAGCTGGAAGCGGAAGGCGGGTTTCGCCCTGGAGGGGCGGCAGGGACCGGAGGGCGCTGCAGTCTCTTCCCCACGCTCCTTCCTCCGCCGGCGCTGTCTCAGAGATGGCTCCAGCACCGGGGCTGGCGTCACTTCCAGGACGTCGTCATTCCCATCCAGGCGCCCGCTTTGACGCTGCAGCGCCCTTGCAGCCCCTGGCTCGTGGTGAAACACTCGCTCGCCATCCCCTGCTTCTGGGCGCATCGTGAACAGCGTGCTGTAATTACGGAGCGCCTACGTGATGCCCCCCTACGCCACCCCCAAAGTGACGGCGAGCGACCTTTGACAGGCAGGATGGCACCACAAGCTAATCAAGGACAGGGGAATTGTCTTTAACATCTGTGGCCCTTTGCTAGTAGCTCTGGACTGGGAGAACCCCGCAGATGTTCTGCCTGTTTCTCCCTATCCAAAGCTTTTCCCAGCACAAGGTCCTGAATGAGACGCCCATCACCGCGGTTCCTCGCTTCCAGACCACAGTGATCGCTGGCGATCACTTTACAGCCGATAGCAATCTCCTGATGGAGAAGGCGCGGGATCCCCCGTGTTAGGATCCTGCGCCTTCTCCAGCGGATCCGTTGTTCTGAGGACATCGACTCCCAGTTTTCCAAAAGCATCTCTCTTTTCAGGTATCAGGAAGGATTATCACTAACACCATCGCCTTGGGATCTTCGGTCACAAATTATAGTTACATCCTACATGCCAAAAGGCCCCTCCCATGTATCCGATCATTTAGAAGTAGAAGCCAGATCTATTCGGGAATGCTGCCGGTTAGCCACACCTGTCACCTGCAGCTCCCGAACTGGCAAGGAACTGATATCCGATACCTGAACTTTGGCATATTCTCCGAATTCCTCTGGACACAGCAACGGATCTATCCCGAAATGATGTCAAATGGCAAGAGAAAAAAAGAAGCTACCTGCCCCTACTGCTGCAGCTTAATTCCCACCGTTGCCCGCAACAGGCAAGACCTTTCCGGGTCCAGGGCGCTGAATCTTAATAATGATGCCATGACAATCAAGCTGGCTGCTGCCGAAGACAGGCTTCTCTTCTGCTCTCGCTATTGCTGCCTGTGCTTCGCCAGCCCTCCCAGGGTTATGCTGCATTTTCCCGGCTTCCAGGCTCCATTCACGCTGATTTCAGCACCTCATTGGCAGACAGCGCCAGGGGATTCAGCCAATGAGCAAAGCAGAGGAAATATTAAACCCGTAAGATTAATTTGTCACTGCTTTCCCATACGTGTTACTCCTGCACGTCTACAAAATGCTGAATTTCTCTCCCCATCACTTTCAACACTCACGTGACTTTTTAGTAGCGTGTTGACAATTGTGTATTTTCCTCACAAACCGCATACCACACCAGACTAAGAAACCCCGGGCTTCAGCCCTGGCAGAGAGGCATGTTTTCTAACTCAGATCAGTCAGATTAATTTAACTGGAAGCTCTTATGCAAGTCTAATTGCAGAAAATCAATTGGTAAAAAAACAGGCAAATATCCTACAACATTATTTCTTGACAAATAATATTTTTCAGGTGAAAATTCAATGCTATTTAAAATATAAAGAAACCAAGTGAAACCAAAGGACCCCCCCCCGAGTTTACATCCCTGGGTCCTACTCGAACCAAAGTCAGCACAACTACAACCCAACTCATTCAGTATATCTAGTGATGACCGTCAAAGTCAAATAATGTAGCCTAGTCTCATTCTCTTATCAATTATTTGACAACAAATATAATATGAAAAATATTAAGAACACTTATTACATACACAACTTACACATCTAGCAAGGTCATCAGAAAGGAATCCCTACTTATTTTAAGATCCAGTTTTCCCCCCATGTGAAACCACATACAAAATTATCGTATTCTAATTCATCCTAGACTTTAGATAGAATTAATTCAGAAGCACTGAAGATACAAATCTACACCGTCCCCACGAGATATTACTTTGCACCGGAAAAACAGACTCTTTCTCCTCTCAGTCATCTCAGTTCACGCAGTCCACCATACTAATTCCATAACTATAAGGTCTGGATTTTCACCTCCACGCACTCCCAAGCATAGCGAAGGTCCTGGATATGCGGACAGAGACTGGGGAAAATCGCTAAAGCTAACACTAATTAGCTGATTTCCTTTCGAAAGCTTAAAGCTCCAAAACAAACATTTCCCTTCACGTTTTCATTATACAGAAAACTTAAAAACAGATGAAGATAGATTATTTGAGAAGAGATTACAGTAGGTCTCAAGTTAACGTTTATACCCAATGAACACCTACCTGACCAACCAAGGATCCTTCCAAATTTACCCGTGCGCTAATTTGAATAAATAAATGCCTACTACCCCGTTTGCAGTGCTGCAGTCTCAGCGTGTCCTGAACCAGAGGACATTTGCACTAATTCTGCAGCTATTCAATACGAGTAATGTAGTAGTGAGAGGGATCCCCGGACCTCATTAGTAAAGCAATAGTTGTAGAGCAAGTAAACCCTGGAAATCTATTTCCGGCTGGCACTAGACAAACCGCCAAAGCCTATTTACGCCTGACAAATGTGGGCATGGAAGGTTAGCGTCATTCAATATTTTTCTTGTTCAGTAAATCCCAGTCGAACAGAAAGCTGCGGTACAGTTGTATGCGGCCAGAGTCAGTGCTTTGATCTGTGATCACCTCTGCCCGAGAACTGCCTACATGTTAACAAGAAGTGTAAGAAGGCTACGTTACCTGGCAGGGTGCAGAAAGCCTGCCCTGTGCGCCTAACACCTGGTGGTACAGTCCCGGCTCGCAGCAGTTCAGTGTGTTCTGGCAGCTCCCAAGGGGGCTGGAGGTCAAGGGCTTTTTCCCCAGAAAGTCGCTGTGGTGGGAGTTCGTGGTGAGATACGTCTGCTGGTAAAAACTCGGGGGCGTGAACCCGCTCCGGACAGCATCCACGTGGTTGAAAGGCCCCGGTGTTCTGTACAGAGAGCTCCTGGAGCTGCCGCAAATGTCCCTGGATTGCCTCCATTTGTAAAACTTATAGATGCCCGCTGCTATCACGGTGACAAAGAAGGTCACGGAGACCAAGATCACAGCCAGGGTTAGATAGAAGGTCAAATGGTTCTTTTTGTCACGCGTCGTGGCCAGTTTGGTGGCGTCCCGCAGGGCCTCCTTTGCCCTTTCCATCACAGTCACGGTGACGGTCATGCTGGAAGACAGAGCGGGCTCCCCGTTGTCTTTTACTAAGATGACCAAGGTTTGCATAGGAGCGTCGTCCTTCCGCGGCTGGCGGGCAGTGCGGATCTCCCCGCTGCGCAGCTCCACCGAGAAGAGGCTGGCGTCGGTGGCCGAAAGGAGGATGTAAGAGAGCCAAGCATTGTATCCCGCATCCGCATCCCAGGCTATGACCTTGGTGACCATGTGACCGGCGCTGACTGCAGGCGAGATCATCTCCGGGTAGGAAGACGCGCCGTTTGGCCGCGGGTACAGGACCGTGGGCGCGTTGTCGTTCTGGTCGGTGACGAACACATGGATTGTGAGGTTGGTGGCAAGGGCCGGGGTGCCTCCATCTTGGACACGCACCGTCATTCTGAACTCGGGCAGGTCCTCGTGGTCCAGGGAAACAAGGAGGTAGATGGTGCCATTCTCTCGATTAATAGAAAAATACCTGCCCAGGGGGTGGCTCGAGGGGCCGTTCTCCAGGATAGAGTAGGAGAGACGGGAGTTTTGGTGTAGGTCCGGGTCTGAGGCACTGACGTTAAATACTGGAACACCAGGGGGGTTGTTTTCTGCCACATAAACATCGTACGAGAGTTGGGAAGAGCTGGGCGCGTTGTCATTGACATCTGATACTTCCACCAATATCTGTTTCTCCGCAGACAGGGAGGGCGAGCCCGAGTCCTTGGCTATGACGGTGATATTATACTCAGACTCCTGCTCCCGGTCCAAGGCTGCTTTGGTTTTCAACGTATAGTAATTTTTAAGGGAGGAACTGAGCGTGAAGGCGATTCCATGGGAGAGGAAGCAGTTTACCAGCCCGTTGTCTCCGGAGTCCGGGTCAGTTACGCTCAACAAAGCTATCACTGTCCCGGGAACTGCGTCTTCGGGCACAGGGCTGTACACGGAGGTCACTTGGATCTGCGGAGCATTGTCATTTACATCAATGACTTCCACCAACAGTTTGCAATGAGCTACTTCCGGATAAGGACCCTTATCTTTAGCTTGTATATAAATCTCATAGAATTTCACTTCCTCGTAATCCAGCTCCCCTTTGACTCTCACTTCTCCAGTAGCAGAGTCCAACGCAAAGAGTTCTCGCACCTTGGCAGGCGTGTGACTACTGAAAGAGAAAACGATGTCCCCATTGGGCCCCTCATCCAAGTCATAAGCGTTGGTTTGGACAACCAGAGTGTCCCTGGGGGTGTTTTCCCTTACACTCGCTTTGTAGGTGGACTGGTTAAAGACCGGAGCATTATCGTTGGCGTCCAGGACATCAATCTGTATGTTCACACTGGCGGATCTGGGCGGGCTGCCCCCATCCAGGGCTGTAAGGACCAGCTGCAGCTTCTTTTGCTCCTCCCTGTCTAACTCCTTCTCCAGCACCAGTTCTGCATATTTGCTACCATCCCCTCGTGTCTGCACGTTGAGCACAAAATGCTGGTTGGCGCTGAGCCAATAAGTCTGCAAAGAGTTAATCCCCACGTCAGGGTCCTGCGCGCTCTCTAGCGGGAAGCGCGCTCCAGGCGCCACCGACTCACTGATTTCCAGTCTCATCTGGCTGCTGGGGAAAGCTGGGTCGTTGTCATTGATGTCCTGGATCTCCACAGCGCCGCTGAACAACTCCAGCGGGTTCTCCACCACAACCTCAAAGCTCAAGGTGCATGGAGAGAGAGCCCCGCAGAGCTCCTCTCGGTCTATCCGCTCCTTCACAAACAGCAGCCCGGTCTCCAGATCTGTCCCAAAGTACTTCCTGCTGCTTCCAGACACCACCCGGAGCCTGCGATCCGACAGCCGCTTGATATCCAGCCCTAGGTCCGCTACCACATTCCCCACTGCGGAGCCTTTCTGCGTTTCCTCTGGTATCGCATAGCGAATTGCGGCGGAAGCCCAGTCGGAAACGCCAAACACAAACAAAAGACTAAGTACTTGCCGTTTAGAGACCCGGCGGCTCCTTCCAGCAGCGCCGTTCATGTCCCAGAAGGGCAGCTCTGACGCAGGCGTGTACAAGGTTTGTTTCCTTTAGAAACCCTCAGCTCGTCGCTTCATGGCGCGACCCGGCCAGTCCCGGGACGTGGCTGTGCGGCGCAGAGTCGGCATTGCTTTCCTGCACTGACTCACTCCCTGGCTCTCGCTTCCTCAGCCTCATCCCAGCGCGGCCGGGACCGGCAGCCAGATCCCCGGCTACATCATTGGCCAACAGCGGCACACAGAGTCCCAGCCAATAACTGCACGGAGAGCGCCGCGGCCGGCTTCCCACGGGCGGAGCAAGCGCAGTGCCGGGAGCTGCGTCCTACGCGCTATCAAGCCGCCCGGGAGCCCGAGACTCAGCCCCAGCGGCGCGACACTGCTACGATGTAACGCTAAATCAAGATCCTGCCCTCGAAGATCACGCACATACCCAGGCACGCAGGCATGTAGTATTTAAGCTGTTTCTTGCCTCTCAGTGTTAAGTGATGTTGCAGTCGGGATGTTCCAAGAAATATGCCAGAAGCAAGGATTTCTGTGGGCGAGACCTTTGATTGGATCGACTGAACGGTTGGGATAAACTTAGATAAGCCTTTAAATGCAGCCCCATTCTTCCTTAGGTACACTTGAAGGTTGTCTTCATCTATCCCAGCCATGCAGTTTTTTGAAAGCTCGCCTAATTATTCCAGGTCCAACGAAACAGTTAGTCCAATAAAAACTGTCACCCACAGAAATCTGTGTTTCTTACTTCTAAGTATTTCCTGGGAAGAAAAGTCTCTCAGAACCGGAATACTTGCATCACACTCCTGAAAGCAAATGCTCTCCTCGTCTGACATGCTGATCGCCTCCCGACCTTACGGGGATTTCCTTTGTCGACTGAAAGAAAAACGTAACCCAGCAGAGAGCCGCTGGCACATTTTATTCGATCTCGTTAGAGGGTCTACGGTTCAAAGCTATCCAAAGCGAAACTTTCGGAAGAACATCGTTTCAATCCAGGCATACGGGGCTTATCTCTGGTGGAAAAGACAAGAACTCCACAGCAATATACCACGCGCAGGCACCGGAAGCAGGGCCATGAAGTGCAACATTTCGGCCGTGGAGCTCGGAAGACAAGGGAAGAGCAGAGCCAGTAAGGACTACCACGGTGGAAGCAGTGAGCGACCGTCACAGCAAAAGGCAGCGGCTCTCTAGCAGCTGTACTGGCAATGAAAGGCTGAAAGCGAGTAGTTTGGGAGGGGGAAGGGACAAGGAGACTCCATCAGCAAAGCGAGGGGGAAATGGAGAGATAGCTATAGTCCCCCGGAGCACAGTAGAGGAGAGGAGAAAGGCTCAATAAATGCAACACCTACAACCATCGAGACATGTAATACAGGCGCTCCTGCCAAGACCCTGATCTTTGCCCACCTTAGATGGAAATGGAAATGGATCCGAGTTGGCCCAGTATCAACCCACGTGTCAGTTCAACATCTTTTCTAAGAGGTTTCAAAGCAGCACGATGAGAAATATCCCTTCAGATGACCAAGTCCTCCTGACTTCTTCTGGAGGTCTGGGCAGATTTTTTTAGTCTACTCTGTCATCAGGATTGCATTGCTGAACAGGATTTGCCTGTTCAGCAGCTAAGCCAATGACTGGGACAGTAAGGTCAAGGATAGGGCATACTCTGCCCTGAGCTTTGCACGGGAGCCAACCATCATGCCTAGATAAGGACATCAGCTGGTCCAGCTGTCATTAGACCGTTATCTCTTCCCACCCACTGCTCTGTTCACACATAGCTATTTCCGAACTACAGGAGACACCAGCTATAGAAGACAAACTATAATCCCCTTTCGTGGCAATAATTTGATGACAAACCTTTTTTTCCAAGCACTGTGATAATCACCCAGCAAGAACAAATGGAAATGATGGCTAACATGTTAAGCTACAAAACCAAACCTGTGCCTGTTGAATAATACCCAGATGAAAATAGAACTGAGGAGGAAAGAAGGAAGGTGTTGAATTCTTTGGGGTAATTTGTTGACTTCTGTGAGGAAGTGAGTGACCTGGAGGAAGCACAAGCTAATATGGGCAACAGGGTATTCTTCCTGAGAAATCGCAGTTAGCTACTTACCTCCAGTAATGTCATGGTGGAGGGTCTGCTATAGACCTCTAAACCAAGAGGAAGTGGTGGATGAGGCTTTTTTCAAACAGCTAGCAGAAGTTTCTGGATTCCAGGCCTTAGTTCTCATGGGGAACTTCAATCACACTGACATCTGCTGGGAGAACAATACAGCAGTGTGCAAGCAATCCAGGAAGTTTTTGGAGTGCCGGGGACACCTTCCTTCTGCAAGTGCTGGAGTGGCCAACTAGGTGCCATGTGCTTCTTGACCTGCTGCTCCCAAACAGGGGAGAACTGGTGGGAAATGTACTAGTTGATGGCAACTTGGGCACCAGCAACCTTGAAATGACTGAGCTCAGGATCCTGAGGAAAAGAAGGATGGAGAGCAGCAGACTAAGGACCCTGGACTTCAGAAGAGCAGACTCAACTCATTCAGAGAACTCAGCAACAGGACCCCCTGGGAAGCCAGTCTGAGGGGGACAGAAGCCCAGGAGAGCTGGCTGTATTTTAAAGAAACCTTACTAAGAGTCAGAAACAAACCATCCCTCTTTGCAGGAAGACTAGCAAGTATGGCAGAAAACCAGTTTGGTTTAGCAGAGAACTCTTCAGTAAGCTAAATCACAAAAAGGAAGCTTATAAGAAGTGGAAGCTTAGACAGACAACTAGGGATAAGTATAAGAGCATTGCTCGGGCATACAGGAATGAAGTCAGGAAGGCCAAAGTGCAACTGGAGTTGCAACTAGCAAGGGATGTGAAGGGTAACAAGAAGGGTTTACACAAGTATGTCAGCACCAAAAGGAACGTCAGGGAAAGTAGGGGAGCCTTACTGAATATGGGGGGCAACCTAGTGACAGATGATGAGGAAAAGACTGAAGTATTCAATGCCTTTTTCACCTCAGTCTTCACAGGCAAGGTCAGCACCCAGACTACAGCACCTGGAAGCACAGTTCAGGGAGGAGGTAAACAGCCAACAGTGGCAAAAGAACAGGTTAGAGACTATTTAATAAAGTGGGACATATACAAGGGACTTGGGGGTCATGGTTGACCACAAGATGAACATGAGCCTTCAGTGTGATGCTGCAGCTAGTAAAGTGAGCAAAACGCTGGCTTGCATCCATAGATGCTTCTCAAGCAGATCCTGGGATGTCATTCTCCCGTTGTACTCGGCCTTGGTGAGGCCGCAGCTGGTGTACTGCATCCAGTTTTGGGCTCCATAATTCAAAAAGGATGTGGAGAGGCTTGAAAGGGTGCAGAGGAGAGCCACACACATGATCAGAGGTCAGGAAAACAGACCTTATGATGAGAGCCTGAGAGCAATGGGGCTATTCAGCCTGGAAAAGCACAGGCTCAGGAGTGATCTGGTGGCCACCTATAAGTTTATCAGGGGTGCTCATCAGGATCTGGGGGAACGTCTGTTCACCAGAGCCTCCAAGGGATGACAAGATCGAATGGTCACAAACTCCACTGTAACCGATTCAGGCTGGACATAAGAAAGAACTTCTTCACTGTCCGAGCCCCCAAGGTTTGGAACAGACTTCCACCTGAAGTGGTTCAAGCGCCCACTTTGAACACCTTCAAGACACATTTGAATGCTTATCTTGCTGGGATCCTATGATCCCTGCTGACTTCCTGCCCCTGGGGCAGGGGGCTGGACTCGATCTTCCGGGGTCCCTTCCAGCCCAAATGTCTTATGAAATCTATTAAGTCCATGGGGATGGACAGAATACATTGTAGGGTGCTGAGGGAGTTGGCAGATGTGACTGCAGAGCCACTGGCCATCATCTTTGAAAACTCATTGTAATCAAGAGAGGTCCTGGATGTTTGGAAAAGGGCTAATATGGTGTCTATATTTAAGAAGGGGGAAAAGGAGGATCCAGGGAACTACAGACTGGTGAGCTTCATCTAAGTCACTGGAGAAATCATGGAGTAGGTCCTTCAGGAATCCATTTTTAAGCACTTGGAGGAGAAGAAGGTGATTATGTGCAGTCAGCATGGATTCACCAAGGGCAAATCTTGCCTAACCAACCTGATTGCCTTCTATGATGAAATGACTGGCTCTGTTGATGCAGGGAGACCAGTGGTTGTGGTATACCTTGATTTTAATAATGCTTTTGATATGGTCTCCCACAGCATTTCTACAGACAAGCAAAGGAAGTGAAGGTTTGATGAACAGACAGTAAGTTGGACAGAAAACTGGACTAAAATCTAATATTGGTTCAATAAGGGCAAGTGCAAAGTCTTGCACTTAGGACAGAACAATCCCATGTACTGGTATAGGAAGGGGGTTGACTGGTTAGGCAGCGGCTCTGCAGAAAAGGACTTGGAAGTTATAGTGGACAATAAGCTGAATATGAGCCAAAAGTATGTCCTTGTTGCCAAGAAGGCTAATGGCATACTGGGCTGCATTGGCAGAAGTGCTATGAGCATATCATGGAAAGTGATTATTTCCCTCTATTGGGGACTGGTGAGGCCACATCTGAAGTATTGCATCCAGTTTTGGGCCCCCCACTACAGAAAGGATGTAGATAAATTGAACAAAAATTGTTATAGAGCTGGGGCACAGGACTTATCAGGAGAGGCTGAGGGAACTGTGTTTATGTAGTTTAAAGGAGAGAAGACTGAGGTGGGATTTACTACCAACCTTCAACTACCTGGTGGTTCCAAAGAGGATGGAGTTAGACTCTTCTTGATGGTGGTAGATGATAGAACAAGGAGCAATGGTCTCAAGTTGCAGCAAAGGAAGTTTAAGTTGGATATTAGGAAAAACTTTTTCACTGGGAGGGTAGTAAAATACTGGAACAGGTGACCCAGAGAGGTGGTAGAATCTCCAGCCTTGGATGTTTTTAAGACCCAGCTAGACAAAGATGGGGATGGTAGTGCTTTGAGTAGGGTGTTGGACTAGGTCACCTCCTGAGGTCCCTTCTAACCCTAATTTTCTCTGAATCTATGATTTCGCCTGAATTAAAGAGAGGAAGAGTGAGAACAACATCAGGAAAATTACCTCAAATGCACCCAAATGTACACAAGAATGGGACACCTATTACAGTTTATTGTCTGTCTCTTCTCCTTTCTCTCTTTCTACCCTACCTTTTCCATTAAATTCGAATACCCTAGTTTTCAAGACCTAAAATTATCTGCCATGATGGATGATAAAGAAGGAAGAAAGACACAGCCATGGAACATTGTATTTATGTTGTATGCACAATGCCTCTACAGGGTAATGAAGAACACCGACGTGATGTAAAAACACCCCCAGGCCTGGGAAGTAGCAACTGACTCCCTACAAATCAAGGCATTCATTTGGTATTCTAGAAAAGTAGATTGAGACCTGGAATGGGTATTGCAGAAGGGAAACAGGGGTGGAGCAGGTAGGAGGGAGGCTGTCAGTGCAGTCCAGAACTGCACAGCTATGGAAAAATGAAACGAAATCAGTTCAAGATCAAGAATGCAGGAGTTAACCAGTTGGGCACAGTAAAAGAGTAAAATGGGATATTTCATTGTCACTATCACTATGGTACACCTCTTAGGATGGCAGTTGCACAATTGCACACCTGTCATCAGTGGCATACATACAGCATTAGATGACAAGCCAGGAATATTAGGTGTGGATAGCCACATCCATCCCCATTACGGGGACTTTATTTCACACTGCTTATACTATATTTGAAGCCCTCACACCAAAGTAGGAGAGCAAAGTAGGAGGGCTGGTGGAAGCCTGTTATATGTCATCTGGCATTTGGCTACACTTCCCATGTGTTTCCTGGTGTCCATGCTTCTTTTCCTATCAATGTGTCCTCTGTGCTAACACCTGCCAAACTGAATGGGTCTCATAGAGCAATGTCACTCCATCTTTCTATCTCATGCTAAACTTTAATGTATAAAATATGGAAAGTGCTTATTGTATTCTTGTAACAAAGGTCTGCTGGAGCTCAGCAGCCCATGAGGCTGCATGCTTACAGCATGCCAATTTCTGTAACCAACATCACACAAGCTAGCATGATACCCTACAGTTTTTGTCTCACTTGCCCCACTGAGCAGGAATCCATTTCCAGTTGGGGGCAACCTTCTGCAAAAAGTGATTGGCTTTTTCATGTTTGTCATAAAATAAAGGCTTGATTCATGTTTGTCATAGAAGGAAGTTTAACCCCTCCACTGCAATACCTAGACTTTTTCTTGTTTAGGTGCCATGAAACTGCGAGGATGATGGGTTTAACGACATCTGAAATTATAACAATTCCATTAATATGTTGAAAGGCTTTTGCTGGAGGGGAAAGACATGTTTCGACTGAATGCTTGGAGTAAATAAACAAGTTGTGTTTTTTCAGAATGGAAATTAACCATGGTGATGTGCTACGAATAGAATGAGACATAAATTCTTGCAAGTCAAGGGCAATTTAACATGGAATCATTTACTAACAGCCAATTCATTGAAGCAGTCTAGGTGACATTCATGACTGCACATGAAGAGTGGCAGACACATAGTTTTCATACAATTTCAGTCAGAAGAACAATGGATAAGTGGACACATGTATTTTGAACCCTTTCAAAGGGGGACTGCTTCAGAAAGACAGTAGTTGGTACATTTTAATTGTTATGTGAGAAGGGGCTGAGAATGTTGTGGGACCCACGGGTGCCTCGTTTCCCAGTGCCGTCCTCACTCCCATCCTTTCCCATCTCCACTTTCAATTTCAATCCATTTATCTGAACTCTCAACAATCCATTTCCCTTTCATCACCCAAAGTATTTGGTTTCCACATATCACTACAGTGTTTGAGAACCAGTGGTTGAGAGAGGATATAGGGGCTAAGATTAAATAATGTAATTCAGTGATTCTCAACTAGGGTGTCAGGCAGCCCTGGGATGCCTTGAGATCCTTTTAGGGGTGACATGGGGTGCTAGACAATGTTAACACTATGACATGTGCAAACATGATTGACATGGTAAACCCAGAGATTTCAAATAGAAGTCCGTAACATTGAAACCTCCTGAGTTATTTGTAACAGAAGAATTGTTCTATTATTTTTCTGTAGTCAAACAACAGGTAAAAGCTAAGAGCTGAGTGCCTCATGTCCATCTGGGGTGCCTCAAGTATAAAAAGTTTGAGACCCACTGATATCATTCAACAGGTCTCCTGCTAACCCATCTATGATTAACACCATCAAGATCACCGTGGCACCATCATTAAAACCAAATCAATCCCTGGTTCTCTTTATATTTATTTTCCAGTGTATTTTTGATGTATTACCTTGATCAATAACTTGTGGTTCTCTTTTTAACAGAATTAGTTTAACTATACAGAAGAACTGGTCCTGGATATGACTGAAGAGCCCCTGAATACTTCTATCAGTGGGGAGCAGGGAACAGCTCCAGTGGTTAGGTTCTCCATGTGCAGCACGGCGTCCAGACCCTGGGAGCTGCGTGAGGCAGTTCGGGTCTGCAACCTCTGGTGTGCGGCCAGAGACAGTGCACAGACCGGTGCATGGAACAGGATCTTTGGAGCCCCTGGGATGGCTCAGGTCCTCAACCCCTGGAACAAGGCTGGGAGCTCAATGCAGGAGGTGCTGCACCGAGGGTGAGAGACCCTGGAAGCCGCTTGAGGTGGCTCGGGTCTACAGCTGCTGACATGGGGCAGCACCTCAGTGCAGATGACGCAGCCCAGAGGGTCTGGTAAGAGACCAAGCCCCAGTGCTGCACAAGGCTGTCCAGGCCTCTAGTCCCTAGCACAAGGCGAAGTGTCCACTACACACAGAAGTGCCTGTGGCCCTATACCAGGACGGTAGCAGCAGAGTCAGGCAGCAGGAAAACCCAGTAGGGACAGAGCTTGACCTGGAGAACAAGAGGCTCTCTTGGGACTGTGGAGTAGTAGTAAGTTGCCCTGAAGAGAGGGTCCCCATTGGAGAGGGCCCCCACAAACTGGGTGTGGTATATCTGTGTGTGTGTGTGTGTGTGTATTTTATAGGGTTTATTGTTTTGTAAATGTGTACATATATATACAATCGATGTCCTTACCCTTTAATGGTTTTGTTGTGAAAATAAATCTGTATATAGTTAAGTAATTGATTGAGTGAACCTGACTCTATAGGGGACAAGGTGGCTGCTGGGCTGTTGTGTCCCTCCACAGCACACTGCCTTGCCAATAATTTCCTCAATTGGAGAGGGAAGTACAAACCTGAAGTGCCCAAAGATGGGAAGAAGGCCAATGTGGTGCCTATCTTCAAGAAAGGGAGGAAAGTGGATCCGGCAAACTACAGGCCCATCAGCCTGACCTCTGTCCCGGGAAAGGTCTTAGAAAAGATTATTAAAGAGGCTGTTCTTAACAGACTGGCTGACGCCAACATCCTGAGGGATAGCCAGCATGGGTTTGTTGCGGGTAGGTCTTGCTTGACCAATCTCATTTCCTTTTATGACCAGGTCACCTATCACCTGGACAAGGGAGAGGAGATTGATGTCATATATCTTCAAAAAAGCCTTCTATATGGTATCCCATGATCACCTCTTGGTAAAACTGGCCAACTGTGGCCTTGGGTCCATCACAATCTGCTGGCTGGGGAATTGGCTCCATGGTCGGACCCAGAGGGTGGTAGCTGATGGAAGTCAATCGTCACGGTGCTCTGTGACCAGTGGGGTCCCCCAAGGCTCTGTCCTTGGATTTATTTTGTCCAATATCTTCATTAATGATGTGGACATAGGAGTCAGAAGCGGACTGGCCAAGTTTGCCGATGACACCAAACTCTGGGGTGAAGCAGCCAGACCTGAGGACAGGAGGGTGATCCAGGCTGACCTGGACGGGGTCAGGAAATGGGCGGACATGAGAACACTGAAAAATGCAAGGTTCTCCACCATGGGAGAAAAAACCTGTAGCATCCTTATTGGCTCAGCAGTGCTACGCCGGCTAGCACTATGGACGAAAGGGACTTGGGGGTCATGATTGACCACAAGATGAACATGAGCCTGCAATGCGATGCTGTGGCTTGTAAAGTGAGCAGAACACTGGTTTACATCCACAGATGCTTCTCAAGCAAATCCCAGGACGTCATTCTCCCGTTGTACTTGGGCTTGGTGAGGCAGCAGCTGAAGTACTGCATCCAGTTTTGGGCTCCACAATTCAAAATGGATGTGGAGAAGCTTGAGAGAGTCCAGAGAGGAGCCACGTGCATGATCAGAGGTCAGGAAAACAGACATAACGACAACAGGCTGAAAGCTATGTGGCTCTTTAGCTTGGAAAAGTGCAGGCTCAGGGGTGATCTGATGGCCACCTATAAGTTTATCGGGGTGACCACCAGTATCTGGGGGAACAGTTGTTCACCAGAGCGCCCCAAGGGATGACGAGGTTGAACCATTTTAAACTACTGCAAGACTGTTTTAGGCTGGACATAAGGAAGAATTTTTTACTGTCCAAGCCCCCAGGGTCTGGAATAGTCTGCCATCAGAGGTGGTTCAAACACCTACATTGAACCTTCAAGAGAAATGTGGATGTTTATCTTGCTGAGATCCGATAACCTCAGCTGACTTCCTGCCTCTTGAGCAGGGGGCTGGACTCGATCCTCCGGGGTCCCTTCCAGCCCTAATGTCTATGAAATCTGACTGGAGGGCCTGGTGGCAATGTGGCATGACTACCTGTGGCAGGATAGGTCCTAAAAATGATCACAACGTTGCAACCTCCAGAGTAAGGCAAGTATGGGAACCTTAAAACCCTAGACCCCACTGTCTTCACTGGAGAAAAGCTAAAGGACATCACCCTGACAGAAATGTGCCCTCACTAAGGCATTAGGCAGTCAACAGTAGTTCTTATCTGTTACTCTGCAGCAGCTACAAGCACTGAGGCACTGAATGTTTGGACTTGGTCTGGCCTTTGCATTCTATCTCAATGGTATAAAGTGGTGGGGGTAATAAGTCTTGGGCAGCCTCTACTCCTCCAAACCCTTACCTAGGCACACTTGGTGAAGGTTTTGGTGGAATGGTCATAGACCTTTTTATGTGTACACCATGATCCAGAGGAGCAGCAGTCACCTACATAATAGAAGAACAGACTCTCTCAAAGAAAAGGCAATCAGGACTCATAGTAGAGATGATATATTTCACCAAACCAACAATAATTTCAGGTGTTGGTGCCCAAAAGCTTGCAATTAAAGAATTTTTTTTTGCAAAAATCTTGTTGGTCTAGTAAAAGATATCAGCGCCACTATGAGTCCTGAATACCTTTTCCTCTAAACAAATACAGCTACAACCTGGATACCCTTCTCCAAAGAAAGACATTAATACAAGGAATTTACACAATTTCAGCATTCAAATTTATCATCATGCTACCACTTCCCTACAATGAAACTTGATCATAAATTGTGTAGTTCATAGGGTATGATTAACACAAACATTTCAGTTATTTCAAAGACATGTTTAAATCAAGTTTAAATTGCACAGCTAATTAATAACAGACCTTATTAGATTCAGAAAGAATGCTAATTCAGTATTATATCCAGATAGTCACCTGTTTTCCTGAAGCTCATTTAAACTCTTTTGAACCTCTTTCTGCTGCAGAACATGGTTGGAAATGTTGACCAGACCTGTCTGTTGTCCTGCACCTTGTGTTTTTATTTGCACAAGCAAAGGAGGTGTAAAATGCTGCCAAAGTTACCATTGGTATAAAAGAGCATGGAAGGTGCTGAGCTACAGAAAAGCAGGCCCTTTATGTTCACATCGTTCTGGTATGATTTTCATCACTTTGCTTTCAGATCTGAAAAGAACAGAGAAGCAAGAGACACTACATATTTCATAATTTTAAAATCAGATTCAACATTAATCTTATTTTATATATGACTGATGGGTCAAGATATTCTTTTTCTCAGTTATTTCCTTTCGTGAATACCTAATGATATGTGTTGAAAGTTAAATCACATCAAAAGTATGTGAAGCCACACTTCAGAAATTCTGAAGACTAATATATTGCTTTTCTTATTAAAATGAATAAATAAATATTACAAACTGTGAAAAAGAAAATTATATATTCAATTTGCTTCATATGAGAGTTAAATCTGTAATAAATATTTACAACTAAGCCTGTAAACCCCTGCAAACAGGTTTATAATGGAGATGTTGCATCCTTCATTCTGGAAGAGGTGACCTGCCAGAAGTAATTTATGTTCCTAGTACAAAAGATTCCAACAGTTTGCCCACTAGCACCTACTGTTTAACTTGATCCATGCCAAAAGATCTATTTAACTGAAATATTGATTTCACTTACTGTAGTTTATCTCTGGCTCTTCTAATTATACCAATGTCCCATATCACAGGCCTCTATGTAAACAACTTGATGTTATTCTCTTTCCTACAGGTAGCTTAAGCAAGAAATAACCACAGTTCAGGACACAGACAATAGCATCACACTCTTCAAATTAGACATGAACCTTGACACAAGTGCTGGAGTCTTTTATTTTTTGGCATAAAAGATCTGGATCTTGGTTCAGATAAAATCAGTGCTGAAAATTAGAAAATATCCTGACTTTTTGGAAATACCTTTAATTGTTTTTCTCCTACCTTTAATTGTTTTTCTCCTACCACATTTATCAGGCTTTATTAACTGTTATTTACTGAATAATAACTTTCCTTCCTAGTCCAAATATTGCAATTATTAAAAATATAACTAACCATCTAGATACACCAAAAGCAGAAATATTCAGTAGGCTTTATAGGACAATTCTGCTGCAGTATATGATCATAAAGCATCTTGATATTTCACACAATTATTTCTCTACTTTTTAAAAATAGAAACAAAACAATATAACATGTTTTAAGTTAATTTGTCATGGAATGTGGCCTCTTTCTACTGGAAACCATTTTACTCAATGCTATTTAACTGTATTTCTTATTTGGTCTCTAAAATCCTGGCAACAGAAAGAATCAGATCACCAGATAAATAACCTTTGATGAAAGAGTTGCATGCCAGCCCTCATTACAATCAGCTGCCTTGTTTCTCATTAGCAGGAATCCTGGTTTTCTCTGATAAAAAATCATTATATTAGCTCCCCCAATCTTCCCTGTGGGCCTCACCATCATGCTGCTTGTTACTCAGCCCTGTAAGTATTGCTATTATCAACCTGGACCTCTCTTGAGAGTTTTATTTATATAGATATAGATATAGATAGAGTGGTGTTTCATTTTTAACTATGGAAAAATGTGGATTTTAGGTTACTTTTTGTCAACTGAAAATTGGGGATTATTTTTTATAAGAGAAAACCAGGATCCCTACTCATCAGTTAATCTCCTCAACAACCTACTGGGACAGTTTGCTCCACCCAGCATTTATCTCATTGTGAACAGGTTTTCAGACATAAGTATTTTTAATTTATTAACTGCATAAGGACAAAGAGGATACGTTTATACTATCTTCCACAAAAAACAGCTAACACAGAGTTAATAAATATTTATTACCAGCCAGGACTAAAATCTTATTTTCAGAATGAATCACAGTGCAATTCTATATGAAGTCTCTATTTTTTTTAACACAGGAAAGCCACCACCACACTTGACAAATTTGTTGGCAGAATCAAGAACCAAGGGAACTCCTGACAGAGGTATAATGACAATACTACTGTTCTAATTCCATATGCCAAACTACCCTTTTGCCCCATATTTTATAGCTAACACACGCTGTTGGAGACAACGTAAGAGCGCATATCTTCTTCTGTTATGTGGGTTCAAGGATGAAAAGATTTTGGCCTCAAAAATCTTCTACAGACACTGTATTAAAAACTGCATTTGGATAAAACAACATGCTTGTAACGGAAAGAGAGAGGCCTTGAGTAACCTCAAAGCGGAGTAGATGATACACCAAAAATAAACTATATGTTACCAAAAAGGGAAGTGATGTCACTAGTTATTATAGAAGTGCAGCATGCGGGAGCAAAGATGAAAAATTGCCAAGAGGACTCTCCAGTGAGATATTAGAAAAATGCTAGGAGTTAAAAGGATATTTAAAGAAAGGGAGTAACTTGACAGGGTAAATTGTGGAAATACCTCATCAGGAGACGTTAAGCCCTCATATGATGTGCCTCAATTTGGAAACATATCAGAATATTAGGAAGAATTGTATAATCATTTTTAAATTCCTCTTATGTCCAATGAGTTTATGACTTCAGCACTTCCAACATAGAAAGGAAGACACTGGGAGGCCTAATCTTGACTGACCTATAAGGTGCCAAAATGTATTTAGGTACTAGACTGTGATCCTGTTCTACTCTGCTAATGTCCATAAAAAAAAAGTCTTAAGAAACTTATTTTACTGGACCCAGTATACACTTAGTCATAAATAAGACAAGTCACAAACAGTAGCCAACAGGAGAGCCAATAATCTTCACGTTTTTTTCGAGGACCTGGGCAAGATGGAAAAGGATCCCAGGTAAGTGCTCAGTAGATGGAACAGGATCTGGAACTGGACTTTTCCAGACCAAAAATTTCCCCAATAAAATACAAAGAAGCAGATTATTAACCGAAAAGTACTCAGACTATAAAGACATGTTTTGCACACGGGAAGCAGAGACTCCTACATGTGGACAGGGCACTTTTCTAGTATTTTAATACAAATTATATTGTTCAGATTGGGATTTAAGAGATTAATGGGATTTTCCCTATTAACCTGTGCAGCATATCTGCTAAAGCGAAGGCATATTAAAAGCCACTTCAGGTGTGGCAGGGCTGCGGGGAAGCTAAACCACTATTCTGCACTATAGGGTGAGCTGTAGTAAAGCAAGACGACTTACCTGGGCCTGGCTGTCAGGACTAGGGTTTCCCCTGCCAGACTCGCTCCCGATGCCGGAATCCTCAGCAGAGAGGAGACTCTCGGTCAAAGCCGCTTGACCCGGTCGGAGAAAGACGAAGTCTTTCTGGCCCGACTCCTCAGCGACGGACACCTCGTAGGAATATGGTACCGGCAGGGTACCGTTGCTGTAGTTGCACGAAAACGTAGGGCCGAGACTGGAATAAAACTCCTTACTGCAGGACTCCAGAGCCGGGGAGCTCCCAGCTCTCTGGTGTTTCAAACTTAAAACAAGAATGGCTGTAACAAGGAAGAGAAACGACACCAAAGCGAGAGCGATCACCAAAATCATGTTCAAGCCAGACCAATAGTCCGAGGCCCCGGCCGCCTCGGCCTCGGCCAGCTCGGGCAGCGCCTCGCGCGCGCTCTCGGCCAGCACCACCTGCAGCGTGGCCGTGGCCGACAGCGGCGGCTGCCCGTTGTCCTTCACCACGGCGAGCAGGCGGTGCCGGGCGCCGTCGCCGTCCGCCGGGGCGCGCGCCGTCCGCACCTCGCCGCTGCGCAGCCCCACCGTGAAGAGCGCCGGCTCGGCCGCCGCCACCAGCTCGTACGACAGCCAGGCGTTGTGGCCCGAGTCCGCGTCCACCGCCACCACCTTGCTCACCAGGCAGCCCGCCGCGCCCGAGCGCGACACCACCTCCAGGGCGCCCGGCGCGGGGTACAGGATCTCGGGCGCGTTGTCGTTGCGGTCCAGGACGAAGAGGCGCACCGTCACCCTGCTGCTCAGCGCCGGCGCCCCGCCGTCTCGCGCCTCCACCTCCACCTGCAGCTCGCGCAGCTGCTCGTAGTCGAAGGAGCGCTGCGCCACCACGGCCCCGCTCTGCGCCTGCACCGACACGTGGGCCCAGGCCGGCGCCCCCGCCGCGCTCCTGTCCCCGCCGCCGCCGGGGCTCACCAGCGAGTAGGTGACTCGGCCGTTGCGGCCCAGGTCGGGGTCCGAGGCTCGCACGCGGAGAAGCGACGCCCCCGCCGGGTTGTTCTCCGCCACGTAGGCGCTGTACGACGCTTCCTCGAAGAGCGGCGCGTTGTCGTTGACGTCCGAGACCTGCAGCC
>NW_017728914.1:2474550-2476661 GCF_001723895.1 Crocodylus porosus | reverse complement strand
CCGGTCTATCCGGTCACTCACATGCAGGTTCCCGTTTTCGCCCTTCACCGAGAAGTATTGTCTTCTGGCGGCAGAGACAACCCGGAGCCTGCGATGGGGCAGTTCTCGTACACTCAGCCCCAGATCCGTGGCGAGATTGCCCACGAGGGACCCTTTGGGCATTTCCTCGGGGATCGAGTAGTGAATCTGCGCCGAGACCGCCCCGCAGAGCAGGGACAGCAATAAAATAACGGAGAGTATTTGCCGCTTGGGATCCCGGTCCGGCTCTCTGTGTCTGATTTCCATCCCGGTCTCTGTGGACTTTTTTTTCTCTTTGTGTTTTTTCTTTCTGGTCGCAAAATATCTTCAGCCCGAAAGGGTACTCAGAGCGTGGCTTGTCTGCTGATTATCCGTACCGAGCACTCTGCTGTGATGTCCTTTTCCGAAAGCAATTGTAGAGATTCTAAATCAGCCTTTTCTGCTGCATCGTCCCTGCTCCGCGCTGTCTGAGCAAGCGCAGTGCAGGAGGCTCCAATGGATCCCAGGCGGCGGCGCCGCTCCGTATTGGCCAACAGCGGCACTCGGAGTCGCAGCCGGAGAAGTGCAGTAGCAGCGATCTGACCAGGGCGCCGCTGCGGCTCTGCTGAAGCTCGTCTGATCTAAAACACGCCACGGAACTGTTTGGCGGGTAAAAACTGTAGTCTGAAAGTATAAGCGTGCCTAAGTAATTGATGGATTGATGACTGATCACATGTAGCGAGCAGCTGCAGCAAGGTGCGTCTAGATCTGCAGCTGTGTTCATGAGATCCAAGAAACGGTAGTTTTGAAATATTTGATAGAAAGCAATATATTGTGGAGACAGGGAGAAAAGCCCAACCTGCCTTATGAGCAAACCCTTTTCCGACGTTACTTTTAGGGCTTATTTTATGTTTATATCTTTTTCTTCTTGAAGATGTGTCTTTGATGGACAATGCGTTTTTTACTTCAGAACTGAGAGAGAGTTCTGTTTCCTTAGGTGACAATGTAATTAAGGAATGCAGTCTGAAGCAAACCTTTATTGTTCCGTATGTGAAGCGTCGGGAACAAGTGTCTGATACTACAACACTTTACCAAGATGTAACAATAAATTAGGACAACAGAATGTGGCAATACAAACATAAAGCTATTAAAAAACCCCGTAATTAATAATAAAAATGAACAAAATAATGAATTTATAATTAAATAAAATACTTTAGATCTTTATAGGTCTATTACACCAAGGATCGTGTAATGAACCATTCATATATTTTTTATGATAAGCACCCCTGATGTAGATATGAGTCTGTAATAAATAAAGAGGTAGATGAGCCTCTCTTCTCTTGTGTATAAACTGTATCAAATGCCTAATACCTAACCCCTACGTCTCAACTTTTCAACCGCAGAAAATAAGACAAAATTCCTGAAGGAGAAATTAAAAGGAAGATAAAATATCTCGCAAAAAGGCTGGAAAAGCGAGGTTAGTTGTGGTGTGCTTCTCCAAGGTATGTCTGTGAGACAGTAAGAGGTGCAGGACAGCCTAGAGGACGTTTGTTTCTCAGGTTAGTAAATGTCAGCATTTCAAATAAACTTGACCCTCTTAAATTAACGCTCGCTCTTTTGGTAGGCTAATATACTGCAGTCTTCAAGTAAGGGAGCAAGTGAGTAAAACTGCACACAGCTGAAAAGAAAAAGATTCTTTCATGAATCAAGGTAATCAAAATATCTTTTTGCAAAGTAAATTTCCCAAAGGAGGGGCTTTCTACAAGTTTACATACTTCCTCACAATTTAGTATGGGTACAGCAGTTGTCTGAAACAGCAGAAGCAAGAAGGACCTGCCTAACTTACAGAGGGTTCAAAGAGGTAAACAAACAGCCATTCTCAACTTCTCAGCCCTCGTAATTAATCATGTACCAATACGTTTAAACAAAGTACCATATGCCATAAAGGCCTCGGCTCACCTGCAGCGCGGCCTGGTCCACCTCACACGCCTCCGCATGCTCAGCCACCGCGGGAGGCTCCTTGGCCTGGGCGGCCGGCGGCCGGGGCAGGGTGCCGGCAGAGCTGGGCGGGCCGAAGCTCCACTGGCTCTTCCTGGAGCCCGCCGTGAGACACA
>NW_017728914.1:2425825-2460841 GCF_001723895.1 Crocodylus porosus | reverse complement strand
CCAGGAAGGGGATGCAGGATGCCTCTCTCCCTCCCTCCCTCTCCCCCACCCCACTCCACCCACCCATGGCTTGATTCAGCCAGCCAGTTGAGTGGACCATACATCTCTACCTGAGGGGCACCCTAGGGGACTGTGCCTGGGGGCCTTCACCTGAGGGGGCTCCTTCCTCCCTAACTAAGCTTTGTGGGTTGGTTTGTTTACTTTTCTTTCTTGCAAGAAATGCTGGCTGCACACTAGCACTGGCCAGCCATTCGACCTCCTTCCATCTGATAACAGTCCACCCTGCAACTTTCCAGTAGTGCCATGATGCCATAAAAGTTGTGCAGTCATCAGCTCTCCGACAACCACCCCACCCACCCCAAATTGGCCATCCAAGCCACAGCCTCACCAGCCCTGCCAGTGCCATGCCTCTTGCCCCCACCCACAGCCCCTATCCCCCAGCCTGCTTGAGGGGGTCCCCAGCTGCCAGGGCTATGGGGCCAGGGCCCCAGGTCTGCAGCCCCCTGCCTCCAACAGAAGACAGTGGCTGCTACAGCAGGAGCACGAGCAGAAGCAAGAGCGAGCCTCCATCCTCTCCCCCCCCACACTTCCTGCTTGCTACAGGCTCAGGTGGGGCCAGCTTCCAGTGGTAGCATGCATTCCCAGGGGGCAGGGTGGACCCACCCCCCCAGATCTGTGTGGGGGTGGGGGCAGGGTGGGTGTGCACTGCCCCCACGCACACAGAAGAAGTGTGACCAGGGCAGCACAGAGCTTGCAGCAGCAGGCAGCTTTTGTGCTTGGCCCGCCGTGCCCTGCCATGCCTGTCACACATGCTGTACTCCCGACAGCCTGGAGGAGGGCAGCAGGGCAGGGAGGGCAGTGTTTGTGACCCAGGATCTGCAGCTAGCTGGGCATTTCGGCTGGAGGAGGTGGGGGAAGTTTGCAGTCTCCCCATTCCTGCCAGAGTGCCTGGCTGGCTGCAAACCTCACCTTCCAGCCAGAGAGTACCCAGGCTGGCTGAGGGCTGAGGAAGCAAAGGTGGCTGCAACCCTCCCTCCCTCTTCCTCCCAGCTGGAGTGCCTGGCTGGCTGCAAACCTCCCCGCTCCCTCATCCCCCCAGCCAGCTTGGGAACTCCCTGGCCAGACACTCCAGCCAGGAGGGGATGTTTTGCAGCTGGCCAGGAATAGCAGGGGTTTATTAAACTGTTTATTAAAAGCTTTATTAAAACTGCAACAGGAGATGTGTTTTAATCTGTTACACCACTGTGTATAAGTGACAGCTTTTAAATTAAATACATTTCAGTACACAAGTCACAGTAAATTACAGCAGGAGGTGCGGCATAACAATCCACCCTGTTGATCCTTTTTGTAGTCAATTACAGCAGAGAGCACTAGCAAACCAGTAATCCCATCACACCCTCATGGCCTGGGGCACCCTGACTCATGACCTGCACTGCAGCCGCGGGCTCTGTCCCTGGCTGGTGCAATGGGAACAGTGGATGAAGAATGCATGCTGCCTCTGAGGTCTGGGGAAGGAACTGCGGCCTCCCCCAATCACAGGTCCACTCTGGAGCCAGTCCTGGGAGTGCAGAGCCACTGCCTGGTGGGGGCATGCATTGCGGACCGAGGTCTGGGGGCAGGCCCTCACCTTGCTGTGGCTCAGTTGGTTGTCGCAGCACCTGGCTAATAACAGGATTGTGGTCGGGCCGGGCCAGGACCTGGCTGCACTGGGACTGTCCTGTCGCCTCCAGGTCCCAGTCATGCATTGTACCCAACTCTGCTCCTTGCTGCCAGGGGCTCCAGCTACTCCCAGGGCTCCGGTATGGTCATGCCCTGCCACCTGGTACCTGGCAGTCAAGGGATGCCACATCATGCATGCCTGAGCCAGCCTGGCCACCCGTTTCATCCATGCTGAGCCAGGGGACCAGCTGGCCTGTGTGTTAATCCACAGATGCAAAAATCACACAAAATCTGGAACATTGCAAAAGAAAACCTTTAATTGACCAGGGAGACAGTCACCGTGGGACAGGAACCCTCCCTGCGGTAGGACAGGGGATGGAGATGGCCCACCCATACAAGGAAAGCTCTGAAACCAGGGCAAACTCACCAATTTCAGGCCAGGAAGTGTGGGATGAGCTATGCCGAGAAGAAACACCTGTGAGGTTGTAACCTGCACTTACTTCCGGTAGGAACCAGCTCGGGCAGCTGACATTGCAGAACGCTGCCTGGCCAGGATAGAAGCCAGCACCGGGAGAGATGGACGAAGAGCGGAGGAGATGCCGAGAGGAAGGTGCCTTCCATGCCGAGCACAGGCAGTGCCAGTGTGCAACTGAAGAGCTGGTGTCAGGAAAGGAAGAGAGGTCCTTGGCAGGAGGGAGGACCTGGAGCAGCATTGGGGGACAGTCTAAACCCCAGGCACAGGGGCTGTGAGGGAGGAGGGGCTGCTAGCCTACTCCTTCAGGTTTTTTTCTTTTTTCTCTTCTTTTTTTTATTTTTATTTTTTTTAAGCACTGGGATTCCTTTTTTTCTTTGTTTTTTTTTGTTGTTGTCTTGTCCAGGGCACGGGCAACACTCTGGGAGATGGGAGCTGCCTTAGACCCACGGCAGGTGGCCGGCTGGCCATGAAGAAACACCAGGAGGTCAGGGTGATCCAGTCACCCTGGGAGCACAGCAACAGGGAAGAGCCAGGTCATAGTCCAGGTGTTGTGAAGAGCAAAGGCAAGCCGCATGAAGACCAAGTGACTCATCCTGAAGGCTGGCATATGGAAGGGATGGAGGGGAGGCAGAGCCCCATGGATACCCATCAGGAGGTGCGACCTACTTGGGAGAGTCCTTAACAGGGGAACCCACCTCTGAAGTTTCGATCAAAGTCGTGGCAGGAGAGTTTCTGACCTTTCCCTGAGGTGATTGAAGACCCCTCCAGAGGTCCCAGGAGCCCACACAGCACCCAACACCAGGTGCATGTGCTGAGGCAACCCCATGGGTGCATATTCGAGATCAGGCGGGCACATAAATATAAATAAATAAATAAACCAAAAATAAATAAACAGAAGACACAAAACCCAGGCAAACACAAGCTCAGCAATGTTCTTTTCTTGTTGTCATGCAAGGAAAGAAAGAAGACAGGTTTTGCCCCATACTCCCAAATCCACCTTCTTCACCTCCCCCTACAGGCCACAAAATCTCCCATGGGAGATTTCTCCAAGCTTTGTCTGATAATATCAATATATTCTTCTTGCAGCTTCATATCATAGTGGAGCGGTCTGGCATGCTGCATCAGCCATCTCTGGTGTTTCTTGAGGGAAATTATAAGAGAGATGCAAGTTACCTCAAAATATTAACATGTTAACATGTGCCAAGGCAGCTCCCTTCAAAGGAAAACTTACCACATGGTGCACCTGCTGCACTTGTGCAAAAATGAAGTTTATTTCCTACCTATGGGGACTTTTTACGATCTTGTACAATCTATATTTTTCCCAGAGCCTAATGAAGGAACTTTGATCCTGAAAGCTTGAAGAAAGGACAATTTTCTTGCGATTTCCCAGTTGGTCTAATAAAAGGTATAATTTTGGAACCAAGAGTTCTAATTTTTTGTATGTCTAATCCATTATAATGCATTTCAGATGCATGGTTGCCAAGGTGGTTTGGGGGTTGGGGTTAACGCCTGCTGCTGCAGCTCCAGAACAGTTTTTTTTTTTTCTGAGTTTTTTCTTTACAGGCTGTACTGTTATGGGAGGTGCGATGCAACAATGATTTTTTTTCAATGTTTTCTTTGCAATGCAATTTTTTCATCACAAAATTCTGCATGCAGCACCTTTTGGAGCCGGGTTTACAGATCGCCCCCATCCCCCTGTCAGCTGCAACCCACTCCCCCCTGGAGACAGCTCATCAGATTTTGTTCAGGATTGCTTTGTCCTCCTTTGCTATATCTCTCCTCTCAGCTTTCTCAAAGGACAGGTAGAAGGTGAGAGGGCAATGAGGAGTAGCACTCCCAAGGCAGCCCAGGGTAATCTCTTCAGCTACCTCTAGGACTCCGCAGAATCAAGTGTATTCAAAGAAAGCATCACTGTGGGAGAACTTCTTTTCATCCAAATTCAAGAAATTTGTAATACCTCTTTCTCCTACACTAGGTATTGGCATGTCCTCATCAGACGGGTCTCAATTAAGCAGGGAGCTGCTAATTAGCCAAGGCCAGGGTTTCAAAAAGCACTCGGCTCCCTATAGAGAAGCCAGAAGTGTTATGTAGCAGATGGCTATCCCCAGACATATTATTGAGGTGCCTGGAGGGGAGGCCAACTGATCTGAAAT
Source organism: Crocodylus porosus (assembly GCF_001723895.1). Lineage (NCBI taxonomy): Eukaryota > Metazoa > Chordata > Crocodylia > Crocodylidae > Crocodylus > Crocodylus porosus. The sequence continues at coordinate 2,456,554 of NW_017728914.1, read as the reverse complement.
ACAGGCCCTGACCAGCTTTGTGTCCAGCCTGTTAAGCTACTGCATTCCCACCCTGGCCGGCTTCAAACCACTCCCTCACTCCCAGGTCCATGTCCTGAAATCAAGCAGGAGCAAGCACAAATCAGAATTTTTTGTCCCTCATCTTAATTTTTTTCACAATAAATTGAATTGCAATCAATTTGATTAAGAAATCACAATAAAGCTAAAACAGTATAGACATTTTTTTTTACTCAACAATGTTGTTGATAGTCAACTGATGAATACATGTTTTTACAGTACAGCCCTTGCCAGCAAACACAATACAATAGGATAAAACACCAATTCACAATATGCTCCCAAGGTCTCTTGAGTAATCCCTTGATATGATATAGATGGATGGAGGGCTGCATGGTGGGAGGGTGAAAAGGAGCGGGGCAGGCAAGTAGCCAGCCTGGTTACTGGCCCTTCCTGGTTACTAGTCTTTCCTGGTTACTGATGATGTCCAGGGATCTGGGTTTTCCATTTCCCATGGAAAAATGGAGAAAACCATGGATTTCCTGTTTTTAGCAGAGAACATGCGGATTTTCTCTTTTAGCAGAGAAACCCATGGATTTCCCTGCTTTTGCAAAGAGTTCTGCAGGCTGGCAGAGTTCCAGTCTGCAAAAGCTGTTTGCAAAAGGGGCAGGAAAGCCCCAACCCTGCCCCAAGGGGCAGAGGGAGGGGGAAAAGCAGGTCCAACACTTGCATTTACCGGAGGCTTCTCTTCAGGCTCACTCTTCTTGCTGCTGGTAAGTGGGACTTGGGGTTGTGGGGCAGGGGTGGAGGAGGAAGCTGGCTAGGGGCTGAGGGAGTGGGGAGATTTGCAGCCGGCTGGGCACTCCAGCCAGGAGGGAGTTTGCAGCCTCCCCATTCCAGCCAGAGTGCTCAGCTGGCTGCAAACCCCCACTGCTCCCAGCCAGCTGCAAACTGGAGTGCTGTCCTATAAAAAAGCTATCACAGCTCTCCCTGAATTTACCTGCTTATGTATCTGGGGCTCTAGAGGCAGTGGCTGCAACATCTTCTGTTACAGTATTACAGTGTGTGCACTCATTTCAGTAACACCCTTTGCCATGTCTAGCAGTCATTTATATTTTAAGCCATTGTGCTTACTGATCATTTATTTATTAACACTCATTAGCATTCATCTCCAGAGTCCTTGCTCTTGGTTGTTGTCTGCTATTATAGTGTGAAGGTTCTGTCTTGTAGTGTTATACTGAAGGGCATCTAACTAGGTTCATGATTTCAGAAGCCCAGGACAATCACAGAAAGGGATATATGTTAGGGGAGTGTGAAACAGCCCATATTAAATTCAGAATCACCCTGAATCAGGGACAGTGATTCAATTTGTTGATTTGGATCACTGTCCCTGATTCGATTCGGCCAAATCTGAATCTGAAGATTCGATGCTGATTCTCAGAATTGGCGATTCGGCCATAGACACAACTTTAAATGTTTTTTCTACATACCTCATTGTACCAGGCATGGCTTGTGAATGCTGCAATACTGGGGTGGATGGAGTATCCCACAGGAACACCTGGGGGGCTCCCGCGTGCTCGGCGATGAACCCAGGTCTGCCAGGGAGTGTGCTGCGGGGTGCCCCTCACTCCCTAGCTCGGAAATCAGCCACAGGGGGAACCTAGGTGCACCCCCAGACCCAGAAGGCACCAGTCACTGAGCCAGGGAAGCATGGGGTGGGGGGCCCCCAGTGCACTCTCCAGCAGACCCGGAAGTGCAGTTCAAATGCACCGGTAAAAAGCATGCATTTTGCACAGCACACTGTCCATTTGGAAAACTGTGCACCCTCTGCAAACTTTTTGTTGCCATTCTCTGCAAAGTCCTTAGGCACACGGCTTACCTATTTAGTTTGCAGCCAAGCAAAACTGCAGCTGTTACATAGTGCTTTATCATTAACAAATGAGGTGTTGAGGAATCATAGACTCATAGAAAAGGAGGGCAGGAAGAGAACTCCAGAGGTCATCTTGTCTAATCCCCAGCTTGAGGCAGGATCATCCCTATCAAAACCAACCCATACAAGTAAGGATTTATATTAATGTAACCCTGGCAGCTGTGCTACCCACAGCCACGTCCAAATTTTTGGGATCCTGGGGTGCCAATAGGTCTCAGTCTACTCCCACTCCATCTACAGGCTGCGAGCCACCACTCATTGGAGTGGTCCTCCCCATGCCATACCGCACACTAAATAACTATTTACAAAAATTTATTATTTACAATAACTGAGAGATTGACAAATTCAACATCCCATAAATAACAAACAAAATATTTTCAGTGAGTTCAATAATAATCTATACCTGCAAATAAAGCAAATACTTATCATATAACAAAAGCAATTATGTTATCAGCTTTAACACTCAGGCAACTTATACCAGGATTTCCTGGTAGCAAAAAAACCCACAGAAAACAAAACTGGCAAAAAAGCAGTACAAAACATGCCAAAGTAGTGAACTCTGGGACAAATGCAGGGACAAATTCATCTTTGCGTGCTGCAGAGCCCCAGTCTGCTCTGTAACCTGGGAACAGCAAGAGTATTATGTATTTAATGCAAGATCATTGCAATTGGGTGGAATGAGTTGGTGGGTCCCAGGGGTCCCAATTGGGAGATATCCATTGTGACTGGTCCCCAGGAGGTGACCCAGCAGGGCCAAGAGTTGAAATGATCCATAAAGTCTACATGCCCCTATCAGTCCTAGCTGTCGCGTCCGAGGACCAGTGCACCCTTGACCTGCGAGCCTGGGTCAGCACGACCGGCTGGATGCGGGTGGGGTAAGGTAATTAGGTAGATGGGTAAGCGAGAGGAGTCAGGAAGTAACGCGTCTTGGTTATACAGAAAGTTTATTTTTACTTACACTACAGGAGATTGTAGTGTAGGGAGGAAGTTGTGGTTGTGCGGTGTAGAAAGAGAAGTTGAGCTGTTCAGTTCAGCTTGCAGATGTTTCCACTGCACAGATTACAAACTGCGTGGTACAGATTTTAAGCAAAGCATACAGGTAACTTTGATCTGAAGATTTCCATGAGCTCTTGGCGAGAACGAACAAGCCGGCAGAACGGATACACCTGAAAACTTTTACTGTAGGTGGGAAGAGGTCAGCGACTGGCCAAATCACTGACTATGTCTCCTGGGCGTGCGTGGAGGTCTCCGCAGAAGGCGGAAATCTTTCCAAAGTTATAGTTTACCGCGTAGCCTATTACAACACGCCAAGTTTGAATAACTATACGACTGCCAATCATGACTGTGAACAGACTCTGTGTGTTCTTAGGTTTCATGCGAGACTGACTGTGCATGTGTTTTACATTTAGGCTGGTGGGGGGTTGGATACGGAACTATAATGACGAAATATGTTATGTTAGCCTTTTGACCTTTTTGCCATCGGCATCTGAAACCAAAGATTTTTCTTTGACACTAGCAATGGTTCTGGCAGGGCGGAACTGAAGTATGTTTGAAGGAAGAAATAGGAGAGAAGATTGCCCTGCTTCTGCTTCGCTGGGTGCACTGCCACCATTGAGATTAAATAGGACAGACTAATTAAAAATACATGGTAACATTACTCATCCTCCACCCTCTCCAACCTGATATCATACTGCTGCCCTTCCACGAAGAGGGAGGAGTTTGCAGGCTGCAGAGTATGTTACAGCATCAGCCATGGATACTGGGCAGGTGAGTGCTGCAGGGACCTGCTTAGGGGTCTTCATGGTCCCAGAGGGGCTATCAGGTATATCTGTTCTCTCATTGCAAACTGCCCTGTCAGGATCAGCTCAGCCTGACCACTGATCTGCTGCTTCTGACTCCTTGGCCTACATGCCCATCACATTCATATGAGGCTTATTGGGAAAAAATTTTGTTTGGAGCTGGCCAGTGGTCAGAGGCTGGGTAGCTGGCTTCCCTTATGCTTCTCACTCAGCTCCCTAGCGGTATGCACTGGGGAGCCCTTAGACCTGTTCTTTCTTGCGTCTTTTCTTCCAGGTTCAGCAGGAAGCGTGTGTGAGAGCAGCTGTAGGACTGCGACAGGCAGCAGGTAGAGTGCCCCGGGGAGTAAAGGAGGGTGGTGTAAGCAGTTCCTTTATTCTACTGCCTTTTGCAGGCCAGTTAGTTCCTTAAGAAGTTCAGTGCCCACCAGTTCAGGCTCTTAGAACACAAACAGAACAAACCAAAATCATCTGCTTTCTCCAGACATTAGAAGAGCCACTTTCCACTCTAGCTTTTCCTCAACACAGCATCCTGGCTTCTCCTCCTTGCATGCTATTTCCTCACAGCTTGCTCCCTTCTGCTCTCTTCTCTGAGGTTTTAATCTCCCAGTGGGACACTCCCTCATTTGCAGAATGCCCGGCAGCTGGATGTTTTTAATAGGGCTGGTTGTCCTTCTTAAGGGGACAGACCACTCTGTTACAGAAGGGTCCCTGAGAGTCCTCAGGCCCTTTCCTAGGGAACTGACTTGCCGATGGGGTTGGACCACTGTTCATCTCTGGGTGTCTGGTTTAAATCTCCCCATCCTGGGTGTGATTGAAAGCAGAAGCCATTATCTGCTGTTTGGGATCTCAGCCTCAATTGCAACAAGAAAACAACAAAAAACCAATTAAAAACTCCTTCCCAAATTTCCCTAGGATAGCCTATTAATGAAAATATTACTGAGACCAAGGGTATTCAGAGCAGCTAAGAAGGAGTTTCAAAGGCAGCCATCAAAGGCATGGAAAGGGAAGCAGAGAAGGGATGGGCTAGAGGAAAAGGTGCTGATCTGGCCCCTTGGGCATTGCACAAGTGGTCTTTGAACTGCTGGTACCTCAGGGTAAAGAGCACTGGAAGCAAGAGAACCCTATCTGTCTTTAGTCTAGTCAGGAGATCCAGGACCTCATGGTCAACCTCCTTCTTGCTTTGGCCAAACTTGCTGTCTTCCAAACCAGGAGGGAGACCCTGGCTGGGGAGGAACCTGGGCAACTGTAGGGCTGTTTTCCTATCACTCCTCCACTCATATTTCTGGTTAGAGTTTCACTGGGTGATATCCACAGGCTCCTTGGCTGTGGTCAAGGGGCAGTGGGCACTGACCAGTGTTCTCTGTTCAGTGTCTTGCCTTGGAACCCTTGTTATTAACCTGTGACCTTTACTCCTGTTGCTATTTTCTCTTTTGCTGTTTCTCTTTTATTCAATAACTGTATACTTAGTGACTTCCCTTTGTTTAAGAGAGGCTTATAGTTTCTTGGTAAGCCTATGCCTAATGATCCCATGCAGTAACTAGGCTTGTTCAGCAGATCCCAGTCTATCTTCAGCCTGATGACAAAGGGGGCTGGTCAGTCTCCTGTTCCATGTGGTATGTGTCACCAGCCCTTGGAAGTAAATGTCTCTTTTTGATGCCTGTGGTTCCTGTTTGCTGAGATCTGAACTTCCCTCTTTAGTGATCACTAGGTTTAGTAAAAAGAGGCATACATGAATGAGAAAAACTATGCATCAGGTTCTATTCTGTAGCAGTAGACAACCCTGGCAGACCTTAAGTCTATCTCTACTAACTGGTCACTCCCTAACTGAGAGACAATCTCCCAATTCCTGTATCTTCTAAATTAGGGAAGGTCTCTAAATTATTAGTTTTATCATTAAACCCTCTGCCTTGCCCCATACAATGTGATACAAGAGGAACCCAGGGCCATTTTCAGGCTGCAAGTCTGCACATATTCCAGTTCTCTTGAGCAATCAGCACTTGCATTGTTCTCTTAGCCACAGCTTCTCCTGTGGCCCACGCCTGATCTTGTGACTACTTCCTGCTCTGCTACAGAGAAATAGCACTACAGTCCAGCTGCCACCAGGTTCAGTGACCTATTCCACTTCCCAGAGCAGATGCAGAGAAAGCCCAGAGGGGCCAGGAGGAGGCTGATGAGCTTTGTGAAGGGGAATGGGTTTGGGGCAGTGAGAGGTTATAACATCAAACACAGTCTGGAGTCACTGGGTGAAATGCCTGTGGGAATCTGTGCCATGTTCACTGTGTTGTAAATAGTATGTTGGATCACTCATTTCAGACACCTGATGGCAGAACAAGGCACCACATGAGGGTCTTCTTGATCCTTTCACCTCCATTGTTTGACTTGACTTCGCTGCTCATTCTGAGCCTTGCCTGTCAGACACCCTCCACCCACAAAGCAAAGTCTGAACATATATATGAGCCCCATTGTGCCTGGTGGTAGAGGAGACTCAACTTAAAGACACCAAACTGGAGCTGAGCAGTGAAGGGACTCATCAGCCCCTACCTGCCTCTGCTGGAGCGTGGTCTCCCAGAGCTAATGCTATGATAGAGTCCCAGGCACCACTGAGCTGTGAATAAATGGTTGTGCGGGGAGAGAAAGGAGCCACTTTCCCAAACTGCCCCCTTACTTCATGTTTCAGGCCTGGAGAAGCATGAGAGTCTCATGATTGTTAAAGAAGATGCCAAAGAGTTGATTTTCAAGAACAAGGCAGACAAGGGAATTCAGGTGAGAGGCTGGGGGGCAGCAGAGCTGTGACCTCAACCTGGCCAAGGGTGGGGAGGGGAGTGGGGTTTCAGGATGAAGGCTAACACATCCAGGTGTCAGTGTCACATGCCAGGTACAGGTGTGCAGCAGATATTTGTGTAGGATGGTTGCTTGTGTCCAGAATGTGACTTAGTAACTATGTCCAGGGAAAGAGTTGACCCACTCTTCTGAGCCCCCCAGCCAGGCACAGGACAAAGCAGTGATGCTGAGTTCTTTTTCCAAATCTGCCTTTGAGCCTTTAAGCTTCAGAGAGTCCCTTGCCCCACTTAGGAAGGGGGCCCCAGGGATATCTCAGGCCCAGGGCTCACTTGTAGGGCTGGATCATTGCAGCTCTTAGCCCTGCTCCCCTACATGCCATCCTGCTGTGCTGGGTCTGCCTCCTGCTCTCCACTAATCTACAGCTCTAGAAAGAGCAGAAGGGAGCAGGTCACTGAAGGCTCATCCCCTGTTCAGAGTAGGGAAGGAGCACATGTGGAACCATGGATACAGGCTCACTGTCTCCAACTGGAAATGATCCTCCCACACCCAACACTGGGGACAGAATGTCCTGGAGGTTAGGGAGAGCTGGGGAGAGGGCAAGGCAGAAGAACAGGTAAGTGGGTCTGAGCACTAACTCAGTTGTCTTTTCATTCCAGGATGGCAGCTTCACATTTGACAGCACCTTTAGTCTGGATACCGAGCAGGTACAGTAGGTTCTAGGCATGTGCAAGCTGGGAAGGAAGAAGGCCTAAGGCCTCATAACCCTAAAGCCTGCACCTTAGATTAGAGGCAACCTACTAGGGCAAGCCATGAGCAGATCCATCTGTCCTGTGGCTCTGTCTAGACCAGAGGCAGGCAATCGTTTTGGGCGGAGGACCACTTACCGAGTTTCGGCAAGTCATCAAGGGCTGCATGGGTAGCCCCACCCCTTGATAGGTGCCCCGCCCCCAGTCGCCATCTTGGGATCAGAAGTCCCCTAACCCCTGACCTTTGCCACCAGAAGTCCCTCCCCTTGTCCCCTGGAAGTACTCCTTTCAGCAAGAGAGTTTGCCATCTTGGAACCAGAAAAATACCAAATTATATTCTAAAAATCAAATATGTACTGCAACATTCATTAATTTAATTTCCAAACATATTTTTGTCCTGATTTAAACATGTTTGTGTAGTGTTCATAGAGGTGATAGTATAATAGCTTAAAATGAAGTCTTACTCTTGTATATTGTGGGAGGGTGGGTATAGGTTTGTGGGTATGTGGGGTGTGGGATTTGTGGGGGTGGATAGGCATGGGTGGTGTGGTTGTGTGGGTGCGTGTGCATTTTGTAGGGAGCTGTGAGCAGGTGCATGGAGCACAGCAACAGCTGGGCAGGAGCGTGGGGCCTGTGCTGGTGCACTGGGGCCAGCACCAGTGGGGCCCAGAGCAGGGCAGCAGGTCTGTGGGGTCTGCACTGGCAGGGGCCTATGGAGCCGGGTTGGCTCCTCCTCTCCCTGCTTGAGCAGCACAGCCCAGCCCAGCTCCATACAACCTCCGCCGGTCCAGACCCCATGCTCTTGGGCAGAACCTGCAGCTTGGTGCAGAGGAAAGCAGCCCCCTGCACCACCACTGCCAGGCAGTTTTAGCTGAGTCAGTCACTCAGAGCCCACACAGGGCTGCCTGTGCCTGCTCTGCGCTGCCACCACTGCCCCACGGGGCAGCCAAGAAGTAGTGGTGACACAGGACAACCCCACGTGGGCTTCGGGTGGCTGCACCACGAACTGCTGGCCACGCAGTGGAGGGGGGTAGGTTCAATCATTGATGCTGCCACCAGGGTGCTTTCACCCCAAATACTGCACAGGATGACATATCTCCCTTAGTGATGGGGCTGGCTCCCAGCAGACATTCCCTTGAAGTTCCTGCATTCCATGAGAAGACATGATATTTCAGCCTGCTTCTCCAGGGACAGGTTGGCCGAGGAGCTTGGATTAATGAAAGTCTCCCAGCCCAGCTGGTACATGCCCTGTAGTTTAAACGGATGGGCACATTTTAACAGTTGGTGTAGATCTATCCCTCCTGAAAACCACCATCAGAACCCACAAAAGACATCACAACCCTTCCAGTCTATGCTAAGGATGTTTTATTAGCAGAGGGTGCTCTGGAGAGAAGCATGACCCTGAGGTTTGGGACTGCTGCCAAGAGTCTTGCCCGCCACCCAGCAGCTAGTGTTTCTGACCACTATCCATTTCTTCTTTAATGCCTGGGTCCTGAATCCCTCCCCTAGCTGGGATGTTGTCTGTGAACCGCCCTTGAAGGATTAGGTAGTATTGGAGTGATTTGTAGTCATGATGGTTCAGGAAATATGTGAGTGGCAAGGATTTTTTGAGGGTGATATTTTTTATTAAATGCATGGTTGGGAGGAATGAGGCAAGGTTTTGAATCAAATGCATTCTTCTTCGGGTCAAAGCTTTGCATTTAAAAAGTTGTTTAAGTCTACACTAACCATGCAATTAATCCAATAAAAGATGCCACCTGTGAGAATCTTTGCTTTCCAGGATAAGGTGTTCTTGGAGCTATTGAGACCCCTGCTGGTGATGGTGCCCCTTGGCTACAGTGTGTCTCTGTTGCTGTGGGAAGCCAACCGCTCCAGGACGGAGTCACAGTTCCACGGCACTGGATGGCAGTGCAGCATGGTCCAGCAGGTGAGGACACTGCATGAGAAGCTCCTGCTATATCCCATGGGACACCCCCCCACCCAGCCTTTCAGATGTTCAGGGTTGATATTTCACCCCAGCTTCCTTCACCCAAGGGCATGAAGTGAATATTTTGCCTGCAGGTTGCCTAGGGAAAGAAGAAATATGCTCAGGTGTACTGGGCACAATTTCCTAGAGGTGCCCCAGGGGTCAGGAAATAGCTGTGGCAACTGGACACAGTCCCTGGATCAGCATCCAAGAGGTCACAAAGCAGCCTGGAGTCCACTGGATATGGAGTCCCAGAAGTCAGGGAATAGCTGGGGGCCAGTGGTTAGTGTCCCATGAGGCCATCTGATGCCATCCCAGGGTCAAGGGCACCCAGGGGCCAGTGTTGTGCTTATTCTCTAGTCTGTTGCATCCACCTGAGTCTTGTAGGAGTGCAGGGAGGGAGGAAGCCTAGGGACACTACTGTTTCTGTCCTTGTCTCTCATGCAGTATGGTTCTGGATCTGAGCTCTCAGCTCACTCAAGGAGACCCTAAAATCCATGGGAGTTGCCCTTGGGTGTCTGAGGGAAGACCTGATTCCAGTATCAGAAGGAACCCTCAAACAAAAATATGTAGGGCCTGGGGAGCAAACCAAAGCCTTCTGAGCATTTGTAATCCTTCTCCAGGTGATAGACACCATCTTCCAGGAGCTTGAGACCTTGGGGGGCAGTGTAAGGGATCTGTACACTGTCAGCTTTGTCCAGGTAAGATGGAGGGAGGGGGCAGCCAATGTGTGGGAAACCATGAAGTCCCTCAAGGGGTCAGGTGTCTGACCCACTGCTGATCCTACCCTGGGCCATTGGGGAATTATTTTATACATCTGAGAACAATACCCCCCTACTGGAGATATGTATGTAGGGGTGTGATGGGACCTTCCAGCCACCTCCGCAGCGTAATGACTGGCCTGTCACAGGTCCTCTCTTCTCTTCACCATTGCCTACCTGGCTAGCACAGCTGTGATCTTGGCCCCATTGCGATTCCTCATGTGTAAGGAATGGGAATGCCTGTCCTGCAGAGCCAGTGTATTAAATGTCAATGTTGGAGACAGGAGGATCCGGGCAAAGGCACTAAAGAGTCAGAAAGCATGAGGACTACCCCAAGACAACGGTCTGGGGTTTACTGTGTGCAGAAGCATGCCCCCCACCCCACCTAAGTTCCTGCTTCCAGTTCTGTATGGCAACCAGAGTGGCTTTTCCTTCCTCCTCATTTTTCTGTTTCTTTCCTAAGCCTGCGTGTAGGAAGTTACAGCCAAATGCACAAATACAATGTGGGGAACAACAAGGTAGTCTGTAGCCCTGCAGAAAGGGCCATGGGGTTAAAGTGGATCAAAAGCTGCATATGAGCCAAGAGTGTATACGTTGTTGCAAAAAAAAAAGTCAGTAGCATACTAGGCTGTATTAACAAGAGGATGGCATGGAAGTCACAGAAAGTGATTCTTCTACTTTCCCCAGCACTGCTGAGGCCTCACCTAGAGAACCATGTCTAGTTTGGGACACCTCACTTCAAGAAACTGTAGACAAATTGGAATGAGTCCAGATGAGAAAAACGAAGATGATTGGAGGTTTAGAAAACATAACATTGAGGAAAAGTTAAAAGAACTGCAATTATTTAGTTTGGAGAAGAAAAAAACTGAGGGGGCAGGGTTTGCTTGTCGTCTTCTGGCTAGCTATAAAAAGGACAGAGATGAACTGTTCTCAGTGTCTGCAGAAGACAAGACAAGAAGTCACAAGGGAAGTTTAGATTGGATAGTAGGTCCTGGAGAACAAGTGGTTGGACTAGCTGTTCTCCCAAGGTCCCTTTCAGGGTTGCCAACTGTCCATACATTTACAAACAGTCAATACAAAAACAGGCTAAAAATGCCTGTCTGTAAAGTCTATACAAATAATGGAAAATTCCATAAGTAACTAAGCAATGGGGAAGTTTATGAACAAGGCTGGATGTTGAAGGACAAACATAGCACATCATTGCTACCTGGTATCTAATGAGGAGCACAGCACCCTGTAGGGAGCATTTTCTCAGGGCTTTGTAGCCCACTTAGCCTTCTCCCCCATCCCCCAGCCATGTGCTACTGCTGCCGCTGCTCCTGCATCCTGTCCTGGGTCACAGGTAAGCAGGCAATAGGGAGACCCTTACTGCTGGGATGCGGGTTGGGGCTGGTGGGGCTGGGGAAACAGAATAGCTCAGGGTATAGTAGGGGGCATTAGGGTATAGGGGTAAGTAGAGAACCCCTGGGGTGGGGGCAGCACAGTGTAAAGTCATTGCTGCAATCAAGCATGGTTGCCAACACAAGACCATTTTTATTATAAATAAACAGAACTTTTTACTGTGGTTGGTGTTAAACCTCTAAATTTGAACCCAGTTCTTGTTCAGGGCCCGGCAAAGGAGTTACATTTACATTATGTAAAACACCTGTCAGTAAAAACATACGCCAGTAAAAAAGTTGGTTGTCAGTAAAAAAAAAAAGTCTGCAGATTGTCAGTAAAAAAAAGTGGCTTGGTTTAGCAACCCTGCTTCCAGTCCTGATTCTCTGATTTTGCCTGATCACCTCCGTGCTGCATGCTGCCAGTCTGGCTTTTGGTGTTCACAGTGAAGAGCCCATTTCCCCTACCTTTCTGCTTGTGCTGCCAGTGACAGTTGTGCAAAGCAGACGTAATCAGGATGGAAACATTTTAAACCAATTTTTCACTACTTTTGCATGGATGTAAATGACCTCAGGGCAGGTAAGAATTAGATCCTGTGTTGAATAGCCTGGTTAGTGATTAAATATACTGCTCCTGTTCCTTGGGTCCTGGTGATGTAAGGAGTCAAAAAGAATCAACTTTTCCCACTGGGGAATACAAGCAGCCCCAAAGACACTTCTTGGTGCTGTGGGGCCAGCAGATGGGTGAACAGGAAAGGCAGGTCTCTGTTTGCTCCCCTCACTCTTGCTTGCCTGGCTCAGAATTGCCAGTGAAGCTGGATATGAGAAAGTGCTTCCCCCAGATGGCAATGAGCTCACTGGGGCTGCAGTGCAGCCCAGAGTGGGACCTGTTACCAGTGACCTCAGTGGCAGCAGGATCAGGCCCATAAATCTGCTGATCCTGGGTGAAATCCTGTTGCCATGAGAACCTTCCTTTGGGCTTGATCTCACCATCTCGTGAGACCTATAACTTAAAATAAAAAATGAGAAGAAAAAAGTAGAGGACTGGAGGGCCCTGGGATGGGGCACACTTGAACCAGAGCTAAGCTTGGGCAACTGCTTGATTAGTTGGGCCTGAGGAGAGAGGGCAAAGTCTTCTACTATCAACTAGTGAAGTCACCTGTCATACATATGGGGCAAGCAGCATTAGAATCTTGTTAGGAGCACAGGCCCCTCTGTAACTATCCCATCAGGTGAGAAGCAAGCTGCTGAACCCCTGTGTATATAAATATCAAACCCACATGATAAACATACCTATTAGGAAATGCCCACCTGCCTCTGGGGGAGCTCTTTACGAGAAGGAATCTTGATTGGCTTTGTGCAGGTGAATACTGGCACCCATGGGGAGGCCTTGTCCAGTGACTGTCCACAGGTTGAGTCCTGTGCAGGGCCATGTCCCCAGTTCTCACAGGTCTAGCCATGATGGTCCTTCCATTCAGTCATAAGGACCACCTGGCTGTTTAAAGAAATGGACGTTCAGGTGTTTGCACTCAGGGGCGACTTATTTTCTCTAGTGCAGGCCAAAGATGGGGGGCCAGCGGTTTAGATATTGGCATGTGTGGCAGCGCGTGACCTAGGGGTGCCGCAAACTCCCCTAGTGCCCCCTACCTACCATGCCAAATCGGGTTTAATGCACCCTCGCTATCTCGCCCGCCACGTCTCTGATGGTAATTTGTTAAAGGGAGGCTGCCTTTCTAACCCTCCTTGGCACGGTGCCTCGATGTACCTTGGCTCTGTCTAGTTGCCCGGTGCACTCCAACCTTTGGGGCTGCACGTGAGTCCCACAGTCACCCATGCCCTCATGGGTCCCTGGACTCGTCTCCGTGCCCGCCTGTGCCCTCGCAGGTGCCTCCTGGCTTCTCCTGTGGCTCCCGTAGCCCCCACCGGGGTCCGTCTCCCCGCATTCACCTTGCGATCCCCTGCCCGCACTGGGGCCTTGCCTCGCGATCCCCACGATTGAGGCTCAGGTGGCCGTAGCCGTGCTTGCCCTCCAGACCCCTTTCCCAGGTCTTATGCCCACTGGGCTCCTCACAATCGAGGCTCAGGTGGCCGCAGCCGTGCCTGGCCTCCAGACCCCCTTTCCAGGTCTTGCGCCCCACTGGGGCTTCTCACCTGCACCCACAATGGGCTCCTCCCAATACTGCCCCCACTGGGGCCGGGGTCAGGACACCCTAAAATGGAGCACCCTCTCCGGTGCCAGGAACCCCCACACTACTGGGGAGCTCCCATGAGGCCTCCTCCAACCCCTACAGCCTCACCCGGTCCTCCGGTCTTACACAACTCCAAAACAGAAAACTCACACTCCTGTGTTAGAACATAAATTCCAAGCCCCCTGGCTAACCTTCATTCGTATCCCTATCAGGGTTTCCTCCACCCAGTATCATCAAGCTGACGCTGCTCTGCCTCCTCCCAGGAGAGCTCCCTCTTCCTCAGCTGCCAGAGGGGAATTGATCTCCCACCTCAGCCTGGCTTGTTTATATAGGCCAGGCCCTGCCCCCTTCCGGTCAGCTGACCAGACTGGTTGTCTCGGCAACCCACACCTGTGCTGCCCTGGTGACTGGTAGCTGAGCCCATATTACTGTTTATCAGTAGCAGGCACCTTAGTGCCCTGCTACAGCATGTAAGGCCCATGAATTAGCTGTTGTTAAGAAATGGAGGCCTTTGGTTTCCTAAGAGAAAAAATCCTGTTTCCTATAGCCGCTATTAGGGGGATAGGAAAGCTCACAGAGGAGTAGCAGCAGGAGCTCTGGGCAGTTAAACCAGGGTCAGTTTTAGTGAGATGATTTTTTTTTTAATGGGAAAGAATATATCTAGCCAGGAATCTTGCATACCAGTACAGTCCCCACCTCTCCCAAAGGCCTGGTCCCAAGCTTACGGATATCACAGATTTCAATGGGTCCCAGATATGTCCAATTCTTTTAGTATGTCTAAGACTACTCACACCTATGGGAAATTTTGAGGTCCTTTCATGTGCCCTCTGGAGAAACACCTCCAGCCATGGCCCACACTTCCTCTTCTCTGTGCCAGTCCTCTACACCACTCCTCTATGCCAGCCCCCAACACTTGTGGTGACACTGTGACACTGCCTGGGCCTGGCCAGAACCAGGCTTATACTGCTAACTGAATTCCCAAGTTCCTTTTCGCATTTCTACATGTCCCCCATGGAGACCCAGCCATGCTTCCAGTTAAGCTGCTTGATAGCTCCTTGCCACCCAGCTGAGTAGACCACTCCCAGCTGGACACTTCCTAGGCTAGCAGCTCCTTCCTTGACCTCTTGGACACCCGTCCTTCTAGTTTCTGATGAGAGAGGCTGTAGACTATGAAAGCTCATGCCTCTCTGAGCCAGCTAGTCTCTAAAGGCACTTCTATACATGCTCCGGAGATGGAGTGGGGGTGGTGCTTTAATTAGGTGGCTCTAAGAACCTCTGTAATTAAAGCGCTTCCACGTCTTGTGTATCAGCGTCCTCATGCTTAAAAATGGTGGTTGGGCGCTCGAACTAAAGCTCATTTGACAAGCTTGTTCAAGTGCCCCTACCGCTATTTTTAAGCACGGGGACACTGATACACCAGACTCAGGAGGCTGCTGGAGCATGGTAACTGCTGTGCTCCAGTAGATTCAATTAATCAAGTGTGCTTCAATGTGCTGGAATTCCAGTGTGTTGGAGCAGCCTTTACACTTGTGTATAGACATCCTAAAGTGCCACCCTGCCCTGTCTTCTAGCAAATGAGAACAACATCCCAGCAGTCTTAAACACACCTTTACCCAGAGCTCCCCTTTGTGGGCACACTTCATTTAAAATTAATCCCTTTAGGGCAGGGGCAGGTAAAATGCGGCCCATGGGCCAGATGCGGCCCACCAGGCCATTCTATCTGGCCTGCAGGGCCCTAAAAAATTTAGAAAATTAATATTTATCTGCCCCTGGCTTCCTGTCATGTGGCCCTCGATGGCTTGCCAAAACTCAGTAAGCGGCCCTCCGCCCAAAATAATTGCCCGCCCCTGCTTTAGGGACATGATTGTTGAAGAGAAGGCTGGGGAGGGTGGCAGTTAGAGATTAACTAGTTCAGAGAGGCATGAGCTTTATTTAGGGACAGCTTCTTTTTGTCAGATACTATGAATGGACTTAGAGAGAAAGGGTTTAAAAGGGAGAGGAATTTAAATATAAAGGAAAGGGACAGGGGAGGAGGCACTGCTGAGATGAGCAAAAAGTGGGTTGAAAAGGTCAAAGCAGATAATCAGAGCATTTAACACATAAGGGGACACCAGAAATGTAGCTGGAGTTAAAATCTAATCCAGGTAATAGAAGAAGAACCCAGAGTCTCCGTCAAGATCATGTCTAACACAGTCAAGTCTGTGGATGATTTCTTGTTCTGCAACTGCACATTTAAGTTAGTTTTTAAATAGATTTCTTAGACATTAGGGGCCTGAAGGGACCTCATGAGATCATTGAGTCCAGCCCCCCCGCCATAAGTGGGAAGTCAGCTGGGATCAAGTGACCCAAGCAAGAAATAAATCCAGCTGGTTTTTTTTGAAGGAGTCCAGAGTAGGTGCTTGCACCACCTCTGGGGGGAGTTTGTTCCAGACCCTGTACATACGTACCGTAAAGAACTTTTTTCTTATATCCAGTCTAAATTGACCTTCCAGGAGTTTATGGCCATTGGAGCTTGTTATCCCTTGGGGAGCTCTGGTGAACAGATGTTTTCCCAAGTCTTGATGTACCCCTTTTATGAAGTTGTAAGATGCCACCAAGTCCCCCCTGAGCCTTCTCTTCTCCAGACTGAAGAGTCCCAAGCCCCTCAGCCTCTCCTCAGCCTCTCCTCCAGGCCTTGGATCATATGAGTGGCTCTCATCTGGACTCTTTCAAGCTTCTCCACACCCTTCCTGAAGTGGGGGTCCCAATACTGGACACAGTATTCCAGCTGCAGTCTCACCAGGGCCAAGTAAAGCAGTAGGATGACTTTCCTGGTTTTGCTTGAGATGCATCAGTGGATACACACCAGAGTTTGGTTAGCTGTGCCCACCACCACATCACATTGGTGGCTCATATTCATCTTGTGGTCAATCAAGACCCCCCAAGTCCCTTTCAGTCATGTTGCTAGTTAGCATAGCACTGCCAAGCCTGTAAGTATGCTGGGAGTTCTTCCTGCCAAGGTGAGGTTGTATTGTTTAATGATGGCTTGTCTGAGGTCAGTGATGGAGTGTCCAGGGAGACTGGAGAGGCTTTTATGTTTCTGATTTTGATGTCAAATCAGTGTCCATTCACTGTTTCACATGGGGATTTCCCCATCTGGCCAGTGTAGTTAGCAGAGGAGCACTATTAGCAGGTGATGGCATATACGACATTGGTGGAAGAGCAGGTGAATGAACCCCAGATGTTATATTTCTGTGTGTTTTTTCCATTGGTGATGTAGTCTATGTTGTTGAGGGGGCAGAGCTGGCATCTGGGTCTGTAGCAAGACCTGATGGCTTGGAGACAGTTAAAGTCAGGTAGTCTGTTGCTGGAGTGATGTCATTTAAATTTAGGAGCTGCCTGTAAAGCAGGACAGGCTTGTCCCCCAAATCTACCTTGAAAAGATGGTCATTTTCTAGGAGGGACTGTAAGTCATTAATGATGTATCAAAGGTGTTCAAGCTGGGAGCTGTAAGTGAAGATGACCAGAGGGATTCTGTTGTCCTTGTCTTGGGGTTGGTATTGTAGCAGGCTGGAACAAGGTCTGAGTCTGACTAGGCTGATTTGAGTGGCTGTGGTTTTGTGACTATATTGTAAATGTAGGAAGCTCTGCTCCAAATCCCTAAGGTGTACATCCTGGTCAGTGGGATCAGAGCAGCTCTAGCTGTAACATAGAGCTTGGCTGTGAACAGTGGATTTAGTGGTAGACTCAGGATGAAAGCTAGCAGCATGCAGATAGCTGTAGCATTCAGTTGGTTTCCAATACAATGCGGACACTACAAAGCTTCACAGTGAAGTCCAAGAAATAAAGTTACTAGGTGAAGTATTAAAAAGTCAATTTGATAGAGTGGAAAATGTTTAAGCCCTGGTGGGATTTTTCTAGAATTGACTCTCATAGCACCCTAGAGTGCCATAAGATTATTTTAAGGGGTCCTGCAGGATGCTGTTCAATATTAACACTGTTAGGTGAGCAAACACCTATGCATGATTCACAAGATAAACCTAGAGATTTCAAACAGGAATCTATCATGTCAAAAACATTCTGGGCTATGTGAAGTTGGTCTGCTATCCATAGTGTGTGGTTTTAGCAAATCTTAAAGACTGTTAAATTAGCATTAGTTATGTTAAGCAAAATAGTGTGAAAAAAGCAAAACTAAGTCCCCTGGAGTTAAATACTTCTTGGAAGATTAGCCAGGTCCAGAACGTTTAATCTTCATAAAGTGTTGGCTGTAAATTGTAAGACAGCTTATTTCTGTTAAGTGTAATTGGGAATAGAGTGTATCTAGATACATTCATGTAACGCATGATCTATATTTTCTCATTTTAATGCTAGCCATATAGCTTTTAGAAGTTTAGTAAAGTTTGCTGTGTGATTAATTCATATATTTTCTGTTTTGCTGGGTACCAAAGGGCTGGTCTAATATTGTGCCATGGACCCTTGCTCCCCGGGAGGTTGGGGTGGGGGGTCAACACCTGCTTGGTCTTTCTGAGTTTTTTTGCCACAGAAGAATTGCTCTATTATTTTTGCGTAGTAAAAAGAAATGAAAGTGAAGAGTTCTTCCAAGGGTGCCTGGAGTCTAATGGGGGGCTGCCTTGAGTCTAAAAGGGTTCAGAACCACTGTTTTAGAGATTCCTTCCTGTGTGTCCACATGATGAAGATATCATTGAGGTACCTCAAATATAACAGGGCAATGAGAGGGCAGCTGCAGAGGAAGCAAGACTTCAACATTTGTTATAAATATACTGGCATATTGGTGGGTCATGTGTGGCGGTGCCATTCATTTATAGGTATAGTGAATTTCCAAATCTGACATAGTTGTGTGTCCAGATGAAGTGGGAGACTGTGATGGTAACACAAGTGGTGCTGGCACTGGGGATAATGTCCCTTGTGGATTGTAATCTGTCCTCATGGGGGATGTTGGTGCACATCGATGTGATGTCCATAGTAGCTAATAAGGCGTTTGCTGGAAGCTTATCAATGGACCCTAGTTTCTTGAGGAACTCTGGTGTCCTTGAAATAGTTTCAAATGATAGCTGAAGCAAACCAATCACTCTTTACTATAGCTAGCAGAAGAAATATATAGATCTAGACAAAACAGTACATACTTTTCTGCATTTGCTGCTTCAGTTTCTTCACACAGGAGCATACTTTGGTCCCAGGTCAGTGTTCTCTGAGAGGTCCAAGATCCACCTGCCTCCTCTCAACCTTGGAGTCTCTCTATTCTATGCAGCAAGCTTCCTTCTTCCTTGGCTGGCCATGTGGTTAAATGAGACCCCTCTGCGATGGAAGCATGCCGCTATTCCCCTTCCCTTTCCAAGCTTCTAGTGTCTCTATAAGTTCCTCTGATTTTCTCCCCAAGTATCCAAGTCACTATGGTTTCAATGCCCAGCACGAACACCTGAACTCCATGTTCTGCTCCCTGGAAAATTACACTGGTTCAAAGTTCCTCCCAGTTAGCCTGAATGATGGTTGGTAAGCACATCTACCAGCTTTACCCAGAGTTATCACTGTGGGTAACTACTAATGCTTTTCAGGTTAGTACTACCCCTTGGCTCCCCTCCCTGCTCTCTGCCCTATGGTGATGTGAACTGAGCATTTCCCACCTGGACAGCTCACCACTGGCTCTGCTCCTTTCCATGCAGCTCTTGCTTACTACTAATACTGTCCTTGTTTCAGTTCCATGGAGATGGAAAAGCCCATGACCTGCTCAGTCCCAGTAACCGAGCCCTGCAAGTGATGGAAGTCTCCCCTCTGGGTCTGTAAGTACCAGATGCCTCAACCTAGCTCTTCCCAGGTCATTAGCACAAAAGTTCCAGTCACCAACATCGAGCTGGACAATAGATAGGATGAGGCCACACAGACTGGTGATGGCTTTAGCAGCACAGCTATGAGTGAGGCACTGCCCTTGAGAATGGCTTATGGAGCTGGTCTTGGGGCATCACAGCAATTGGTAATTGTGCTCAGGAAAAAGCATTGGCAGAGTGAGAGCCAGGCTAGTAGTGCAGCACTTGGGGCACCTTGGCAGAGATATTGGGGGAGCCCATGATGGGATTGGCAAGGGGACATGGCTCAGAGTGGCGGTCATTGGCAGAATTAGGGGTGGAAGCACAAGAACAGAGTACCTGAGGGTGTGTTGCCCTGTGGGGATCCCTACCAGGATCCCACTGCAGTCTCCATTATTCACATGGGGCTGTGAGCCAGTGTTTCCCAAAATGTGGGGCACATCTCCTTGGCTATGGGCATGTCCTAAAGCATCCCAACTAGCTGGGGGATGACTCCATGCTCTTGTAAGCTTCATACTCTTAACTTCTCTGCTTTCAGGGTGGTGGAGGAGGTAACCGAGATTGTTGTGTCCAGCTCTAAAGCTGCTTCTAGTTTCTACTCATGGGGGAATGAAGATGGCACAGCGCTGTCCTCAGGGTGTTTGCAGCATTTGCAGATGGCCCAACATCCCTCTGTGTAAGGATCAGGGTAAAGGGAGGGTAGCCCCTGTGGGATTGCTAGGTGGGGGTTTTCACCTAGGGAGGGGTCAGGCCCTGGAAACAAGATCACACTCTGCACCTCTCTGTTAATGCCTTGGGACCAGGCCATCTACCCTCCATATTCCTGAGAGGTCTCCCAAGTAGGCCTAGTCGTATAAAGCTGTGCAATGCCCCCAGAGTGCAAGATGGTCACCTGCCATCTCTGTGGCATTAGCTGGTTCTGGAGAGGGAGGGAAATGGGATAAAAAAAGGATCAGACATGGGACAAAAGAGTCTTTCTCAAAGTCCAGGAAGGGGAAAGGTTAGAGGTTTCTGGCCAGATCTGAGCACTAGGGACCAGCTTCTATTCCACCTGTTAGTAAGACTCTACCTAAACTGTGGTGAAACAAAGGGTTTTTCATGGCCTGCTCCTGTTGTGCAGAACCAATTTCATGGGTATATCATAGTGGCCATGCCTCTCGGCACTGATTGGCAGAGAGCTCCTGCCCCTTGGCACTGATTGGTGGAGAAGCCTAGGGGGAGGAGGGAGGAGGGGGCCACTGCCATCTTGTCTGCTGCCCTTCATGCCTCCCCACCAGCCAGTTCCTTCCCTTCCCAGCACCAAGAACTACCAGCTCCCCCTGGGGAGCCAGCAATTTATTTTTATTGAGTTTTGTTGTTGTTGTTGATTGTGTAGATTTTGTGGACAATCCTGGATTTCAGTTTCTGTGAAATCCAAGAAACCGTGAAACAGTAGGTCCCAACAGTAGGTCCCTACCGATTAGATGTATAAGTGGACTTAGGTGCCTAAGTGTAATTCTCTTCCATCTTGCTCCTGTCCCCGAAAAACTATTAATCCAAAATGGGTGGGTTGTCCTCCTTGCTGCTTTGTGTGACTCAGCTTTGAGTCTCAGACAACAACATGTTACATAAGCAGATGCAGTAATGGATTTTTCATGGACCTCAGCAGATTCATAAATTGTAAGGGCTGGAAGGGACCTTGCAAGATCATTGTGTCCAGCCCCACTGCGCTAGGCAAGAAAGACAATTTGAGTCAGGTGACCCTAGCAAGGTGACCGTCCAGTCTCCTCTTGAAGATTTCTAGGGTAAGTGATTGTACCACCTCTGGAGGGAGCTTATTCCACAGTCTAGACACCCTGACTGTAAAGAAGTTTTTTCCTAGTGTTTAGCCTGAAATGGTCTTCCAGGAGTTTGTGGCCATTGCTCCTGGTTGTCCCCAAGGCTGCCCTGGTGAACAGTTGTTCGCCAAGCCCCTGATGTATTCCCCTGATGTAGCAGTAAGCTGCTACCAAGTCCTTTCTCAGCCTTCTTTTTTTTAAGGCTAAAGAGTCCCAGGTCCCTCAGGCTTTCATCGTATGGCTTGCCTCCTGTTTTCCCCAGGTGTGGCAGCCTGTTCACACTCACTGTGGAGCGGGATCTGGAGGGCTGTGGGCACCAGCGCTCAGCTGTCAGGATCTTCGAGTTCCCCGGCCAGGCTGGGCCCTGTGCAGAGCCGTATGTACCAGGAGATGTGGCAGCTCTGAGCTCCTACTCCAGGTGACGAGCCCCAGGCTCTTCTGTGCCTGCTGGCAGCCAGACTACTGGCTCTTTACTGTCCTGGCAGTATGCAGAGCTGTCTTGCTGTCCCCACTCCATGAAGATAAAGTCCCTCCTTCCTCACATTCACCAGGCACTTGCCCCTGTGATTCCTGATATCTTTATTGGGTTCTCTGTTTTCTCTGACTCTTTCCTTGCCTAAGGGACATCTTTCCTGGGCCCGAGTATTACTAGAACTGCTCTGCCCATGGTCTTTCCATCCCCTGGTAATAGGATGCTCACAGATGACCAAAGCTGGGGGCACTGGGACCCCAGGAAAGGCTGCAGGGTCATCAAACAGCCTGGGAAAATCATCAAGAGAGCCACGAGTCCACCCAATGCTACACCCAGACCTGGGGGCCACCCTGGCAAGGCTGAGTTCTACGATAGATGAGCTCAAAGGTGGCCCCCAGCTGGAGCCATGCTAGCCCACCCAGGGTGACACATTGCAATGGGCAATATGTGCACCAAGTGATGCTCAAGGACAAAGCCTCATCACAGGGCTGGCACTGGAACTTACTGCTGTATCATAAAGTGGGAAAGTCCTTGATGGTTGGAGTGAGAGTGGGTGCTGATGATCTGTCTGTCTAAAGCAGCAGCAGGGCCCTCAGCCCCTTGCTTCCCCATTATGGGTTAAGGCTGTATTGAGCCTGCCAGGTCACCAGTGGGGGACAGGAAGGGATTTCCCATGGACTGATGACATCCATATGCCAAGAGCATTGTCCTCCCCTTTCTCAGAGCACCCAGCACTGGCCCCATCACAGGCAGGGTCTAGGCCAGGTTGGGGTGGGCTGTTCTGGAGCCCCAGGTCTCACCCATTGAAATGCTAGTTGTGATGTTACTGGTTCTCTTCACCACTCCCCCCCCCTCCCCCCCCATGAAGCCATTCTTGGCCCTGCCCTTGGTTCTGTTACACTTCATGCTCTGTCTCTTTGCAGGTTCTCCCCCCTGCTCCAGGCTCTGGCTGCTGGAGACCTGCCAGCTGAAGCTGGGTTCCTCCCTAGGATTCTCAGGCAGACGCTGGAAGGAAACAGCTTCACATTCCTGCTGCTGTGTCTGACTGTGCCAGGTCCTCACCTATTGTGCTCAGTCATTCCCCACCAGGCAGGGCGGAGCATTGCTGGGAAGCACCAACGCCAAATCTCTGTGCTGGGCAAGCCCTAGAGTAGTGTTCCTCAGTCGACTGAATCAGGTGCTGTGCAGGCATCTGGGACATCCCTGCAGGCAGGAATCCTGCTAGTCTGGAGGCAGGTGCTCTGCTAAGCTTTGAGCTGAGCTGAAAGAAGCCATGTTGTTGGCTCTGGTATGATTCTACAGCCAGGCCAGGCAGGAAACCAAAGAAAGAGACAAGCATACTAGGATTAACACCTGCCCCTCCCCATTCCCCCCTGCAACACTGCTCCAGACAGAGGGAACCAGATCCCTGGCCCCCCAGTGCTGCCCCAAGAAGAGGACCTCACTGCTGCACTTATCCAGCATTGGTTTCCTCAGGCCCGTCCCCCAACCAGGATGCAAGAACCTTCTGCCCTTCTGCCCTGTGTCTGGCCTTAGGTCAGATTTCAGCAGGACACACACAGCCCCTTCCTTTAGGGCTGTCCCACTGCCTTACCGTAGCACCTGCCAGCTACACTCACTCTGCAAAGCAGCTGTCCAGACCAGCAGGCAACAGACACTCTCTGGAGGGTTTATTTTGGGGCTTGATCATCACTCCAGTCACCAAAGCAAAGTGGCTAATCTCTGCCGCCCTGAACAGCTGGCCTGAACAGTTGTTTCATGCCTGTTTGCTAAGGCAGATGATGGAATCCAGCCAAGTAGACTCCTGCCCCTTCTCTCCTGGTCCCCTGGCCTCTGTCCCCTCTAGTGGTCTCAAGTGTGCATTGCTTTGTGTCCGACTCAAGTAGCCTTTGTGGCTGGATGTTCTCCATTCTTTTAGATGCCTCTGCAGAAGAGATCCTGTCAGCCTTCTCACTCGCTGAGCAGGTGCGGGGACTGGCCAAGAAGGTTTCACCAACCCTCTGGGATCCTGCCAAAGTGGCCTCGAGGCGGCGAGCAGAGATCCAAGAACTGAGGGCCCAGCTCCTCTTCAGGAACAGCCACTCCACACAGGACAGCATGATAGGCCAGCTGCAGAGAGCACTGAGGGAACTGCAGGTGGGAGATCCAGGCACACAGGATGTCCAGCTGGCTTTGCTGCCCCTAGATTAGGACACTCTGACCCAGCAATATCTGTATCCCAGTGCTCTTCACAACCACACCTCTGCCATCCATGGCTACTGTGCCAATGCATTCTGAGAAAATCTGTCCCTTAGCACTTCAGTAGGGGATGCTTTTCCAGGGAGCAATGCAGCTTATTAATAGCACCAGAAGGGTATGCACCCCTCAGCCGGGCCTGCAAGCAGTGGGTGCTCGTAGCTATGTGCATGCGCACCGTGTGGCAGTGTGCATACCCAATGCTGTCTCCAGATATACGGATCTGGCTTGTGTGACCATGTTGCTGGGTTATGCAGCAGTAATGCTCTGGGTCTAAGTCTGAACAGAAGTAAGCCCCTTGTCTTAGAAGCCTGCCTATAAGCACCCCAAGTGTTGCCGCTTGGGGAAGAGGGCATCTGTAGCTAAACAGGTAGCTGTGGACAGCTGGGCACAGCTTGCCACATGGAGCTGAGGGTCCAGCAGATGCTGGAGACTTTGTGCATGGTGCCTTTACTGTGACTTGGCTTTCTTGGCCAGCACCGGTTCATAGTGTGGGGATTCAAAGCACAGTGAAGTCTCCCTGGGCTGTCTTCCAGGTGCTGAAGAACCAGAGTTGGGAGAAAAAGAAAGCAGCATCAGAAGCAAAAAACAAGAACCATAATCCTGGAGCCAAGGTGAGCCCTGGATCCAGCTATCAATCCTGCTGGGGTTGCACAGGCAAAGAGGTACTACAGGGCACAGGGCAGAGAGAAGACCCTCCCCCAGCTGCACAGCTGGAGGAGTAGCTGGCACTGAAACAGATAAAGTGCTACTGCCCAACCCAAGCCATGTGGTGTATCCTGGGCATGCCACGCTATATGGCCTTCAGCCAGGCACGTCTGGGGCTTGTCCCAGCACTTCATCCACCAGCAAGGTGGGTTCTTCAGGATCTGGGCCCCACGGGGAACAGAAGCCCACACCCAGCCCTGATAATTGTGCATGGTGGGATGGCTACATGCCATGGAGAGCTAGAAACAGCTGTACTTCCCCACTTGGGAGGAAGGCTGGGGAGTGGAGGAGAAGAAGAGTGTGTGAAGAGCACAGGCTGGAAAAAGCTCTGTCAAGGGTGTACAAGGTTGTATGGCTCTAGGCTCCACTTAGCTTTAATGTGCCCTTTTGGACATGTCACACACTGCAGGGTCCAATACGACTGTGGCTGGAACAGGAAGATCAACTTGTGAACCAGGTCCTGACAGAAGAGTTGAGAAGCCAAGTGCTTCTGGACAAAGACAACCCCAAACAGGCAGATGTCCAAGGTGGGGGAAGATTTCAGGGCTGGTTCCTGCTGCCCAGCCATGGGGCTTCAATGGCTGACCTGAGGGGGCAGACAGCTCTTCAAGTACAAGAAAATGTCCCTACCTCAGCTTACCCCACACCAGCCCAGAGGGAAGGATAGTGGATGCAACCTAGTATACCCTAAACGGGGCCTGCAGAGGAGAAAGCAGCAGGGTCTTGGCTTCTTCAGGAGAAGAAAAGGAACCAGGAAGGAGGCTTGCCTTGAACACTTTTTTTTTGTGGTTGCTGATGGCAGGCGATGTGACCTGGCTGTGTTTCTGGTAGCTTGGCTCTGTGTGGTGACCTGCCTTAGTACATGGTGGCTTGGTTCCATGATGGTCTAATACCTGGGGGGGCATCTGTATGTTAAAGTGCTCTTTGTTTTCACCCATTGCCCTGCCTCCTCAGCAGCTGTCCCATTCCTTTCATGCAGGTTTTGTTTCCTTTTCTGTTGAAGGAGGCAGAGCTGTAGGGAGCAGTCCAAACTCCTTTGGCCAACTCTCCCTGAGGGTGGAGCAGGTGACAGAGGAAGAGCCTTCACAAGGGCCAAGGAGTAGAGCAAAGGCACCAACTTGTGCAGCAGGCCCAGCCGATGTGGTAAGTGAGGCACAGAGTGGGCAGGCAAGGGATTGAAGACTGCAGTAGGGTGTCTCCCCCCCTAGCCAATATTTTTGTCACAGTTGCAGGGCTAGCGGCACTTGTGCCCCCTTCCAGCTCATCCTGAGGCAGGTGTCAGCTGGGAGCGCCTTGACATCTCCACAGGTGGAGTTTCACAATTAACCAGGTCCTTGGTTCAGCTTATTCATCCTGCTTACCTCTCAGGCCAGCTGGGCCTAGCCCTGCCCTCCTGCCTTCGTGATTCTGTAACCAGCAGTGTAGACAGTAACCAGGCAGTCTTTGTCATACACCCACCACACCAGTGTGGCAGAAGGGACAAAGCAGGAAAGGAAAAAGAATTTTAAACACAGCAGTCTCCAGGCCTTTCTATCTTTCCTAAAGGATCCCCATTACCTGCTTGACAAGAGCTCAGCAGATACCCAGGCGAGCTTTGCCTCTTGTCCTGAATGGTTATCTGACAATTCCCACCCCTGAGGAAAGAGACCTTTAAAATGTTTGTTCTTTAGATTGTTTGAGCCCCTGGCCTTTTCCTCAGCCTGGGGCCCTCTTTTAATTGTCCTTAAATGTCTTAAAAGTCACTTCTCATCTTAAATTGCTCCTACAGTTGTTTTTCTTATAGCCTCTTATTAAAATGACTAAAATGAAGGCAACTCGTTCACATTGCAAATGTCCCTGTAATCAGGTAAAGGTCTCATAAATTATTTCAGAGCAGCTCCACTTCTGTCACAACTCCTCTAGTAATGCACAGTAATTAAGCTACAATATTCCCTATAAGCCACTGCATTTTACTCTGAAGGTGCCCTAGGGACCTGCAGCTCATACTCTGCAGATACCACATCTGAAATGCAGCCACCTCTGGAGTGCAATATGGCAATTTTCCAGGCAGGCATGGCCACATTTTGGGCACATGGAGTCTGGTTGTCTCCATACATGCACCAGTATCACACCATTGTAAGGCTGTTCCTTCCACACTGTTATTCCCTTTCTACCCCTTTGTACATGAGCATAGAGCAAGGCCCAAGAAGTTACAAAAATCAGTAAGCCCAAAAGGGAAGTCAGGTGAATTTGTGAGGCAAGGGAGATGAGCCCCATTACAGGAACTTACCCGTTGACCCTGGGGAAAAGCCACTGAGGTCTTCAATAGTGCAGGTGTCATGTGTCACTTGGAAGCCCCAGTCCTGCATATCTCCAATGAGCTGGAGCCTGCCTAAGCTGCTGCTTCCTGTATCTGCCCAGACCTCAGTCAGACTGACTGGAGCCTCAGCTGTGAGCAGAACTGCTAATTGTGCTCAGTCTTGCTGCTGCCTTGGGAGGAAACTGACCCCACAGCTGTTCTTCTTGGAATGACCTTTCCAAGTGACTGGGAGCTGCCCTTGTGATAATCCATTATTCTTCTTCTGCCATAATGAGAGCTGAGGACTAGGTACCAGTTTCACACAGGGAATTAGGTGATTCACTGTCACATTAAGAGCCCAAATCCAACCTCTGGATCTTCCAGTCCCTCATTCAGCTTGGTGAGTGCCCTGTCCACTGAGCAATTGAGAAAGAGGAGGGTAGCACCTGTGCTGTCCTCCATCTGTAAGCAAGGGCTGGATTAGGTGTCTAGTACCAGGGAAGGGCTTATGTGAAAGCCCCCAAGAAAAACATGCATTTCTTTCTGGTGCAGGTGGACATCTGACTTTCTGAGCATTTTTTATCAGCTCTTTTACACAACTGCCCACACATAGTAGCTGTGTTTGGGGGTCCCATTTTGAGGCATCCAGCTCTCCCTCTGCACTTTAGCAGGATCCTGGGTCCCTGACTTGAAGCACTGGATTCCACTAAGCTGCAGGACACTTAAAAGGAAGGTATTGCAGTGCTAAAGTCCTTTTGTGGCTCTAGCCCTCAGTTCCCTGTATCTCATCCCACATCCTGCCAGAGCTGTGCAAGTGTTCCCATCTGTGTACCCCAGTACATGGGGCTAACTGTGATCTCCCAAAGGGACCCAGCTTTCCTCAGCCAGGAGCTAGCTGGACCAGCCAATGCTCTTACACCTCCCTGTAAAGCATCTCCTGCTGGTAGATGTATGGACTGCAGTAACTGAGCTCCCTTTCCCAACTACAAGCATCTTCTTGCCCTAGAACCTCCTACTGCAAGTGATTGGGGTTGTAACTGCCCTGCAGGCAATGCATACACTACCAAGGAGCCAAATGCTTCCCCAGGTTCAAGCTTCTGTGTTATTGTGTAGGGGGAGACCCTGATCACAGTTTCTGCATGTGAGCTCTCCACATGGAGGCTGGAGAATCCTGGGGAAATCTGCTATTGGGTAGGGAATAGAGGGAAGCAGGACGTCTGCCTGAACCCAGCTGAGGCTTCCTGCCCCAACAAAGTTAACTCCA
Source organism: Crocodylus porosus (assembly GCF_001723895.1). Taxonomy (NCBI): domain Eukaryota; kingdom Metazoa; phylum Chordata; order Crocodylia; family Crocodylidae; genus Crocodylus; species Crocodylus porosus. The sequence continues at coordinate 2,428,437 of NW_017728914.1, read as the reverse complement.
TGAGGGCATGTCCAGTGAGGGAAGTGGAAACTCCCAGACCCTGGAGAAAGACCACTTGGCTCTTCAGTACCTCAGATGTATGCACCATCTGACAGTCCCAATGTTGTGAACTTCCCAGACAGCTGTGCGCTGTAGTGGTTCCAGGGCTTTTAGCTTCCTGCATTGTGGTCACACCATACGGTACCTGTTCAGCCTGTACAACCCCTGGAGCACATGCTACCATGCTGTATCAGCCAGGAATCATACATGTCCCAGAGGCCAACACTTGCCCAAGCTGCATTGCTTTTTTCTTGCTCTACTTGGCATCTTGCCTGTATCTGGCTCCATCTACTATATGGCAGCCTTGTACTCTTTCAGTGACTCAGGGCCTCCTTGCTCTGTGTGAGAGGAAAGGGAAGGTCATTTGGAGGATGTCCCCTTCTTTCTGCCCCAGTGCTCAGAGTAGCCCACCCCCCAAATTCAAGCAGAACCAATGTCAACAGGAAGGGGCACTGGGCTGCCCAGCTGGCCCTGCCTCTGCACCACTATGCTGGGGCACTGGGATCCTTCTCTCCTCTCTTCTCTGCCAGGTGAGGAGCTGGTCCTCTCAACATTGCCCAGCCCTGGAGCTGCAGTTCTCCCTGGCCAAGGCCAGGAGGCAATGTCTACAGCAACAGCATTGGTCTCTCATCCGGCAGGAACACTTGAAACTGGAGGGGGAGCTAGGAGGAAAGCAGGAGGTGAGTGGAGAGTGAACCCTAGCCCCTGGTTATAAGGCAAGAAGCCAAGAGCAGTGACCAAGGGAGCAAGCAGGGTTGGGACAGCAATTTGTGGAGGGGTAGTACTCTGTGATTAGCTGAGGCTGGGTCACTGTTTCTAAGAGCTCTGAAATAATACCAAGGAACTCTGCCCCTCCTGGTACTTCACAAATTGGGAAACTGAGAAGCAAAACTATGGGCCCCTCTGTCTCCAAATCAGAAACTGTGCTCAGGGGACAGCAGACTCCAAGGAAACTAGGAGGAAATGGAGGCTTGGGGCTGGGGGGCATGGGCAGTTGGGATGAGTCCTTGGGAAGGACAGACAAAGAAGCAGTATTAGTGAGAGACACCTGAAAGTACTTCTGGAAGGATGGGACTGAGGTGGGGAAGAGCAGGCAGTTTGTGGAGAAGCCCTTGTGGTTTGAAGCATCCCTTCCCAGCAGGCCGCTGCTGCCTAAACCCTTTCCCTCCCACATGCTCTGCATGTGTCATTTCAAACATGGTGGCCTCCTCTGCCAGATTGGTTAGCACCTTTCACTGCTGGGCAGTACAGGAAGTGAACAGAAGAGATCATGGGAAAAGGCCAGAGATAGAGTCCAGCAGGGAAGTCTTCCCCAAACCATGTCTGTAAGGAAGATGCAGGACCTGGGTGTTGCAGAGGTCTACATGGATAGCTGAATTCAGAACCCAGTATAGCTGAGGAAAAGGACTTTGGAGTCACTGTAGATAGTTCTCTAAAAATGTCGGCTCAATGTACAGTGGTTACCAAAAAAGCTTGTAAAATGCTGGGCATCGCTAAAGGAACTGAAAACAAAATAGAAAATGTCATTCTGCCATTTTACAAGTCCTTGGATGTAGTAGAATTAGACAAAGTACAAAAAAGGGCACCTAAGATGATCAGGGGTATGGAACACTATAAAGGCTAGGACTCCTCAGTTTGGAAAGCAGAAGGCTGAGGGGGGCATATGATAGTGACCTATAAAATCATGAAAGGTGTGGACCAAGTGAACAGGGAACTGTTCACCAAGTCCCAGAGTACTTAGAACTAGGGTGCACCCTCTGAAATTAGTAGGTGACAAGAAAAAACACTTTTTTATGCAACACATAATTAACTTATGGAATTCATTACCACAGGGGGTGGCAGCACAGCCAAGTTCAAAAAGGGACTAGATAAATTCATGGATGAGAGTCTATTAATGGCTATCAAACATAAGGATTGGAGATGTTTCCTCTGGCATCTCTATATCTGGCTCAATGCTCTGTACAGTATACAGAGTAGACTATAGACTCTGTATACTGTAGTATATAGTCTACAGTACTATAAACTGGTAGATCGTAGTATCTACTCCTCCCACTGTTGGAGATGGGCTACTGGACTAGACAGCCTATTGATCTGCCCCAGTATGGCACTTCTTATATCTTTTATGACAGACAGATGGCTGGACAGACAGTTGCCCCTTGTTTAGACCTCTGCAGTTATTAGCAATGAGACCTGATAGACCATGTAACCAGGTAGCACATCCAGGCAATGACTAGGCACAGGGCTGAGGCAGCAGGTTCACACTGCATGTGCTGTCCAGGTGGTGCTGGGAGGGGGCCTCCTCCCCTGCTGGGAAGGTGACTGACAGATCTATTCCCTTTAGCTCCAGCTCCCTCCCTCTGAGCAGGAAGCTCTGAGCATGCAGAAGGAAAAGGCTATACTAGCACTGCAACTAGAAGCACTGCAGCAGGAACAGGCTGAAGCAGAGAAGGACCTGGAGGCACTGTACCAGCAGCACAGATGGGAAGTGGAGACTCAGAAACAGCACACCCTGCAGGTCACCAAAGGGTTAAGCTGCCATTGGCCATGTGCCCAGACACCAGGTGTTACATACC
>NW_017728914.1:2407431-2425725 GCF_001723895.1 Crocodylus porosus | reverse complement strand
GGAGTGGGAGGGTCAGGAATTGGGGCTCACAGCAGCTGGCTTCAGATGGAAACCTATCCCCGTCACCAAATCAGCTCTTACTGCCAGCTCCCCCATGGTGACAAGCCAAAGCCTGAGGTGCATGGATGGATTATGAGAGACAGCAGCCCCTCTGGGTAGAATGAGGGCACATGGGGCAGGTTGGTGAGCAGACAGAAGATATCAGGTCCCAGCCCATCATCCCCTGGGATCTGTTCTTACAGGCTCTTGCAGCAGTGTGAGGTGAGTCAGCTGGCATGGTGCAAGCTTTCATTGTTAATAAAGTAATCAGCTTGAAGATCTGAAAGCAGCTGCAGTGGGAAGGAGCTAGCACCAGAGGCAGAGCAAGGGGCTGGCAGTGCTGCCATACAGGAGACCATGGGATGCTCTTGTGACGCCTGTACCAGCAACACCAATGAACAGCAGCACCATCCCCTTCCTGGCCCTTAAACAGGACTTCAAGCCAAACCTCCCCCAGTCACCAGCCAGTGCTGCTGGAGCAGGAAAAGCAGCCATTCCTGGTAATCTGGGGACAACCTAGACCAGACAGACCTCAGTCACTTCCACCTGGGCAATAGCTCCCTTGACATTGCTCCTCTCAAGGACTGGACCAAGCTGAGTGCTGTTCTGAATAGGAACACAAAATGTTTGCAAGGCACATTGTACCCCAAAACCATGTCAACTGCAGCTCATGCCTGGCAAAGGACCCTCAGTGCTGCTGCCCTTTGCTGGTTTGTAGCTGAGCAGCAGGTCTGAGTTGCAGTATGGTAAAGGGCCCCATTGGGTTTCTCTGCAGGTGTTTCGGGCCTATCGAAACCTCTCCGAGGAGCGTACAGAGGCTCTGGATCAACGGTACCGGAAACTGCTGAGGGAATGCCTGCAGGATGCAATCCACCTCTCTGCCCAAAACCAGCAGCTTCGGGCACACAACCAGCTGCACTACATCACCAGAGCCACACAGACAGACTGAGACTCTAGCGAGGCCAGAGCACCAGCCTCCTACTGAGTGCAGGAGCTCTCTGCCTAATGGGGATGGGGCATTGAAGGCCATCAGCAAGCAGGGAGAGGGTGGGGCTGAGTGCCTGGCATTGCAGGGAAGAGGTACTGGTCATGTAGCCAGTGCTCTGAGCACAGCCTCTCCAAGAGCCCCGTGCAGATACTATGGCTTTTCATCAGATTTAACACCATGTAGCCAGGATGTTCTCCCTGCACCTGCTGAGTGGGGGGCTGATGGCAGATGAGCCCTGGGAGTTATAGGCAGAGCAAGCAGCAGGTGCATGAATTTCTAGTGAAACACTGCACTAGCCACACATGGAAGGCTGGGGGACTAAAGCCATAGATGCTCTGTAAAGCTACAGCTGCCATTAGCTTCCAGAACATAGGTGTGATAGATCCCTTCCCCCAGCATTAGGACAAGAGTGTACAAGGGCCTGGACCTGCTGTGGACGGGAGGAGCCCGGCCGGGTCTGCACCGGCCAGCAGAAGCGGCAGCGAGCCGTGTGCCGCACGGGACAGGATGAGCCTGTACTGGTCAGTCCCAAGCAGCACACGGCTCTGCTGCCATTTCTGCTGGCCGGTGCAGACCTGGCTGGCCTCCTCCTGCCCCCAGCAGCACATGGGAAGCCGGCTTCAGCTGCATGCCGACCCGGTTCTGCCCAGGTGGGTCCTGCAGCACCATGTCAACCTGGGCATGGCACCGGCAGGCTGGGCGGGCCCCAGATCAACCCTGGCTTAGCCCCGTGGCTTCTCTAGCACCAGGTCAACCCAGCTGTAGCCAAGCAGCTCCTGCAGTACCGTGTTAACCTGGGTATGCATGCTCTATCAACCAGCAACATGTCAACGCCTGCAACTCCATTGGTGTCAAAGGTCACGTGACATTACTTCCTGATGTGATACCACTTCCTGTAAGGTCTTTGAATATGGCTGGCCAGCCCACTGGGTGATAAAAAGTTCATGATCCGGTCCCACATTCAAAAAGGTTGGACACCCCTGCTCTAGACAACCAAGCTACTATTACAAGTAGCCAAGCAGCAATGGAAGGGTCTAATAGAGGCTTCCAGTGTTGACTGTTGGGCTGTAATTAGAGTCTTAGTCCCTGCAAGTCAGTAGCTGAAAACTAGCCGTTTCCCTTCTTACCAAAAACTCTTAGGCCCTTACTGACAGCCCCTTTAACCTGACTCTTGAGAGCAGGAAAAGAACCTTAAGGCACCCACAGCCCTTCTTCACTCAGGATGCTGTGAAAGTACATGCTACTTGGGCACAATCCCCAGGCTACACTTGCCATAGCACCCAGTTAAGTGAAACAGGCAAGAAACACCCCTAGAAGAGCTGTGGTACAAACAGGAGCCAAGGGGCTTAAATGCTGGGTTATTGCAGGATTCCACCCCGGTGACCCAGCTCTACAATAGCAAAAGTGAATCCAGAGCCCAGGTAACTAAGAGATGGGAAATCTTACCCCAAATGAGTAAAGCAGCTATAGCATAGGACAGGACCCAGACTGCTCAGCAGCAAGAATGCAAGCTATAGCCTTCCAGCAGCTCACACCTATGGGACCAGCAGCTGGGGTCTCCTCTCCTTCCCAGGTAGGGTGTTAAGGCCTCTGCCATGGGTCAAACCACACAGCCAGGTGGGCTGCTTTCTTACTGGTTCATTCCCACTTTGGATTCAGACATCCAAGGTGCAGGCGTCAGAGCAACAGCCTGTTATGCACATGTACTACAGCACTGCAGGGAACGGGCACAGAGCATTAGGTTGCAGCTCTGGGAGTAGTCACAGGAAGCACATAGACAGGTTCTATCAATCTGACCCAGAGCAAGGATTCTCTCTACAAAGGGAAAGCTGAAAGGAGAGGGTTAAATAGCCTTCCTTCTCTCCACAGCCTTATGCCAGGACCCCAGGGAATCACACCCCACAGGAATAGCAAGCACATTTGAAACAACCTAGGAAATCAAAACACAGGGGACCCAATCAGATCAGAACCTAAAGGCAAGTTTGTGTTCCCTCCATGAGATACCACAGCCTACGCACTGTTGGGTTCATATGGGTGCTGAGCTCCACTGAACAAGCTCCCTCCTCCGACCCTGTCAAGCTGAGTGAAGGGCCCCATGATATCACCATTAGAGCCACTATAGACTCATTAATGGTCCAAACCAAACTGGCCAGTCTCTTTCTTGGCAAAAAGGACAGTTATGCGATTCACACAGGCCTGGTGATCCATAAACTTTAATGACTGAACCACAGCAGGCTTTGCTGATCGGTTAATTGGAGAAATGCTCATCAAACCACATCCAACCAAAGTTCATGTAAGTCCAGATACAATCCCAACATTTATAAAACAGGCTAGGAGCTGTGCTCTCCAAACAATACCCCTCTGCAGAGGTGCACCATAAGCCCGCCCCCCAGAAGCCCACAGGTCTTGTACCAATCAGAGCTGTGAAGCAGGAGCACCCCCTCCCTGGCCCCAGCCCCTCCTTGCAAAGATAGGATTGGCACAAAGGGAAATTGGGAATTCAGCTTGAGAGAGGAGGTAGCTGCCCAGTAGTAGAGTCTAGCCTGCATGTACAGAGAAGAGATCACCCTGCAGCAGCCAGGATGCACACTGCTAGGGTTGCCTGAGCTGGCAGGAGTGCAGAGCAGACAGATGCCACCCTACAGGGCAGCACCTATGTAGTTCTGCAAGCTGACAGGTTAAATTCCTACAGCCCAGTCAGGCCAAAAGTGCAGGAGAAAAGCAGCACAAGGCTAGAGGGCCAGCACAAGTTTCCTTCCTAGCCTCAGAAAGAGGCTGTGCTCCCAGCTGAGGAGAAAGCAGCAGCATTAGGCCCACCTCAAAGGCACCTGAACCCCACTCAGCAGAGACCACTGTTGAGCTCTGGCACCAAAGGCACCAAGTAAAGCCCTCCCCACCAAGCTGGCTGCTCAGGACCCTGCTCCAGCAAGGGCAGAGCATAGAGCTGCCTGCCTCAGCTTCAGTTGTAGCCATAGACTGGGAGGCTGGTGGGGACAGAAAGAGAGATTTTCAAAGGGATACATTCCCAGCAACAGACACAGACTGACAATTCCAGTGCCCAGACTGAGACACCAAAATACAGCTGGACCATAGGTACTGAGCAGAGATAGAGGCCAGACCATGGAAGGGGAAGGGAACTGCCATGGTCACTGCTATACCTGCTCTGTGACAACACAATTCATTCTCCAGGACTGCCAAGCTACCCCTCCCCCAGAACTGCACAAGCTCCCAGCTGATTCTGAATTGGGTCTGGGCATTTGCTAAGAATTCCTGCCATTCTGGAAGATGCCCATCCTTTCCCAAACAACAGGGCTTTCCTCTGGCCTCCACAGCAGCTCCCATGTGACACTAAAACTGAGAACTCTGGTAACAAGTTCTATTGAGCATTTTTGTTATACAGACACAGAGTTATAGACAAATAGAGAGTGACAGCAGAAAAGTCAGAACTCCGGTACTTGGAGAACAGTGTGGTACTAGCAAGACTCTTGCCCTGGGGGGGTCCCAGGTATCAAGGAGACTTAATAAAGACTAACACCTGAATCTTCCAAAGTGCACATGCTAGGTATAGATGGCAAGTATATGCATATATAAGGCTGAAACTCCCCATCTACACCAAACTAGGAGCTGGTCACTCCAATGGGACCTCCTTGTGATACACTGGCAGAAGTCACTACCAGTGACAGAAGAGAAAAAGAAACAGTTCTTTGGTGCTCTGTCACAAGAGCAGGATGTAGGATAGGAGGGGTCTGGGCAAGGCAGCCACCACACACTGCAGCAACACAAGGCTCCAGATTCTGCTTCAGAGTAAAAACTGAGCAGATTGCAAAGGATGCTACACCCCTTCAAAGGCACTTTGAGTCTGTCATGCATGGGAGCCCAGCAAGGTCCAGAGCACTGTAAAGGCAACAGCACAGCCCAGGGGCAGAGAAGGCAGCACACAACACTTAAGTGGATGCCTTCTAAATGACCCTGGGAATAGTGCTGTCAGTGGTCAGGAAAACAGTCAGTGCTCTCCTGAGAGAGGGCCTGGGGATGGGAGCATAGGCAAAGAGAGAAGAAAGGAAGGGGGCTTTTAGAACATCCATCAATCTGATGTTCCTGCCCCACTACTTTAGGTCTTCCCTAGGAAGATCTCTTCTTACCTGTCCCCTAAAAGGGAATCTACAAAGTGAAGGGATGAGGAGGAAATCAATGGGGAGCTGAAGACTTATCATATCATGGCATCAAGTCCCATGTCTGCAAAATACAAAGCAATGAGCAGTTTCCCTCCTCTTGCTCCTAGCATTGGTCTCTGCATGGGAATGATCCAATTATTGGCTGTACATGCACTAGCTATGGACAAGCTTCCTTTGTCATGACAATTAGTGTTTGGCTGTAGGCAAAACATCCCCCATGCTCTCTTCCCCACCCCTCAGAGAAAGTGGTTCTGAGTAGGATCCATCTTCTAGGTAGACAGACCGAAGTAAAGTATGTTTGCTGTATAAAAAAAGAGATACAGGATGACATGTAGTTCCATCCCCTCAAAACAGCCCACACTTGCTCAGATGTTGCCTCAATAACCAGCTGTATCTTGCAAGACAGGGAGGTAGAGCTTATGTGGCTCCATAGTACAAGTGAACAGCCAACCCAATTAACAGGACAGCGAGGAAGAAAAAGGTGGTGAGCTGCAGGTTGAAGAGTACAACAGACAGCAGGGCATTCACCAGTATGGAGCAGGAGATCACAAACAGCCTGGTAATATTACTGCTGTGCTTCATGACTACAGACATGATCAAGCCATTCAGAGCCTGGCTGACAATGATTACCAGCACCCAGGATGAGAATCCCTCCAGGAATCCAGTCCCCCTGCTGCTCAAGAGATGGACAACCACATTTAGCAGGACTCCAAAGGAATAAAGAAACAAGTTCTGGAGGTTCAGGGGCAGGTCTTGGGTTTTCAGGATGACTTCAGTATAAACAGCAGACAAGCCAGATATCAGACAGTACATGGAAATCAGCAGCAAGCCAAGGAGAGTGATGTGGAGCTGCATTCTGGAGGTGCTGGTGGGGTGCTGCAAATCCTGGAGACCGCCGTAGGTGTAGCTCACCCCTGCAGCTGTTAGCAGGAAGAGGGCCAGCCACTTGCGCAGAGAGAGCCTTTGGTGCAGGAACAAGCTATAAAGGAGAGCAGTGGTGCCAATCTTCAAGTTACTTAGGACCTGGTAGGTGCTAGGATCCATAAAGAGCTGCATGTGAACCACAAGGTTGTTGTTAGCAGCATATAATAGTGCAGAGAGGGCAAAGGGGGCGGCGTGATTCCATGAAACAGACCGTCGCAGTAGTTTTCGGTTCCAAATCAGCAAAAAGAGTAAGGAGAGTACCAGTTTGGTCAGCTCAATAAGGACCACAACAGATGAGGAGCTGAATAGGATCTTCCCATCTACTTTGCACAGAGTCAGTAGGGGAGCATGAGCGCCATAGATAGCTACAGACAGGATCAGCATCAGACCCCACAGCCCTCTCCTGAGCCTCCCAGTGGCAGTGTGGAGGAGAGAGCCAGCCATACTAACATTAGTAATAACCATCCTCATGAAAGACTGCAGCAAACAGCAAAGGATAGCACCCAACCCTTTTCCAGGTCAGGGCCTCAATAGAGGCCAGATCAATCTAAGGTGCAAACATACTTAAAAAAAAAAAAACCCCCAAAAAAACCCCAAACCATCTACCAGCAGGGAGATGCAGTGAATGCCATATATTAATAGATGTACAATTAGGAAGACAGTGAACTATTCATAACAGCAAGGAATATGGAGAGGAACATGTTTGCACTTTGTTAAGGAAGGAAGCACAAACGTCACACAAAGTAGGTTTCCTGGAACCAAAATGTGGAAGAGTATGCATATGGCAAGTGACATGATCCAACACATGCCCTTTCACTACACCAGGGGAAAAGCAGGTTGATAAATTATTATGAGAAAGGCAGCTGTCAACATTCAGATTGACACATGAAAGTCCTGAACAGCGTAAAATAGTGATTGGCATTTGCATGTTATTCTGATTACAACATGTTATTAATCAGACCTGCTGATTTCACACTGATCTGGTATTGAATTTGTTTTCCACTGGAGATAAATGATGTATATAGCTGTTATCCTGGGAGGCCCATAACAGTCGTTTATTGTCAATTGTCTAGCATGTGTAAAATGAGAAGAGCTGTTTCTGGAGTGCACCTCTGCCCAAAGGCTTGCCCTTTAATCTGGTCCTTTCTTCATCGAGCTGATATAGTCTCGAATTGTCTTTTCAACATTGGGAATAGCATAGTTTTGAGCTGTGTATATTCCAGTGCAAGTCCCAACCACAAATCCAAGGACGGCAGAAGAGCGGAGTTTGGCTACAACGTAACCTGCCAGGAAGCCTTTGAGAAATGGAGATGCCAGCAAAGATCCATTCTGCAGAGAAAGAGATAAGAAAGGAATAAAACAACTTTTTGGACAAAACCATTACGTACCATAAAAGAGCTGAAGCGTGTTCTTTTTTCCCCCCACCAGTTTCCCCTGAATGTAGGGATGGTATAATGTTATTAACATAGGAAAAATAACATTTCTGCCAAAAAAGACACATTAAAGAATACTACATTTCATTTGCTAGGAGCTACTCTGAAAGAATGGGGATACATTCTCTCTCTTGGGAAATGATACAACAGCCTATTCACCATCATTTGGAAGGTTAAAGGCTAAAGCATTAAGGAACTCTGACTTTACCTGTCCCACTCCAGCATGCACTTCATCTTCAACTCTCTGCTGTAAGCTTTCCAACTGATTCTTCAAAAAAGCTAGATCCTTCAGCTTTGGTAGCGAGTCCTATGTAGTGGAAACAAAGACTCAACATTGTATATTTAGGCTTGGCAGGATTGGATTTTTATTGCTAAACATCGATAAAGGCTGACTTCACCTCACAGCACCACAAAAAAAAAAAAAATTCCATTGGTAATAATAAAAATGTATAGAAAGGGGATGCAAGGAAAAAAAAAATCTGGAATGGGGGCAAGGAAATCTGGGATAGGGGGCAGCACCCACATGCACGTGCATGCACGCACAGATACATGCAGCCACTGCAGGAGCTGGGGCCCATACCAGCAGGGCTTGCTGGAGAGGATGGGAAGGGGGTTGGTTGGCTGTTGAGGAGTCTCAAGTCCTGCGTGGAGGGCCAGGGCTGTTGGCAGCCAGAAGCCCAGTGCCTCTGGCCACTCACTTTGCTTAGGTCCCAGCCTGGGATCAAGTGCTAAACTCCCACAAAGCCCAGCCCCTGCAGGCTTGGGGTAGGGGTTCCCCCAGGGCCCAGCTGCTGCCTCTGCACTGCCCAGTGGGGCAGGAGGCAAAGATTGTCAAGGGGCCAGGCCGCCCCTCGGCTAGTGCCCACTAGGCAAGTCTTGCCCCCTCAGGGGTTCCAGGGAGCTGCTTCCTACCTAGGCTGGGCAGCCACTGCCTCTCCATACAGCACAGCTCAGGGAATTCAGCAGCATTCGACAGCCAGGAGTCCCCTGACAAGGCTTGTGCCACAGGCAGCTACAGCCAGCAGCCCCTAGCCCAGCTCCTGCTCCCACACTCTCGACTCAGGAGCCTCCACTCTCATTGCCTGGTATCACCATACTACCAAATGGACAGCATGATTTAGAGCAGATATGCTTTATTGATTTATGGAATTTACTTTTTATATTTTGTCGTGTGATTTTAGAAAGCTTTTAACAGTGTACCGTCATTACTAGGTTGTCTGCCCCCCACACCCTTAATTTTGTACAATTTAAATGGAAAATTTAAATTGATAAAATTGAAATAAATGTTTAAAATAAACATTAATTTTAGCCCTCAAAATTGTTAAAAAACAGGAACTGAATTCTGCCAAGACTATGTATATTGCATACAAACATGCAATTCTACAATTTAATTACAGGGAGTAAGATTCCTTTAGCTCAGAAAATACTCTTTAGTCAAGTAATTAAGCCCCAAACCAGAAGGAGTAGGAAATGATAAGCAATTAGTGATATTACCCAATAAGGCAGATGTATCCAGTTCAAGCCATATTTTAGTTACAGATAATTTTTACTCTAACAGGGGTAAAACAAACAAACAAGTAAGGTTTCCCAGGTAGGTACACATAGAGATCATGTGTTTAACATAACCACTGTTAATGAACTCAGCTTTAGGTCATTCAAATTCTAAGGAAGCTCAGACCAAGCTGAAGGGGCATCGGAGTGCAATTTTGAGATGGACTGAAACAATGCAACCTGCCACTTGTGCAGCCTTGCTTGTGTGCCCATATGCCCATAAGGAAGTCACAGACTGAAAACACCATTATAAAAATCTAAGGCTCAGAAGCTGATGGCTGCTTCAGAACGCTGAGGAAAGCCAGGTCAGCTGCTACATCTACAAGAAACGGGGTGAGGAAAGATACAACCCCACAGGAAGCTTGGCCCAGCTCCGCTGCAACCCAGAGGGGAGGCCAGTCAGGCTTGCGATGCGGAAGAACAGCACTTCCACCCGCAATGGCAGGTCGCAACAAAGGGTCGGCGCCTGGAGCACGTCCGGCACAACCCCGTTTTCAGAAGAAACTACTCTGCAGGCCCAGGCCACTGTCGCAGGCGACAGGGAGCACTCGAGGGGCCTGGGGAGCGCCAGGCCCGGCCCGAAGGGCAAGCAGGGCCAGCCCCCAAGGAACGAGAAGCCTCCAGCGGCAGGGGACATCCGCCGCTTCCTCGGGCACGCAGCGACAGCTCGGCGGGGGCGGGTCAGCCCGGCCGCAGCGGCACGGCCCGAGCGGGGGAGCCCGCGGCCGCAGCCCCGAGCGCCCGAGACGAGAGCGACCCCGGGGGCCGGGCCGGGCGGACCTCGCAGCGACTCAGCCTGCCCTGCTGCCTGGACTCGTCCGACGTCAGACGTCCGATACGGCGCGACACGGCCCCGGCCCACAGGCGTGAACAGAAACTGCCCGCTACCCGCTTCTCACCTTATCATCCGCCATCTTCCAGCCACGGCCGCCCCGCCCCCTCCGCGGCAGCGCGGACGCGCATTGGCCCGCAGGGATCACGTGGCTGCCGCAGCCACGTGGCTGCCGGGGCAAGGGGCGGAAATGACGCGGCCGCAGTGTGGAGTGTCAGTCGCCCGCGTGATCCTTTTGCGTGCAGCGCGTGTCATAGGGTAGGGCCGCGGGCTGGGCGGTGTGCACATGGCTGCTTGCAGAGGTCTGCGTGTCCTTTAGCCGCCCGAGCACGCTATCGCCCTATCTAGGGTCCCCCCAGAGCAGGGGCTCGCAGCCTAGACCACGCCCGGAGCCAGGGGCTCCTCCCAAGGTCAGAAGTGTGGTGGCAGCGGGAGTGGTGGCAGTTGTCACATTTCCAAGGCCCTGTGGCTGCATCAGCCCCAGCCAGAGATGGGCCCCTTTCCCTCTCCTCCTATGACCCTCCTCCCATGAACAGGGTAAGTGGAATCCCAGTTGTGCCATTTACACACAGCTGAGTTCAGGGCAGGCCATTGAAGAAGAGGGAAGGAGGAGGATCCAGGGAACTACAAACCAGTCAGCCTCACCTCAGTCTCTGGAAAAAATCATGGATCAGGTCCTCAAGAAATCCATTTCCAAGCACTTGGAGAAGAAAGTGATCAGGAACTGTCAGCATAGATTCACTAAGGGCAAGTCCATGCCTGACCAACCTGATTGCCTTCTATGATGAGATGACTGGCTCTGTGGACACAGAGAAAGCTATACGTTGACTTTAGTAAGGCTTTTGGTACAGTCTCTCAACATTCTTCCACACAAATTAAGGACATATGGGTTGGATGAATGGACTGCAAGGTGGATAGAAAGTTGCCTGGATTGTCAGGGTCTAGTGATCAGTGGTTTGATGTCTAGTTGGTAGCTGGTATGAAGTAGAGTGCCCTAAGGGCCAGTCCTGGGGCTAGTTTTGTTCAGTATCTTTATTGACAAATTGGAAGATTGGATGCAGGGCACTCTCAGCAAGTTCACAGGTGATACCAAGTTGGGGGGAGTAGTAGATACACTGGAAGTTAAGACCAGGATTCAGAGTGACCTAGATGAATTGGAGGGTTGAGCCAAAAGAAATCTCATGAGGTTCAACAAGGACAAATGCAAAGTCCTGCACTTAAGATAAAACAATTCCATGCACCCGTACAAGCTTGGGACCAACTGGCTAAGCAGCATCTCTGCAGAAAAGGACCTGGGGGTTACAGTGGACAAGAAGCTGAATATGAGCCAACACTGCCTTTGTTGCCAAGAAGGCTAACAGCATACTGGGTTGCATTAGTAGAAGCATTGCCAGCAGATAGAGGGAAGTAATTAGTCCCCTCTATTTAGCACTGGTGAGGCCACACCTGGAGTACTGTGTCCAGTTTCGGGCCCTCCCACTTACATTAAGGGCATGGACAAATTGAAGAGAGTCCAGCAGAGGGCAATGAAAATGGTTAGGGGAGCTGGGACGCAACTTCTGAGGCAAGGCTGAGGGACCTGGACTTACTTAATCTACAGAAGAAAAGACTGAGGAGGGATTCATGCATGCTTTAGCTGGCTGAAGGGTAGTTCCAAAGAGGATGGAGCTGGACTGTTCTCAGTGGTGCATATGATGGAACAAGGAACAATGGTCTCAAATTGTAGCAAGGGAGTTTTAAGTTGAATATTAGGAGAAACTCGCTAGGAGGGTGGTGAAGCACTGGAATGGGTTACCTAGACAGGCGGTGAAATCTCCATCCTTGGAGGTTTTTAAGGCCAGACTTGACAAAGCCCTGGATGGAATGATCCAATTGGGGATGGTCCTGCCTTGAGCAAGAGGTTGGACTAGATGACTGCCTGAAACCCCTTCCAACCCTAATTTTCTATGAGTCTGTGGTTTCCATGCAGCTGGATTGGGTATGGACTTGGTTGGCACCACATGCCAGACACCTTACTGACTAGATTGATCCCATGGAAGGACCTGGCACCAATCATCTGGCTGGTGGGCTGAGAAGGTTGGGTACCATTATTCTAAAGTAACCTTCACTGCAGTCTCCCTTCCATAGTTGCTAGCACCTCATGGTTGAATCAGGAAATTTGGCACCTGGTATCTGTGGATTCTTTTTACAGGTTACCCTCTGATCTTGCACTGTGCCTTACAACTCCACTTTACCTTGTAAAACTGATAATGCCACTTCCCTTATAGGCTAAATACAGATCTGTGCTTTCCATTGAAAAACCAGGATGTTGAATGACACCTGAATGTCACCTGGGGTGACTAGAGTCTCAAACATCAGAAACACCTGGTCTACTTAGAGGTAACACTGGACTGTACACTTAATTACAAAAATACATATTAAATACCAAAGCCTAGGTGAACACAAAACAACATTCTGTATAAGCTCATGAATTCCAAGTGGGGAACACATCCATCCACCCTTACAAACTACTGCCTCAGCACTTTGTTTCTTTGTTGCTGAATATGCCTGCACCACTCGGATGCTCAAATCACAGTTAGCACATTGGTATCCTAAATGATACATGCAGAATTATAACAGGCTGCCTTAAACCCACCCCTGTTCCCTGCCTATATGCATTATATGACAATAGTGCCCCCTTACATCAGGAGGAAAGTAACAGGTGACATTAATTAGTAGGTACAAGAGTTAGATTGCCACCCGCCATATGGAAATAGCTTTTTGTCTTCTACCATACCATTGACCACATCACCAAAATTAGCTAGAACTACCTTCTGCAAAAAGAGTGGGAAAAACTAGGTGACAAAGCTGTTGAATGGAGCTGGTGAGGAGTTACCTGCAGTGAGGAGTCAGCATCGGGTTCTAATTACAAATGGTACACATGACAGAGCCTGAACAGATTGAGAGCAGGTCTTGACAGATGCAACTTTCTCCTGAAATCGTGGGGCCTCTACACAACTGACCCATGCGTTTGTCAGGAGAAGCAAACCATGGATCATCTGAGAAGCCCTGTAGCACCACGAAGTACCTCGTGAGATTTGGCAATGCCAACATCAAAAGCAGTGGCCTGTGCAGAATATTGGGAACAGACCATATAGAAAGGTTGGATTGGAAGCATGACAAAGAAGAATGATCATCCTATTTAGGGTCAGGAATGAATATGTTTGTACCTTCCTCTGTAATGTGGGCTATGGTCCGTTTCCTTGGATCTTCAAAGAAGAAATAAACCAACTACTTTCCTGTCATTGCAGTGGCAGGATATTGGCAGTGTCCCTATCCCCCCTGTTTTCAGTTATTTTATAAGGCAGGGTTTCAGACTCTTGGTGCCCCAGGCCAGATGCAGTCTGGGACATGAGGGAAGTGACAGGTCCAGTTCTGACCCAGGGTATACAGCAGTGGCTCCAGGCCCCACTATGTACCCCTGCCAGAGCCAAAGCTGGCGCTAATGCATGCCCCAGATCAGAGTAAAGCTGCTGCTGCCACAATGCCTCATGCTGCACCAGTAGCTCTAGCTCTGACTCCAGCATGGGGCACAGTGGGAGGCAGGGCTGCAGCAGTGGGGACAGGCATATCAGTCCCCATTTGCCCTCCTGCATCTTATTGCTATGTCCAGTAGGCTCAAGCAGTCTAGATTCTGCAGTAGGCCACACTTACTCCCACAGCCCAGCCAGGCCCCCAACTTCTGGTGGCCCACTGGTAGTCTGCCAGACTGGATCCAGCCCACATACTGGATCTGGCCATATGTTCCATATCCCTGTTAAAAGGCATTGTTGGCATTTTAGGTATAGTGATTTATAGTTGTATGGGAGGGCTTGAAGTGATTACAGGGATTTCTTGGGTAAATGGTTGCATGCAAATGAAAGAGATTTGACCCAATGGCCCAGGAAGCTCCTTCCAGGCTTATGTTGCTTTTTAAACCTTTATTAATGAATCCAACATCAAACAACAGGTTTAATATTTTAAAAATATATTCAATCCCCTAAAACAGGCAAGCAATTATTTTGGGCAGAGGGCCACTTACTGAGTTTCGGCAAGCCATTGAGGACTGCATGACCGGCAGCTCAGGGCAAATCAATATTATTTTTTAGGGGCGCCACAGGCCAGATAGAATGGCCTAGTGGGCTGCATCCAGTCCCCGGGCCTCATTTTGCCTACCCCTGCTCTAAAATATACAAAGAGACAGATACTCTTCTATCGAGAGTGCTACCATATCCTAAACCAATGTCCACAGAAGTCTTGTGTTCATTTTGTCTCTTCCTTTCAGTATCTGTGTAGTGGGGTCCACTGCTGGGGAAGCCAAGTCATGTCCTAGCATCCTCCTGGGTCCTGCCTTGCTTGACCACTCTGGCACCCTGTTGTCTCATCTGCCATACCTTGATGTTATGATTGGACAGGAAGGCTGCTCCTAAAGGGCAGGGGGGTTTGCCTCAAATTTTAGGCTGGGCTGAGGCCCTCTGGCCTTGGCCTACTTTACTTGGCCTCTTCATTCAAGATCCGCTGTCCCAGGACCCTAACTTCCTGGGCCCCAGCTTCCAGCCATGGGCTCTAGGCCCTTCAGCTCCTGGTCTCATGCTCACAGGCTCTTGGCCCAGTGCTCACCTCAGGCACTACTTGCAATTTCCAAGTTTCTTGGGGCTTATGACTGGGCCTTGGCCCTCTTGCCCCACCCCCTCTGCAGGGTTTGGGACCCAGGGTGCCCCTAGTGCCCTTCTCAGTGGCCTCCTCTTCCTCTATAGCTACAGTCTGTACCACTACAGTCCAGTCCAACTTTAACCCCAATGAAAAACAGCATCCACTCCAAAAGGTTCCCCCAATTCTGAGTCAATATCACCCCATGGTAACACTACAACATAAGGTCAAAGTACTTAGCTTGACTGCCCAGTGGTGCAGTGACTCTGCACTCCAGAGTCCGTCTTCCTTGGCCAGTTAGGTCCCTCCTCCCAGAGCTCTGCTCCTTGCAGCATGAAGGGCCAGACTGCCTGCCTTGCCTCAGGCCCAGGGCTTATGTGCCTGTAAGCCCCTCTCCTGGTCATGTGGCTTCCCAGTCACACAGGGGTTTCTCCTTTGCCTAATGGCCGGCCTGTGTTCTTCAGCTGTGACCATCACACAGCAAGCCTGCTTCACTCTCTCCTTAAAGTGGCAAGAGCCTCTGGCTCCCCGCCAACATCACATGAAATGTGTAAATGCAGTCTTCAGACACCTGAGGAAACGGGTGTTTGAAGATCGTAACATCAGATCTGACACCAAACTCATGGTTTATCAAGCAGTTGTGATTCCCACCTTACTCTACAGAGCTAAGATGTGTGTAGTGTACAGAAGATACCTCAAAATCATTGGAGAAGTACCTGCTGCTCAACACTGCCTGCAGAAGATCCTTCAAATCCAACAGCAAGATAGATGCACCAACATTAGAGTCCCCTCACAAACAAACCCCATAAACAGTGAGGTGATGATCATCCAACATCAACTTTGCTGGGCTGGCCTCATCATCCAGCTGTCCGACTGCAGACTCCCAAAGCAAGTCTTATTCTCCTGGCTCAGTCAAGGTGTACGCTCAAGAGGAGGGCAGAGAAAGTGCTTCAAGGATGTCCTCAGAAGCTTGAAAAAATGCAACATTGACATCAACTCATGGAATATTATTGCCCAGGACCACCTCAAATGGAGGAAGAGGCTGCTCCAAGGATCTTAGTACTTTGAAACCCTACAAGGACAATAGGAGACAGAAAAGCAGAAGGGGTAGAAACAGCATGTTGTGGATGAAATCAAGAATCTGGAACCATGACCCCACACAGAAACATTTGCCTGAGTTCCAGCAGAGTCTTTTGATCCTGGATCAGCTTCATCAGCCATCTTCCGACTCACAGATAGGACCATCATGGAAGACAATCATTCCTGACTGGAAGGGATTACTGAAGATACAACACAATAGGCTCATGTGTTTCGTATGTGTAACCAATATTTTCTCAAATTCAGTAAGATTTCTGTTCAGGTTTGCCTTTTTTGGGAGAATGTTGAAAACTCTCTCAAATGCAGGTATTGAAAAGAACGGGATTCTAATATCACCTGCAGTACATTATATTTCTTTGAAAGATCTAAATATATTTTCTTTGAATAATGATCCCAAAATGTATAATACCAATATGTTCCCAGATATTAAAGCTTCTTAAGAAATTAATAAGATTACATTCAATATTATTATGTATAGATACTAGAAGTGATGGGTGTGAGCTTAATTTCTTATAAGTGGTATCCTAGATTTTCATTGTTGTTTTCTCAAAGGGGTGCTTATATATTTAATTTGGCCTTGAAGATTTATTTTTCCATGGTAATATGTTAAGTTTGACTGCTGAACAGTATATTTGCTCTATCTTTACCCAGTGTTTACCATGTGTTGATATTATCCAGTATACCACATTGTTAAGTTGGCTGGCTCCATTGTAATATTTAATGTTTGGAAGCTTCAGTTCCCCTCTCTTTGCAGAATGGAATTTTTAAATCTAGGTTTCTTATTTCCACAAATAATTTATTGTAGTCTGCCATTCATCTCAGAGATTTGTTGGCATTGTAATAGGTAGAATTTGGAATAGAAAATTAATTCAAACTAAAATATTCATTTTAACTGCTGTGATTCTACCTAACCATGAAATTTGACATTGTGACCAAAGTTCTAAGTCTATTTGCATTATTTCAGTCAAAGAACTATAATTAAAACTGTACAAGTTCTGCCATGTTTTAATAACATTCACCCCTAAGTACCAAATTTACTCGAATCTAAGATGAGCTTCCCCACCCCCCGCCCCCCATCCAGCATAGGGGAAAAAACTTTTTGTCTTAAGTACAAGAGCAGCTGCTGCAGCTCTTGCTCCTGCCCCAGCTCCAACCCCAACCCCAACCCAGGATAAAAGTTAGAGCTGAAATTGCTGTCCTCCCCTGCCACCTGCCTCCCCCACACCCCAAGTCTGGGCTCTGGTTTTGGCCCCACTCTGGCCTGAGGTATGGAGCACATGCAGACTCCAGCTCCTGCCTGGCCTGGAAGCAGTGGTAGCAGTGGCAGTAGAAGCTCTGGCCCCAGCCCTGGCTCCAGCCTGGACTCTGGCATGGCTGCTGGAGCTGCTGTGGCTACCACTGGTTCTGGGCCATGTGGAGGTTCAGTGCAGCATGTGCTTCATTCCCTGGACCCAAGCAGGGCTGGAGCTGGAGCCAGAGCTTGCGCTGCAGCTCAGGGTAAGCAGCAGGAGGAGTTGGGCAAAGGTGGGGGTGGGGAGGGGGGGAAAGCACAAAGGGGTGCAGACACTATGGGGAAGGGGCTGGCGTGGGGAGCATGGGTAGCTGGATCACAGGCATGGGGGCAGGCAGGGGCAAAGGGTGGGGGGCAGGCTGCTTGACTCCCCCACCACCTACCCCTCTGTCATTCTTCTCCCTGTCAGAGCAGGGATGAATTTAAGGTGACCCTCCAATAATATTTTATACATGGAAAATTATAGAATCTAATTATTGGAAGGTCACCTTAAATTAAAAGTCATCATGGATTCAGGTAAATGTGGTATTATGATATGTTGCTATTTTTAAGCGCTGAATCTAAGTTCTCTAACACTTCCCACATGAGAATCTCAGTGCATCTTCCAGTACTGATGAAGAACGGCCTTGCAGCTGATGAGTGAACTAATGAGCAGAGGGGGGCAGCTGAGTTGTCCAGAGTTCAACACTGAGGGCTAAGCCAAGCCGGGAGCACAGCTTTGCTGTCTGGCTCCTGGCCTGTGTTTTAGCCCATGCTTCCTCCTAGCAGGGAGTGAGGCTGAATGCAAGCTCTCTAACAAGCTGAATGGAAAGACCCCCATGGAGGAAGGCGGAAGATGTCCTCTTGAGTGTGAACTCACTGCAGGGCCGTTCTGCACGAGGGAGTCGTGTGCGGTGGCCAAAGCTGGCCTTGGGCCCTGTGCTCCCAGGACGCAGAGCTCTGACTCTCAGCCTGGGGCTGAGTGGAAATGGAAATGAGGGCAGCTGCTAATTCTTTCCAGAGTTTCGGGAGGTACCAAGTGCTGCCACCAGCTCCTCCAGTCCCACGGGAGAGCTCCTGGCTCCTGGCGGGGGGTTGCCACGGGGAGAAACCAGATCCACCGGTGCTTGCCGCACGAAGTGGGGTCCATCGTCGGGTCCCAGGCGGGCAGGGACGCCTCCCACCGCACCAGTGCCCCGGAGCAGCCGGGGGGGAGGGCTGTTCCCTCTGAGGCAGCTGCTGCCACGCTCTCGGCGGGGGCCCGGCCCCGGCCCCGGCCCGGGGAGGCCCGTCACTGCACAGGCAGAGACAGCAGC
>NW_017728914.1:2382581-2407165 GCF_001723895.1 Crocodylus porosus | reverse complement strand
GCCCTGCGCTCTCCTTGGTGCTGATCCCGGCCCCGGCCCCGGCCCCGGCCCCCGGGAGCCCGGGCCCGGCCGCCAAGTCCTGCCCGCCAATGCCCCCAGCCCCGAGCCGGCGGTAAGCAGCTGCCGGAGAGACCCGACACCAGGAGGGGGGGCGGCCGGCCCAGGGCAGGGGCAGAGGCAGGGGCAGGGCAGGGTGCTGCTCTGAGGTGCTCATGTGGCAGGTCACTGGTGGGGCATCACCGGCTCTGGCTGTGGGATTTGGGGCCCTTCTGCCTCTCTACCAACCATGTCCCCCTCTACCAGCCCATCTCTAGGGACTTCTTCTAGGAGTGACCCAACAGCAGGCACTGACTTGGGGGCTCCGTTGAAACACCCACCTCAAAAGCAGCACTTTTGCAAGAGGCCAGAGGTGGAATGGGCTGCAGACACGGAAGATGCCTTTTGGCCTGGTAGCTGGCTACAGAAGATGGGAGTGGGAGACATGCTTTGCCATGATCTGTTGACGCAGCTCTGTGGATAAGCAGAGGATGTCGTCTCTCAGGCTGGCAGACCAGGCCCCATTAACATCAGGAATGGCCCTTAACTTCCATCCTTGCTGTGTTCTTGTGAGGAGCACTTGGGGTGTGAGCAAGGCCTGGCTGTGGGCTCCTGCTCCATATGCAGCAATCTTCTGATTGCTTTGGACATGTGTGCCAGCACCCCACAAGAGCTAGCAGAGCTGCTGTAACAAATCCAGCCCCCTTCTCACTGAAAACGCACCTGCTGTATTTTAAAACAAAGCCTGCTTCTTGTCTTGAGCTGCCAGATCTACCCCAGATTTGCTTGCACTCTTGTTCCATGCAGACGAGCCATTGTCTTCATTATTGAGAGCAGACATGCTGAATCAGGGAAGTGCCTCCCCAAAAGCTTTGTGAAACTAAATTGACCTGACACTGGTGTCAGTTCATTGCCCCTTGAGCAGGTTTCCACATCACCCAAACCATTGCTGCATTTTGCCAGTCCCAGGAGGGAAGCCAAGGACTGAGTGGAGGTCAGTCCCTTGCCTTCCTCATTGTTGGGCCACTTTTGGGTTAAGGAGGAGTGAAGATGAGGGGACCTGGAATTGGCACTGCCTGGCTGTACTTGATCTGTGACTAGAAAGAGGATTCAGGCTGAGAGAGTGTTGCTGCTTACAGGCATGAAATTCACACTGAATATGAGATGCTTCACAACAAGGACAGATTTTATTGAAGAGGATCCGTTGCTAAAGAAACGGTTCCCACAACATTTCCCAGAGCTTCCTGGCCAGATGCTTTCTCAGCCCAGTGAGAGATCAGAAAGACTCCTACTGTTTCCGTGTAACAATTTAACACCTGAAGGAAAGTTATCTCCCCTCCAACTTGAACACATTCTGTCCCTGGGGAGGCCCAGCTGGAGCTGGGGGGAGCCATGCTCTGCTGCAGTTCACTCTGGCCAGATTAATCCCTGTGCTGAATGTCTGCAGTCCCTTGATTAAATTCCTGGAGTTGGCATGGGTTTGGCAGTGGTTTAGTGTTTTTCTGGGATTGATGTTATTATCCTGCAGTGTAATTCTGAGCTGCAATTTGCAGAGTTATGGACTGAGAGTCAATGACATTACAGCACAGAGCTCCTTAGTAGTTCTTGGCTTTGACACTGACGGGGATTTACTATGAGGACCAGGATCGTCTAATAAAGGAAAGAGGTCAACTTTGTGGGAGGGCAAATGCATTTGTATTAGTGTCAAATGAGATGCTCCAGAGAAGACCTTCTTCAAGGGTCTGATACTGTAAGATGCTCAGTCTTCCTCTCTTTCACTGAAGTCCAGATAAGAGGTGAGAGGTCTCTGTGGCTCCAACTGCAGGATATGGTAGCTTTTTGGTTGGACACAATCCAAAGTGCAGGTCTGCCAGCCAAGCTACAGACACATCCTCCATTAAGCTCTGTCTCCAGCATGAGCATCTTAGAACTCATTCACATTGGTAGCAGAGCCCCTGGCTGCCTGGGCAATAAGAGGTTTGGGGAGGGAGGGTCTAGGTCAGATTCCCAGCAGAGTCTGTCTAAGCATTCTTTGGGGGCAAAAAGGAAGGAACATCACTGTGAAGAGCCTCAAGCTGAGAGTGCCCTTGGCCTTCCTGGCTGTGGCTTCCTGGTTTCTTGACCGGAAGAATTGAACCCCCAGGTGAAGTGAATGAGGCCAGATCACCCTGTGGGTGAACAACGCACAAACAACCAAGCCAAAGTGGTGCCAAAGGACATGGATCAGACCCTGGTGGGAGAGGAACCTTTCATACTGATGCAATGGCCATGGCAGCTGGTGTGACCCCAGCACTCCCAACTGTCTGGGTTCAGGGGCATTGACTGCCCATTAGAGGGAGTGTCCATATTGGGAGAGGAGCCTGGTATGTATCATGCCCTTCTGTGGCCCTGAGAGGAAGGTTATTTTGTAAAGTGCTTTTTCTGCCTTTTTTTGCTTTGGGTTCATGCCTCTTTGCTGACATTCAGCAAGATTTAAGTGCTAGACTGGGAGCAACATGTGCAGTGGAGGGGAGAAGGGGACACTAAGGGGAGATGGGATGGATGGATGGGATGAAGTCTCCAAGGGGAGGCCTGGGAGTCCCATTGTCAGGGCAGGTCAGATTAGATAGGAATTAGCCATGCATAGGGAAGACACCTTAGGCAGCCTTGGCCTCAGGGGAGGAACTATCTCACCTCTGACTCCAGGTCAATTGCCTTAAATCCAATCCCATGCCACAAGATTCCTCTTTCTACTCCCTCTGCCAACCTCTGAGGATTCGGGTCTTGATACGCTGCCCAGGGACCTCACTAAGTGCTGGATTGAACCACTAGTTCCTTTAACTTTTCAGCTCCTTGATCACTTGCTTCTGTCCCCCTAACCTGGCCTGAATGCAGTGTTACAGAAGCAGGATCACAAAGATTGTGTAGAGAGGGATGGTCTCTTTTTTTCTGTTGGATCAGGTAATCTTACCCTGTTTCATAAACAAATGGCACCAGCCTCTCCTATTCCATCTGCATCTGGGTGTTCTGGGGTTGGAGATATTTGGCATCACTTAACAGAGTGGAGGCAGTCACCAGGGTCCTAGCAAGTAACAGCCTCTGTCTGAGCAATACCTGGTTCCCCAGGGAAGAGCTTTGCAAATGACAAGGAGAGGCTACACAGCTGGGAATGGGTATGATGGCAGGAAGGAGCTTGGCAGTGATTGGTTGCACTGCAGCAGACTGTATGCGGTGGCATTAGCTTCTGCGTGCAGAAGATGCAGGCTTCCTATCTGGGCAGCTGGCTGAGCTGCTTCAGATGATGGCAGGACCTGATTAAGCAGAGTGCATCTCCCAGCTGCAAGCCAGGCTGTGCAGCCAGATACAGCAGAGGCCCAGAGTATATTGAGTTGCTGTGATGGATTATTCACCTTCTGTTCCTCCCATGTTGTATCAAGAGGATAAGAACATGGAAGGGGCACGCTGACCTTTAGGTATTTTTAGCTGCATCCACTGGAACAGCTACAGTTACAGTTCTGCACCTTTTATCCCTGCAGGGCTCATCCTGTCTGTTCTGAGATGGGGCAGGGAGTGGGCTACTGTGTGTGTGGGGGGGAGCCCATTCAGAGATCTTTGAGATCTTCATAATTTCCCTTTTTGTTCTCCCCCTTATGAAGTATTACTGGGTATGGTGCACCATGAAACCCATTGCCTCTGCAGCCTTCCCCCCAGCCTGTGAACTCATCACATGGTAAGGGACTGAAGAAAAGGCACAGGAGCCTCAAATGGTGTTGGGGTGACAATCTGAGTCACACTTCCCATTGGGTGAGTTGAGAAAGTGCTCTGAGGTACCAGGTGGCTGGGTGACCTATAACATGAAGGCACAGCTTTCTTTGGGTGGTTGAAGCCATTCCTGTTGAGAGGCTGGAACTAGAAATGCTAGAGATGCCCTGTGTTCCCAGCTATCACAGCTCTGCTGCAGAAGGGCTGGAGGAGAGGGATCCTACTTGAATCCTAAAGCTGTAGCACCTTGCCCTCCTGCAGTGAAATGATAGGCCTGCCATGTGTGGGGTTTTTTCTCTTTTCTGCAGAGCTTTCTCTGTCTGGTAGCGGGAGATCTTTCAGGTTGGGCCCTGCTGGGGATTTGGACTGTGAGGTTAAGATCACTGATTTACCTGCCTGTGTAAATGGAGGCTTTGGAAAATGCCTTTGGCTCAGATCCCATGTGCTTGAGATGGCTGTTGGTAGAGGAGATACTGAACTTCCTGTGCTGGAGCAGTGCAAGCTCCCCGGAATTAATTAGCTTTGGCTCCATTAAATTAATGGTGCATTTGCTCCTGAATGTCTCTTGGGGACATCAGCTCCAGCCCCTTCCTCAGGGCCCCAGTCCAGTGTGCGTGGCAGCTGCATTAGGTCTTTGTTGGTAGGATGGTTCTCATGCTGGGACTTGGGTCCCAAAGCTCTTGACTACATGCAGGATAGTGAGGCTGTGCCCTTGGCAGTGCTGTCCCCTTTGCTTTCAGAGGCTCCTCAGGAGACCTTTGAGATTAATTGGATCCCTCCTACCTTCTTGAAGGAGGGAATCAGTTTGTCTAGGAAGCCCCCTGAGCACTGTATGATTTTCCCATTTTAACAGCTCTGCTGAGGAGATGGCTGCTTTTCTCTTCAGTCCAAATTATCTAGATTTGCTAATGTGGTGTCTGAGGCAGGGATTGCAATGTATGAGCCTGCCAGGAATCAAGCACTGTAGTACAGAGCATGGTATGCCTGGAACAGTAAGGAGATCCCAGGACCCAAGGCACAGGCTGGCAGGAACCATCACTTTGAATTGCCTGTCTGTGTTCTCAACCTTTATGTTGTGCTGATGTCATTGAATTCCCTTTGCTGTTGTCTTGCTAATCAAAAATATGTTCAGTCTCTCCCAGACCAAGCTATGTGTGCTTGCTTCAGCTTGTGTGGGTGGCAATGCTCACTGTGTGCAAGGAACCTGAAGTAGTGGTTAGAGCAGTGGTAAGGTACTGTAGTCAAGGCTTAGCAGTTTATTTGCTCTGGGGCCTCAGGCTGTTTCTCCACCCATAAAATGGGTCAGATGCTCCTACCCCATTTCCTGAGGCACTTGTGTTGCTGGCTTCATGTGTGAAAAGTGCTTAGAGATCTTTGTGGAAAGAATGTGACTGCAACCTCTAGCTCCATCCCTTAATTAAATGAAATGGTCCCTGACATTGTCCAGGCAGGCACACATTTCTGTGCCTGTAGGATCTTGCCGTTAAACAGTGTTGGGTCTGCGGCATCCTCATTCATTCAGATAAATGCATTAATCCCTGGATTGGCTGAGTTGGCATAGGTGTGTTGCTGACTGTGTTGTACTCACTGGGGCCCAGAGAGGATTTCTTGTGTCTGTAACATGTATCCCCACTTCTTCCTCAGTAGCTCCTTCACACATCATGCCTTTGCCTTGCTTTTCCATGCTCTGTACCTGACCTGTTGGAAGTCCCCAAGCAGAGTAGACTACAGTGCCAAGCCTCTGCTGTACTGAGCCATTTGCAAGCCCTGGTGGAAGGCCATGGAGTTCAGCAGACCCAAACTGCCTCTGCCTTGATGTGCTTGGAGTGGCAGGAAGGCTTATCTAGACACAGAAAGGCAGAGGGACTATTTTGGTGCCATCAGCATTCATGGAAGGGTCTGGAAATGAAACTGGCATGGTCTTGTCCTTTGCAACTGGCCCAGCACTGTAGCAGACTGGAGGGATTGGCTTTAAAAGATAACACCTGCTCTAAAATGCATAGGCTGCCTGCAAACCCCAGAGGTGTCCATTTAGCCCTTCCTCCTTCTCAGGATAAGTTGTGTGAGACACATGTCAGCAGCTTCTGGATGAGACCTTAGAGAATAAGTCATGTTCATGGCTATTAAAGATCCCAGAATACTTGTCTTCAGCATGGTAACAAGCAATTCCTGTTTTGTTGTGTGCTCTTATATGATGCCCTCCACCCCAAGAGTAGCTTCAGTTCAATGGGCCCACACAGATAGCTTCTTTGCAACACTTTGGGATGGAAATTGCTGGAGAAAATGAGACGATGGGGAGTTGTTACATTGAAATGCATGCCCTGAGAGCTGTGTTTGGTGGGCTACTTCCAAGGGTGTGGGCTACAGGCCCAGAGGGTTAGAGAGCAGACCCCTGTGGTCCTGTATGTGGAGAGCTCCCAAAGACTCCTGCTTTGGCTGAGGAGTGTGTGCAGGATTGGGCCCTGACATTGAAGGCATCCATGTCATCAAATACCGGCCGATATTTCCAGTTGGGTTTGAAGTCTTGGACTTCATGTGTTGCACCTGGGGAGCAACCAGCCTCTTTCCACACTCCCCAGGAGGATGTCAGCTAGACCACAACTTGGGACCAGGGTAGAAAGCATTTTAATTTATTCCCACTTCCACATTTCCTTTTAGCACAAGGTTCAGCCCTGCCCAAGGTTCCCCAGGTGTATAGATTGATCCATTTCACATCCTTTTACAGCACTAAGAAAACTTAGCAACGTCCCTAAATGCACCCAGACTATTTACCTTCTGGGTGGAGGGAGAAGGTGCACATGCATCTATGTAAATGCATATTTGTATGATGGATACAAAGATGATGAACCTTGCTGGAGTAATTAATGTAACATGTTGCATGTAAGCATGTAAAACAACCAAGGGGCAATACCTCTAAGCTAACTCATACTATTCCTCTGGCTTCTTTCCTTTGTTTTATTTACTTGTGTCCCTACCAAGATTGCCAGCTTTTCTGGACATGGGCACTGTTTTTTTCATTTTTCCAGCTGCAGCTGTTTGTGTCCCAGAGGGGACATGCTTGTCTTTGTGATAGGACTGAACTATCCTATAGTATGAACTATTCTATAGTATGGTATCCTTCAGTGGGACTGAACTATCATTTCCTATCCTGGGACTATTCTGAACTACCACAGGGTATTCTCAGGGAATGCTGTGTTCCCAGAGATACAATCAAAATCCTGATTACTTGTGTCATCCAGTATTCCAGGAGCTGGGGTGTTTGTTTGCTTTGGTGTCCTGGCCAGACCTGCATTCTGGAAGCTCCTCGTTTCTCATGTGAATTGGCTGAAGTGTCCTTTCTCTTCTGGCCTAAATCATTATATTGGGGTGGTGACAAAGAGACATTGCATCATACCCCACAGCTGGCTACATTTCTGTAATGGGTGAAAGGGTAGTGCCATCTGTAAAGAGCACTGGGATCCTTTTGGATGAAAGCTGCTCTTCATCCAAGCTGGCCCCCACAACCTGATGCTTTCTGTGTTTCTAGATAACCTGTGGAGTGACCAGAACCTGGAGACAGATCCTGATCTTCCCCCAGGATGGAGGAAAATCCGCGACTCCTCTGGCACTTACTATTGGCACGTGCCCACGGGCACCACACAGTGGCAACATCCATCATGCAACTCTGGTCTGGGGGGAAGCCTGGGGCCTGGTGGTGATGCTACATTACAGGAAATGGTATGGAATCCCTGGAGGGCATCAACTTATATTTTAACACTGGCTATTCCACGTCAAATAAATGAAATTAGACCCTCAGCTCCCTTTCACCTTGGCAGACCTGATAGCAAGGGCTTATCAGGAGCTTTGTCTGGGGACCTAAAGCTACCACTTGGATTTCATGTAAAAACAAGTTCTGTGCAGCTACTGATGCCATTCTCATGAATCTCTTCACTTCTCTTTCTGCTCAGGATCTCCAGGCAGCCACAGTAAAGCACTTGTCTAAGGAGATGCCCATTCCCAGTCCAATGGCATCGTTGCCCAGAAGGTAGGCCTGACCTCATGGTTCCTTTGCTAAGTAACCTAGTCCAGTTAAGTAACCTGCATTCCATTACCTGGGGTGGTGTAAGAGAGCTTTCATGTGTGCTCATGGCAGTGATGACTAGAATGGGTGTAGCTAAAGGGGACCTTTGCCAGGCTGGACTGGGAGCATATGACTCAGAGGTATCCATGCTGTGTTGCACAGTTGGCTTGAGGTGGGGGGGGTGGGGGGAAGTTACTTGCCTCAGCATCTGTGCAGTGCTGCATGAACCAGGACACAGGGTTGGGCAGACAAGTGGCCTTGATTTCTGGATGAGAACAGAATGGCTTTCCCTGATCCCAGGCATAAGGGGATAGATAGGCAGAGTGTTTGTCCTTGTTTCTTGCTGGCAGGCAGAGAACTTACCTTGATTTCTGGATGGGGGCCAGAGGATGCTCCCTGGGTCTAAGACAGTGATTCCCAGGGCTTCTGCATCAGGGAAGGAAGTTGGAAATGTGTGCTGCAGGTAGATCTTTGGAGCTGAGCATGCCAGCAGCAGGACATGCTTGTAGATGACTCCCATTCTGAGAGCAGGGCTGTGGCTAGAGGTCTCAGAGCCTTGCTGACTGGTGCTGCTCAGCTATCAGAACAACTGGTCACATCACATGCCTTATTCAGTCTGGAATTGGTCCAACCACCAGGGGACCTGGACTGGTTCTCCTAGGATGAGATGGCCCAATTGGAAGTGAGTGGCTCTTGGATGGCTGGTGGGGAAGGAGCTGGATCTTAGTCCAGTTCCTAGTGGGGCTGGGTCCTTTCCAAGAAATCCAACCTCACTGAGCACTAGCAAGCCAAGGCTGGCCCCACATAGGGGCAGATGTATTGTTCTGTGTTGCCTATGCCCTCCTTGCCCTGGTAAGAAGCAGAAACCCTCAGCCTCTGGAGCTCCCCCCAGAACCTGCCAGGAACCACCTTGTGCCTTATTCACTGCAGTGGCTGAGCCTTTGTTTTCCATTGCAGAACCTCACTGGCCTGGCACGGGGAGGAGTTTCACCGCAGCAGTGTGGAGCCAGGCTCTAAGGTACTGCTGGGAGAAGGGGGGAGTGGGCCATGCAAGAGCGATTTCATGCCACCCTGGCTGAGGGACCACTCACTGGGGCTTGTCTAACAGAGAGGTTTTCCATGACTTGCTCTATGGCACTTGGTGTAGTTAGCCTGGCACCATACATCAGCTGTAGGTCACTTTCTGAGGCACAGGCCCACACCATGGGCACAAGGCAGCCCCCTCACACTGCCTTTTCACCTGCTCATCTATGTATCAATGCCCAGTGTAGTCTTCCAGCTCCCCTGCCTGATGTGAGAGAGACTTGAGCCTCATCCATGTGCTCTGCTACTCCCATTAGCATAGGAGCAGGGCTCTTAGCTGGGGCACTGGGCACAGTGCTCAGACCTCTGGGGAGCTGGCAAGGCAGAGGACATTGTTTCTATTATCACTGTGCCCAGACTTGGCCTTTGCTCTGGCAGGCTTGGTGAAACTGTGTGGAGTGGGTGGGGCGGTCCGGGCCACTGCTGTGTGTGACCTCCCTTATATGTCTCCCTTTCTCAGTGCTTTGCTGTACGTTCCCTGGGCTGGGTGGAGATCCCAGAGGAGGACTTGGCCCCTGGCAAGAGCAGCATTGCAGTGAACAACTGCATCCAGCAGCTTTCACAGAGCAAGTGTGAGAGTCTGGACCCTGCAGGCAGCTGGGGTGAGGTAAGTCTCTCATGTCTGGTCCCTGTGGGGAATGCGGCTCTGTTTGTAAGAGTGGGTGTGTTGGCAGTAGAAACTGCCCCTAAATGGAAAAGCCCTGGGCACAGGGTGCCACTTGCTTGTCAGCCCCTTCCCCCACTCCCCCACCCATCCTTCTTAGTCACATTCAGGTGTGCACCACTAGACACAGGCAGCCCTTGCAGATCACCAGCCATTCCTGACCAGACCATCCTGGGGCCACCAGATGGTGCTTGGTGGTGGTAGAGAGGGCTTCCCACCCCAGCTTCCTTTAGTACAACTTCTATCTGAGCAAGGTGGGAAGGGGGAGCAGGGTAGGCAAGGAAGGGAGGCCCCAATGCTGAGTGCTCCTGCTCACTCCTTGCAGGGCCAGAACATGGTGATGATCCTGAAGAAGGACACAATGAGCTTGGTGGACCCTCTGGACCACAGCCTGATCCACTGCCAGCCCATCATCAATATCCGTGTCTGGGGGGTGGGCTGCAACAATGGCAGGTGAGAGGCTGAGGTGAGCAGGAGGCTGCAGGAGCTTATTTCTATGGGAGTCAGCTGTAGGAAGCCCACTTCTCAGAGTGTAGGTACAGCTGCTCTATGCAGCCTCTTAAGGCATTTGAAACCATCCTCTGATATCTGCACAGCAGGCCGTAGGGGTAGTCGATGTGGGTGATTTCCCAGGGCAGTGGTCAGGGGGCACCAAACACACACACACAAGCGCACACACACGTGTGAACCACTCATGCTCAGAGCAGAGCTCTCCCCTGCCCACTCTGGGTGATCTCTGCCCCAGGCAGGAGAAACAGTGCCCAGCCCACCTCCCCCTCCCTGCCCTCTGCCTCTAGCTGCTGCTCAGGAGTAATGAGGCTGGGCACATGCAGGTGAGGTGGTGCCTGCTCCAGTCCACCCACCTTGCTCTGTCTTGAAGTAAGGCTGGAGCCCCAGCAAAGGGCAGAGTGGGACCAGAGGGCCCAGAGCCCATAGAGGGCAGAGAGTGGGGCCAGAGGGCTAAGTGTGGGCCCAAAGGGCCCAAGCCCAGACAGAGGGCAGTCTGTTAACTGGGCTAGAGAGCCCAGAGGTCTAGAGCCGAGGATGGGTGAGTGTTAGCAGGGCTAAGTGAGCCCAAAGGTCTCCTTGACTCAGGAGTGGGGCCAGGGTTCCAGAGAGAGGCCAAGACCAAGTAGGGCTACAGCCAGAGACTGGCAAGGCTGAAGGAGCCCAGGAGTCTCACCTGGCCTTGGAGCAGAGCCAGAGCCTTGGAATAGATAGACCAAAAACCGGGGGGTCACAGCTGGAGACTGAGGGGGGCCAAGAAGCCCATAGCCCAGGAGAGGTAAGGACTAGGGCTGGGAACCTGTAGTCCAAGAAGGGCATGTGTGCATATCATCTGCAAGGCATGGGAGTGGATATTAGGGAGGATGGAGCCCATGTAATTAGCCTTTAAGGCAATGACTACAGATACCTGTGGTCATGAGCAAGATCAGGCTTGGGAAGCCCTGGGGCAGCCTCCCTTTATCTAAATGGTAGATACATCAAGGTGTGGCGGGTAAATGAAAGGGCAACTGACCAAAGAAGGTGAAGTGGATAAAGGCTGAGGGGAGCCCAGGAGTTTCACGGCCACCCTTGGAGATGTACCCTGTTATAACCAGCCTTTGCCCATAGCCATTGCTCGTTCTTTATTCTAGGCCAGTAATTCTCAACCAGGGTGCTACAGTAGCCTGGCGTGCTATGAAATATTTTTAAGGGTGCACAGTATTTGTACTGATAGGTGCAAACACCTATACATGATTCACAAGCTAAACCCAGAAATCTCAAATAGGAATCAATAGAGTCAAGAACAGTCTGACCCACTGTGGGCCTTCTGAGTTCTTTGTAATAGAAGAAGTGCTCTATTTTTTTTCCATTGAAAAGAAACAAGTGAAAGGGAAGACCTGACACTTTCAGAGGGGCCTTTAAGTCTAAAAGGGTTGAGAACAATTGTTCTAGGCCAGGGGGTGGGCAAAATACAGCCTGTGAGCTGGATCTGGTCTGTCAGACAATTTCATTCAGCCCGCAGGCAGGCACCCACCAATTAAATGTAATCGGCAGGGCCTACCCTTGCTGTGCTCTGCATGGGGCTGAACCCAGTCCACTCCTGCCAGGCCAGTACACTATGCTCCTACCTTTGCCTGTGGGAAGTCCCCAGACCCCACCCTGGCCCCCGCCCACACACCCATCTTCTGGGTAGAGCTGCTCCTGCCACTACCCCAGGGAACTGCTAGGGGGTGGAGGGGGCAAGTGGCTCCTCCTCCTGTCCCTGCTGCAGCACTCTGGGCAGCAGATAGGGAAGCAGGGGTGGGTAGGGGAAAGCTGCAGCTGGGTGGGAACTCAGGGCCAGCAGCCAGGCTGGTGGGAGTACAGAGCACAAGGCCGGGGCCAGTGGAAGTGCGGGGCCTGCACTGGAGCCAAACTCCATTGCATGGGTTCCCTGTGGCTCACATGCAGCTCCTGGGACTCATCTGGAAGCCATGCACAATGGAGTCAGTGGCCTCTCCCTGCTCCCTCTTGCCATACACAGGTCTTGGGACTTGGCCAGGGCAGTAGGGAGCTGGGCTGAACCGGCTTGGGTCCATTACACAGGGCTCCCTGCTGCTCCTGGCCGAGTCCCCGGAGCTGCATGTGAGCCACAATGGAGCCAGGCCAGCCTGGCCCCACTTCCTGCCACCACTTGCAGCTCCTGGGGGCCTCTGCCTGCTGTGGGCCATAAGCACCCCAAGGACCTGTGCCTGCTGCCGTTTCCCCTAGTGGCAGGGGCTCTGCGCCATGGGGAGGTATGGGAGGGTCCCCACACACACAGCCCACATCCATGCACCTCAAACCATCCTCCCCCACACACTTCACAAACCCCACACACCCCCCTACACACAGAAATGCACCTCTCAACCACAGCCCACACACACTCACCTACACGCCCCCACCCACAATATAGAAGAGTAAGATTTTATTTTGAGCTATTATGCAATTGTCTCTATGTACACTATGCATAAATCAGGACAGAAGTATTTTTTTAAATAAAATTAAAATACGTTATAGTAAATGTTTTATTTTTAGTATATGATTTGGGTTTTTTTCCGGTTCCAAGGTTCCAGTTTCCTCCCCCAAAAGGAGTATTTCTGGGAGCAAGGGGAGGAACTTCCAGTGGCAAAGGTCAGGGGTTAGGGGGCATGACTTCTGGTCCCAAGATGGTGACCAGGGGTTGGAGCACCTGTCAAGGGGCAGGGTTGCCCTCATGGCCCTCAGTAGCTCACCAAAACTCATTAAGTGGCCCTCCAGCCAGAATAATTGCCCACACCTGTTCTAGTCCCTTTTTCCTGTCCAAGGGGCTGGTTCCCAGGGTGGAGGAGGTGTTGGGATGTAGGCCCCAGCTCACTGCCACCCTGTAGCAATCTGTGCAGTAACTGCTTTCTTCATTCCTCTTTCCACATGCTGCCATGCTGGATGCAGGGACAGGTAACATGTTCTGCTTCCAGGTGAGGGATGGTGCCCTGAGCCCTCTGCCTGCACCTCACCTGCCTCTTCTCTGTTTGTAGGGATTTTGCTTTCGTGGCCAGTGACAAGGATACATGTATGCTGAAGTGCCACGTCTTCCACTGCAATGTGCCTGCCAAGGCAATAGCCAAGGCCCTGCACGAGATGTGCTCCAAGGTACATGTATGGAGACCCAAGGAGACCCGAGCATGTCCTGGCTCCCTCAGCCCACACGCAGACTCCCCTGAGCAGGGCTCCCTTCCAACCTGGAGATGAGGCATCTCACACAAGCAGCATATCTGCAGTGACTCCCTGGGGACTGTAGGAAGAAGTAAGAAAAAGAAGCTCTGAATAAACTGCAGTCAATCCCCTCATCTGAATGAGGGGCGTTTGGTACCAACTTCATTGGGTAGACAGTGGCAGGGACAACGGCAAGGGCTCTGAAGGGCATCACTGGGTGGCAGGTAGAGCACGAGGCTGGGAGTCAGCAGAGACCAGATCCCAATCCATGCTTTGTTGCAGATTTGTTGATTACCCTCAGAGTCCTCCCATCCAGCACCTGTGCCTTGGTCTCCCCATCTATACAGGGGAGAGGACACCTGTACATGCCTCCCTCCTTCCTAAGGGAATGAGTTTTGTATCCTTTTCCTCTGGTGCTGGCTCTTCCTTACTGTCTTGCAGAGGTGCTCCTGTCTACAGCCCAGAACCCAAGCAGAAGGCAGGCAGAACACCCCTTTGTAATGGTGTTTCTCTCTCTCTCGTAGCTTATGGCCGAGAGGGCAGTGACCAACAACAGCCTTACTCGATCTGTTACGCTGGAGCCCATCTCTCCAGACAACCTGCCACTGCAAGGTACCAAGTGGTTTCCCCTGATTCCTCCCCCTGTGCAAGCTTCCGTTCCATGTGTTGTCATCAATTCCAGGTCTGACCTCCTCACCTGCATTCACTCCAACATGGCCTTGCACAGCTGCTACTGCTAGAAATCAGAAGAACCCACCTGGGACTGGGGGCCATCTTGCAGGTGGTCCATATGTTGGCCCACCCACCTGTCTAGGGCAGTCCGCTCACCTGCCTTGCCTGCCACACCTTTGATGCAACTCAGAAAAGTTTGTAAGGCAGGAGCCAACCCATTTACTGCCTGATGCCAAGGGCATAATACATGGCTCTGAACCTTGCCTTATACCATGTCCCATTCCTCACAGATGACATCACTATATGACTCCAGCCCCACAAAGGACTTCCTTCTATGCCTGCCTGGCATTCAGACCCAACTGGATCCTTCCTTCTCAGGCATTCTACTCTGCCCTAGCTCTTGGCTGTGGCTCCCTCCGGCACCTTTGGCCACACAGGCCCTGGCCTTGCCTCTAAGCCAGTCAGTACCCCAGGCCCTTGACTCTGGGTATCCCTCATGATGGGCATTCTGGCCCTTCAACCGTTCTTGTCCTGGCCTGAGCATTGACCAGTCAAGGGTTTCTGTGGTCAGGTTACTGAGCCACTTGCTCTCTCTCTCATATGGGTCCACCTTCTTGTGCCCCTCCAAACCCAGCTCACCCAATCTCTAAGGCCAGCCCATGCACAGTGGACATGGGCTGGCTGGTCAGGAAGTTCAGGCCCACCCTTACTGCCCCTCACTGGGGCTCCCAGCCTTACGCCCCTTGGGTCTCAGGCCTGATGATATGTCTGGACCCCTTGCCTGTCCTCTCTACGGGGTAGCCCACCAGGGTGTGGGGACTGAGCCTATGTGGCACCCCATCCTCCCCTTTCACTAGGGAGGCACTGGTGTGGCATTTCCTGGGGACCACCCCACCACACCATCCAACCCCAGCAGGGTGTAGTTTTAAGTCATTCCCCAGGACCAGGGACCTCCTCCATCCCCATAGTTACTACCCTTGACCACCAGGTGCTCTGGGAGCAGCAGCTTCTGCTGGTACTGTTATCCTTCTGGCTCCCTGCAGCAACTGCCAGCCCATCTGTGAGGGCCTAGGTTTATACTGAGGCTGCTCAGCCCCATTCTCCAATCCAGGAGCCCTCCCACAGTCATGTGACCACCTCATTAGGCCACATCACACCTGCTGACTGCTCCAAAGCCTGCTCAAAACTCTTAAAGTGGCAGGCACCAAAGGTGCCCTGCCACACCAGCCCAAAATATTTCTTACTCTCTCCCTTGTGGAAAACTGGAAGTGGCCCTGCTTCCCTGCTAAAGAGATGCTAGTGGGCCTTGAACCAATGATTAAGGACAAAGTCTGATACCTCTCAACCCTCCAGTGCTAGAAACTGCTGCCTAAACCTTAGGGAGAGCTAAGAAACCCTTCTCAAGGGCATAGAAGACTGTTTGCTGGGACATCTGATTGCAAACTGATGATGCCTTGATTTTAAACAAGAGGCTTGAAATCTGTTTTAGAGTAAACCTGTCTCCCTAACTAATGCCTGCTCAGTCAGACTCCCAGCAGCCTGGCTTTGTAAAGAGAAACCAAAGAGCCCCAACTTATATGCAGAAGTAAAGTGCCCACCCTTCAGCCTGTCCTCAGCTACTCTGAGAGCCTGTGGGACTATCATGGAGGCATGAGTTGTACTGGAACGCCTTTAAATAGTGTTGTTTATTAGTGAAATCTTGAAAACAAACCCACATGCAAAGGAACAATCCAAGGGCTGGGGAGTGCCAAAGGCTCCCTTTGGGAGGGGTGTTGTGACAATAGAATTGCTTGCCTCCCACTCACACTTTCCTGTGAGTCTCAAAGCAAAACCACTGTTGCTAGATGAGACAATGCAAATTCCCAGGGCTCAGGCACCTGTGCTGCGGAGCCTGCTGTAGCACGTGCAGCCTGTGGTTCTCTGTTGGCACCTGGCAGTGTAATGCCAACCCCTTCCCATTAGCTGGATTCTGAATGTGCCCTCCTTGGCAAAGACCTTTGCTTTGTTCAATGTATTGAGAAGCTGGAGAAGAAATTATTCCACTTTTCTCTTTGTCTTTGGCAGTGGATATTCTGGATGCTGTGAGGCAGTCTATCCAGAAGTATGATGCCCTCTACATTGGCAGCTTACCTGTGTCCAAAGCAATGGGTAGGTAACTGAGATGGTGGAGCTCTGGCTGCACTGTCATTCTGTTATACTGCTTGGGCAGCTGGGCTTGGTTCCTTTGTGCTCCATGGGTGGCAGCTGTGCCAAATTAGCCCCCCTGCAAACCATCAAGGGAAACATACCTAGAGGGAACAGAATTACGTCTGTCCTGACTGCTCCTGTCTGGGCTTTCCAAGCTGTAGTACTCGACGAGGAACTACTGTCTCTCCCCTGTTGAGAACCTGGCACAGGCAGGGCACTGCAGGCTTCCCAGCCTTGGGAACCCACTTGTCAGTGTGTTTCAGTCCTACTCTGGACGAGCTGCAGGAAGAAATCTACCTGTATGGCCCAGTCACTGCTACTGCACTTGGTGCCCATGCAACCCAGCCTTGCCAGCTGGGATGGGGCACTTCCCCACACTCTTTACTTTATCTCAAGAATCCAGTAAAGAAAATGATTTCCTGTGTCCTCATGTCTTTTTATGCTTGTTCCCAACCAGCACACCCAGCAGCTCAGGGGTCACTCAAGCTCCAGGGGGCAGATGCATGCCCAGATAAGAGCCTGGGAGCTGCCTGGAAATAGCTCTCCCCCAGTCTAGAGAAACATCTTGGCAACAAGTCCTTGCCTTGAATGATGTGCTTGGCTGAGCTTCCCCACAGCATGACGAATCCATGCGTTCCTCTGTCTCCTTCACTGCAAGCACTAGAACCCTCCCCAGGAAATGAAACGTACCCTCTGGTAACAGGAGTTTACGAGCCAGGGCTGTTCTGAAACCCACTTCCTGAGGATCCAACAGCATTGGCTCTGAATGTCCTGGCTTATGCATTACTCACTGGCAAGGGCAGCTGAAGGGCAGGGGAGGGTATGCTTATGACAGCAGTGATTGGAATGGCCCTCAACTGAAGTGCCATTTTTCCAGCCTGGAATGGAGTGTCTCACCTATGTCTCCTGGCCGTGCTGCACGGCTGGTTTGGCAGTGGCTGGCTGTTACATGTCCCTGCCATCTCCACTCTCTCTGCTGTGTTGTGAGAAGGCCTTTAGGCAGGGCTGTGGGCTGGCCTGGTGCTATGATTCTGGCTGTGCTCTGCTCTCATCTGGCCTGTTCCCCCCCCACTGTTGTGTCTTTGCCTTGTTGTATGGATTCCTGTCAGGGACCCCAAATTCCCAGGGTGCCTCTGCAGTTGGTGTCTCCATTGGCTCCCACAATCGCTCTGTGCTATATCCTGGGGTTTCCATTTTCTTTAGGATTGTCTGGACTATCCTGCCAGCCTGTACCTGACACTACCCGGGCCTCTCTTTGCCCTTCTGAGAGAAGCTGCCTATGGCCCTTTCTTTCCCTCCCCTTTTTCCCCCCTTGTCTCCCCTGAGTTGGGGAAGGCACTCTTACCCCAGCATTTCCTGCAGGGTAGTGTGGGGCTGGCTGGATCATGTGGCTGCAGAGGAGTTTGGCCAGTAGCTGAAAACTGGCCCTGCTGGGCTGGATCTAGATTTTCTGCTTCATCCCATCCCCTTGTCTCCTCAGGGATGGATGTGCTGAATGAGGCCATTGAGAACCTGACAAACAGTCATGGCCGTGAGCAGTGGACCCCATCCCTTATCAGCGTGTCAGACTCGGTGATGAAAGTGCACCAGGCAGAGGTAACTCTCCCACTGATTCACCTTCTGGGTGCTCAGCCATGGTGCACACAGCCCATACTGCAGCACACCACCAAGGGGTTCCTGAAGGACCTTTCTGCCCTGAGTATGCAGGCTGTGCTGCAGGCAGGGAGCTGTACTGCTGGAAATGGCTCCTCTTGAATGGCAGGGCAGCTGAAGTCAGCTCCATTTCAGGCCCGTGGAAGGGGGTCACTAATGGAATTCTGACCTGAGCTGGGCAATGGAGCAGGGTCCTCTTGACTTGTGCAGTTACACATCTGCCAGGCTGCCTCTGCTGTGAGCTCCACAGACACTGTCACCCAAGCCATGGCATCCAGACCATCACCCACCCAGGCCCAAGGGCACGATTGTTCTGGTAGCTATCCCATATTGAAGCTACATCTGGCTCCACTAGGGCAGGGGCGAGCAATTATTTTGGGTGGAGGGCTGCTTACCCAGTTTTGACAAGTCATCGAAGGCTGCATGGGTACCCCACCTCTTGATAGGTGCCCCACCCCCTGGTTGCCATCTTGGGATCAGAAGACCCCTGACCTTTGCCACCAGAAGTCCCTCCCCTTGTCCCCTGGAAGTACTCCTTTCAGCAAGAGCGTTTGCCATCTTGGAACCTGAAAAATACCAAATTATATTCTAAAAATCAGATATTTACTACAATGTTCATTAATTTAATTTCAAAAAATATTTTTGTCCGGATTTACATGTGTTTGTGTAGTGTACATAGAGGTGATAGTTTAATAGCTTAAAATGAAGTCTTTTGTATATTGTGGCAGGGTGGGTATAGGTTTGTGGTTATGTGGGGTGTGGAGGAGAGTGTGGGTGCCTGTGTGGGATTTGTGGGGGTGGATAGGCGTGGAGGGTGTGGTTGTGTGGGGGTGTGTGGATTTTGTAGGGGGCTGTGAGTGTGGAAGGAGGGTGGCTGGGGAAGGTTGTGGCTTACAGGGAGGGGGAAGGTTTCCCCAAAGCCCACTCCCACATGGCAGGCAGAGCCCCCGCCAGCACTCCTGCAAGCCGGGGCTCCGCACTTCTGCTGCTCCTGACCCCAGGGCAGGGCGCAGGGCCCATACTCCCACTCTGCCACTCCCCCGCCTCCCACTGCTCCGGCACCATGTCCTGCAGTCCCGGTGATGCAGCTGGGAGCCAGATGGTCCCGGAGCCGCTGGGACAGGCGCGGGGGGCGTGGAAATGGCCGCAGTACGCAGGGGCAGCGGCAGTGAGCAGGCACGCGGAGCACAGCAGCAGCTGGGCGGCGCAGGGTCTGGGCCGGGACGAGTCTGGAGCTGAGCTGGCTCCTCTTCTCCTTGGCTGAGCAGTGCAGCTCGGCTGGCCCACACCCCGCGCTCCTGGGCCAACACGCCGCCGGCCCATGCGGCAAGAAACCTGCGGCAAAAAAACTGCCCCACTTTCAGGGGCCAGTCTCGGGGGTCAAGTCCCCGCCGCGTGCTCCCCCTACCAGTCGCCCGTGGACGCAGCTAAAACTGCCCGGCGGCAGCGAGGGGAAGGGGCCATTTCCCCCACCCTGAACAGCCGTTTTCCGCCCAGTTGCTGCTGCCGCTACCGCGGCCACTCGGCCCCGACGGGCGAGCCCGCAGCCGGAGCCGGAGCCGGAGCCGGAGCGCGGCCCAGGCTCAGCAGCCGCAGCACGGGGCAAACTGCTGCTCAGCGCAGGAGAAAAGCAGCGCCCCTCCCGCTGCCGGCGCTCCCTGGTTCAGCCACGCAGGTCCCACGCCGGCCTCCCTGTGCCTGCTCTGCTGCCACCCTGCCCCACAGAGGCGGTGGTGACGCGGCGGAGATGCAGGACAGCCCTGCATGGGCTCCGGGCGGCTGCCCAGGAAGCGATGGCCGAGGGCGGGGGTGCGGGACCGCTTTTCTCCCGCACTGAGCAGCAGCTTGTTGTGCGCCACTGCTGCCTAGCCCCGGCGGGCGAGCGCGGGGTCAGGGCTGCGCGCGCTCGTCCCCGCCTGTACCGCGGGGCTGAGGCAGGCGGGACTGGGCGTAAGTGGGCGGCAGGAGGCAGCGCCAGCTGGATGGGAGCTCGGGGCCAATGCTAGTGTCCCAGGGCCCGCACCGGTGGGGGCCAGAGCAGGGCAGCAGGCGTGCAGGGTCCCAGCTGGCAGGGGCTAGTGGAGCTGGGCCAGCTCTCCACTCTCCCTGCTGGCACAGCTCAGGCCGGCTCTACAGACCCCTGCCAGCAGATGCCCCAGGCTCCTGCCTCCCTGCTCTGGGCCCCACTGGCGCTGGCCCTGGGATACTGGCGTAGGCCCCACGTTGCCGCACACCCGCTCGCTTCCACTCCCCCTTCCCCCACTTTCCTCACTTTCTTGCTTGCCTGCCGGCCGCTCCGCACCGTGTAGCTGCCAGCTGCATAGCTGGACCACAGGACTCAGCAGGAGCTGGCCCAGCCCTGAGGACTGGGGCTATCGCCCATGGTCCTCCCCTGCCTCCCTGCCCCCAATGCCTTCTTACCTGAATTTCCTGCTCCCGCACAGTGGGCCAGAAGCCACTGCTAGGCAGGGACTTCTGGCTAGGGGGTGGGGGCCGAGCTGGCCTTGCTGTTCAAGGTCCTGCCGTGGTTTCCCCTGGGTCCTACCAGCCCTGGCTCCTGTCATCTTTGACTGGAAACCTGGGGCAGATAAATATTAATTTTCTAAATTTTTTAGGGGCCTCATGGGCCCAATAGAATGGGAATGAGCAGGACAGATCTGGCCTGTGGGCTGTATTTTTCTCACCCCTGCACTAGAGACTGGTGAACAGGGCAGACAGGATATGGGACAGGTGACCTGCAGGAAGCACTGTCCCACCCACAGGACTGCAGACACCCATATAGGCCAGTTCTAATCACAGGAAGTAAGTGGCAAAGTTTCTGCAACCCTGGTGTGTTTCCTTCTATATCATAGAATCATAGAAAGTTAGGTTTGGAAGAGACCTCAGGAGGTCATCTAGTCCAACCCCCTGCTCAAAGCAGGACCATCTCCATCTAGATCATCCCAGCCAAAGCTCTGTGTAGCCAGGTTTTGAAAACCTCCAAGGATGGAACTTCTACCACCTCTCTGGGTAACCTGTTTCAGTGGTTTATTTACCCTTCTAGTGAGGAAATTCTTCCTAATATCTAACCTAAACTTCCCTTGCTGCAACTTGAGATCATTGCTCCTCGTTCTGTCACAGTCTAGCTCCATCCTCCTTCAAGCCCCTCTTCAGGTAGTTGAAGGCTGCTATTATGCCCCCCCTCAGTCTCCTCTTCTCTAGGCTAAATAAGCCCAGTTCCCTCGCCTGTCCTCATAAGTCATGTTCCCCAGCCTCCTCACCATTTTTGTTGCCCTCTGCTGGACTGTCTCCAATTTGTCCATTGGCCTAGGCTTGTTCCTTATGGCAACTGGCTTAACCAAGTGATTTGCCTTTGCAAGCCCCCTTCAGGGACCCTGCAGAGACAAAGTGAGAGGAGGGATATAAGAGGGAACAGAGAGGAGAAAGCAGGACACAAGACCAGGGTGAGAGAGACAAATGCAAGGTGAAGGGGAGAGAGAGGAGCCTGAAGTGCCACGGGCTTTTGCATTTGGTCCCCACAGCAGCCCAAGGAAAGGGCTGTAGGGCGGGGTTGAGGGCTGTTCATCTAGGCCACCAGTGCTGTAACAGATCTAAGCCACTCATAAATGAATGCCTCTGGGCAATCCCAGTGGTGCTGGTGCCCAGCTCAGGCTGGAAGGAGCTCAGTGCTGCTAGCTCTTGGGCTTTGTGGTTGCTCTGGCATGCAGTAGAGCTGGTTCTGAGGGGAAAATGGGTACAGACCTCAGGCTGCCAGTGAATCTTAGAGCTCCTCAGGCACAGGCAAATCTAGAGGCAGACATCGTTGTACTAAATTTAGTTAAGGGGTGGGGTGAATGGAAATGAAATGATTGGTGAGACTATTCCAGTCTTAAATCCTAATTTACTGAACACACAAGCAATACCAATATTTTAAGCAAGGCTTTAAGTATAACACTCAACTTTTAAGCAAGCCCTAGCAGTCGACATAGATATTCTTACATGAGCCTTCCAATGGATACAGTGAGTTTGGCTGGTCGGACATCCTTCACTGCACCAGAGGTTCAGTAGTTGTTGTTTCTCTTCATGTGTGCCACTCTACCTCCAACACATTTTTTCCCATGTTTATATACACTATTTATAGTTCTCTTCTGTATGTCCCAGATATGGTTATGTCATAAATATCCACCAATCATCTTCTTTTAGAGTGGATGTTTTCCTGTCTATCCTGCTCCCTCCCCCTCACTACAAGGTGGCTGGGGAAACCCCAAAACAGACCTCCCTCTCCTGCCTTCTCCCCCTTCCATCCTGAGTCAACAGGAACTGGGAGAGGGGGCAGAGGTAGGGAAAGAGGCTGCAGAGATGCAGCCTCTCTCTCTGGATTAGCTCCAAATTGAAGCTTGATCTCCCACCCATGCTCTCAACCATGGACAATAAGTTGAACATGAGCCACCAGTGTGCCCTTGTTGTCAAGAAGGCTATTGGCATACTGGGCTGCACTGGTAGGTGTCTTGCCAGTAGGTCGGGGAAGTGATTATTCCCCTCTATTCAGCACTGGTAAGGCCACATCTGGAGTACTGTATTCAGTTTTGGGCCCGCCCCCTCCACTATAGAAAAGATGTGGATAAATTGAAGCAAGTCCAGCAGAAGGCAACAAAAATGGTGAGGGACTGGGGGACATGACTTATTTAGTTTAGAGAAGAGGAGACTAAGAGGGGACTTAATAGCAGCCTTCAACTACCTGAAGGGGGGGTTAAAAGAGGGTGGAGCTAGGCTATTCTCAGTGATGGCAGATGACAGAACAAGGAGCAATGGTCTCAAGTTGCAGCAAGGGAAGTTTAGGTTAGATATTAGCAAGAATTTCCTCACTAGAAGGGTAATAAAACTGGAACAGGTTACCCAGAGAGGTGATGGAGTCTCCATCCTTGGAGGTTTTCAGGATCCAGCTACACAAAGCTTTGGCTAGGATGATCTAGTTGGGGATGGTGCTGCTTTGAGCAAGGGGTTGGACTAGATGACCTCCTGAGGTCCCTTCAAACCCTAATTTTCTATGTTTCTATAACCCAACAACTAACATCTGTTGGGTAGGGAGTATCAGTTTATCTCATGGCATTTTCTGTGAAATGTCACGAGTTAGGACCAGGAGCTGCACTTCTGTTTGTGCCCTAAGGGAAGACAGGCTGATGGTTGGGGATGGCTGGCCATGTACCTAGCCATGGAACAGCTCTCAAGGTCTGGCATGGATGGGCCATTGCTTGGGACTCTTCCAACTAGGGTGGACAAAGCCTGAGGTGTAGACAAAAGGGACAGTCCTGCTTTTGCCCCCTGGTTCTCACTGAGAAGTGATGTTGAGGGGTGTCCTTTTTCCTCTCTCCCTGCTTTAGTTGAGTGACTGATCTCTTGTATGTTCCTTTGAGGCTGACGAGGAAGATGCCCACATCTGGGAATGCCAGGTCCGCTACGTGACCTTCATCGGGGTTGGGAAGGATGCCCACACCTTTGCTCTCATTGTAGATTTGGGGCAGCAGCATTTCCAGTGTACGGCCTTCTGGTGTGAGCCGGATGCTGGCACCATCTCCGAGGCTGTGCAAGCTGCATGCATGGTGAGTGCGCCCTCTCCTGACCTGCTGAGAAGCATCTATGTGCAAGGAACTCCATGGTGGTGAAAGGTTCTGGATTGAAAGGCCTAGTAACCACCTTCTATTACCTCAGAGCTGGGATAGCTGCAAGGCAACTTCCCCCAACCCCTTCAGT
Source organism: Crocodylus porosus (assembly GCF_001723895.1). NCBI lineage: Eukaryota > Metazoa > Chordata > Crocodylia > Crocodylidae > Crocodylus > Crocodylus porosus. The sequence goes on along the minus strand of NW_017728914.1, from coordinate 2,383,640 downwards.
CTTCTTGGGCCTGCTGTCAAAGCTGTCTGCAGTTTAATCAAGATTTGGCCTTCTGGCTGCTTATCTTTCAGTCCATGCCCACTCTGTCCTGCCCTTGCAATCTAACAAGACTTCTGCCCCCACAACTGTCTACCTTGTGTGGACGGGGAGTTCAAGCAGCTCCTATGTCCCGTTATCCATTCCAGTCTGTGGCAGTGGCTGTTCTTGGTGTCCAGCACACAGGCCCTGCCAGTGTGTCTCCAGGAAGGTGCTTGGAACAGGGAAGCTCCTTTGGGGCAGACACCCTGGCGCTTCCTTCCTGTCTGGGGCCAGGAAACCATCACACCTGAGCCTTGGGGCCAGATGTCGCCTTTTGAAAGCGTTTCCCTTTCAGAACCTTGAGGGAGCTCGGTATTAGAGAGCTGCTTCCATGGCTAGGTGGAAGGGGGGAATTCAGGAGATGAACAGCCTGCTATGTTGCTCTTCTCAGACACTGGGGCAGGGGATGGACCTAAAGGCTTTAGGACGCAGGCAAAACTGGGTCATCTAAGGGTGCCGGTGCACTTCCCTGATGAGACTGGCCCTAGGTAGGTGGTGTAGCTTGACTTGAAAATGGGAGGGACTCAGTCTGGGTGGCTTTAGTTTGGGGCAGCTGCTGAGAGGTTTTTCATAGATCCTGAAAGGTATTTAGTAGAGGTGCACCAATACATTGGTCCGATATTGGATTGGACACTGATATAAAGACAATTGTCTGGATCAGAAATCAGCCTAATATGGCTGATAATTTGTCTGATAAATGGCTTGTGCATGTGCACAGCTGCAGCGCAGTATGTAGGCAGTGAGGAGCACAGCCTGACAGCTTGGAGAGCTGTGTGCAGCTGGTAAGTCTGTTGTGGTGGAAGGGAAGGGGGGAGGGGGAAGGGAAGGGGTGTGGCGAGGCAGATCAAAGCCCCAGTAGTGAGGGAGGGAGTGGGGCTGGGGCAGGGCAGGGTGCACCGGATGGAGCTATGGCTCATCCAGGGGCCATGGGAAGGGAGGGGGGCAGGTCCCAGCACTGCTCCTGCCACTTGTCCAGCAGGG
>NW_017728914.1:2375060-2382379 GCF_001723895.1 Crocodylus porosus | reverse complement strand
CCCAACCTGTCCCCACCCTGTGCAGATCTGGGGGCACATGCCCCCCCACCCCCATACCCTGCTGGACAAGTGGCAGAACCTGGCCCCCCTGGCCAGTGCTGGGACCTGGCCCCCTCCCTCCCCATGCCCCTTGGATGAGCCAGAGCTCCATCCGGTGCACCCTGCCCTGCCCCAGCCCCACTCCCTCCCTCACTACTGGGGCCTTGATCTGCCTTGCCACACTCCTTCCCTTCCCCTTCCCCCTTCCCCCTTCCCTTCCACAACAACAGACTTACCAGCTGCACACAGCTTTCCAAGCTGTCAGGCTGTGCTCCTCGCTGCCTACATGCTGCATTGAAGCTGTGCACATGCACAAGCCATTTATTGGACAAATTATCAGCCACAACAGACTTACCTCTTTGTAAGCTAGGGTGGGCAATTCTCTGAGCCCTTGCTTTATTTACATCACAGGTGCAGTACCAGAAGTGTTTGGTGGCCTCCACCTCACGGATGAAGCCAAAGGGCACCTCACGCTCCATGCTGAAAATGAAGAGGACAGCATCTGTTGACTCCCCAGGGTGCCCATTTCCTGCCACAGGCCATGTCCTGCAGAAAAGTGGCAGCAGCACCAGTACTTGCAAAAGAGGGGTCCTCTCTTTTTTGGAAGTGTTCCGGCAGAAGCATTCCATACTGCATACCCCGTAGGCTGCCAGCTGTGGGCTGGGGAGGGTCTGGGTGGGGGGTGGTAGGGACCAAGGCAGCAGCAAGGAGTCTGCTTGACTGGCCTGTGTAAATAGCATACTCAGATCTGTTGGCTCTTTCACTGTAGCTAAGACCAACAGGCCCAAATAACAAGTCTATGGCCTGCAGGGAGAGTTCCAGCTGGTTATGGATGTCCTAAGCAGAACCCTATAGTCCCTTGCTATGTAGATGATCCCATGAGGAGTGGGGACACTGTGGGGGCACTCTGGGGAGTCGCAGTACTGCAGCATGCGTACCTTTTCAAGTACGGAATGTTTCCTAATATCTGAAGCAGCAAATGTGACAGTCAAGCCCAATGCCAGCTGAGTTCTGCCCTCACAACCCAACTTGAGATTGGAGGTAGATAAGGTAGATTGGGAGGCAGATACCCTAGTCACCTCTGCTGCCTCTTGGGTTTCACTTTTGAACAGGAGCTCATCTTGGTTGTTAGCTCAAGGTTTCCTGTCTGCCAGAGCATGAGTGCTTAGCCTATGAACTCTACCTGCAGGGCCAAATCATGGGATTCAACTATGTAGCCCTAGATCAATGTTTCTCAATGTTTTAGGCTCAAGGCACCTCCTCCTTAGGCTCAAGACACCTCCAGAAAGTTCAAGTTCTTAATTTTCACTCATTTTTACTACTACTACAAAAAAAAAGAATAGAACAATTCTTCTGTTGCAAAGAACTCAGAAAGGCGACAGCAGGTCAGAATGTTTTTGACACTATGGATTCCTGTTTGAGATATCAGGATTTAACCTGTGAATTATGTTTGCACACTTAACAGTGCTAACAGTGTGACACCCCTGAAAGCCTCTCAAAGCATCTCAGTGACACAGTACCCTGGTTGAGAATCACTGCCTTAGATCTATGTCAGTGGTTTTCAACCTTTTTTCATTTTTGGACTCCTAAAAAAATTTGAATGGAGATGCAGATTCCTTTGAATTATAAGTGTGGGTATTCACATGCTTCTGATTGATCGTAGTCATCTTTTGCGGACACCTCTTAGATATAACCTGAGGACACCTGGCTGAAAACCACTGCAGACCACAGGCTGAAAACCACTGTTCTAAGTGAAATTCAGGGCAGCCTGAACACTGACACCACCATGGAGGGAAGATGCTTCCTATGGGCTGCTTGAGTTGCTGGCTTTGGAAACAAGGAAAATCCTTTCCCTGGCAACTGAGTAAGCACCTCATACATCATGCCCTGAAAAATGGCTGGACATGGTACCATCCCACTTCACTCAGCAACTAGCCAGTTAATGAACTGGCTGCATCAGGGAGCCTGTAACATTTGCAGCATGTAAAATGTTTTCATTCTAAACAAAATTTGTGTTTCTTTTCCTTTCTACAATGTCCAAGCCAACAGCCCTCCTGCTCTGAGGCTAACATGCCTGGATGACTGGTGAGCACTGCTTAGTGAGCCCTAGCAGCCTCCAGTAACCAACTAGTGCACACAGCTCTGGTGCCTATGAATGACCTGACCCTAATAGACCAGTGTGCATGGCACTGGCATCAGTAACTAAGCTGAGTTACACTGGCATGCAGAGCCCAGCACCCAGGCCTAGCCCTGCAACACCAAGCCAGGGCTTGGCTCAGCAAGGTAGTGTTATTCAAGAAAAGAAGAGCATTTAAAATGTCTGAATAAAAAGCTCTGGCATGGTCTCGTTGCCCCTCAGTGGACAGCCCTGTGTTAACTCCCACTGAGGCTTGAGGTGTGCCCTGCAGCACAACTAGTGTTGCCAAGTTGTAGGAATGGAGCAGAACAGATGTCCATCCAGCTGCCATGAACCCAGCTTGGCAGTCACATGAATCACCTGCTGTGTCCTATGAGGGATTGTTCTCTTTATCAGTTTAGTCATCACCCCAATCTATCGACATTGCCCAGTTTATTAATCCCCTCTAGTCAGTGCCCCTGTGGGGAGCCCCCGGTATGACAGACTGACGTCTACCTCAATAACACTTTATATCTGATCATTTGTGCAAATAAAACACTACCATGCAGAAAGCTGTATCCTGCCCTGTCTTTATGTTGCTCCCTGTTGGCTAAGCATGCAGCCAAGGCAGAGTGACTGATACAAGGGGCAGGAGAAGGGAAGGAACCCTTTGCTGTACAAACAAAGGAACTGCAACACTGGCTCAGGCACACGGGTCCAGCAGTGGCTGTTTTAGAGGACAGTGCATGAGTGATCACATCCAGGTTCATCTGCTTTCTTGCAGGGATGGGGTTGAGCTCCAAACCTACTACATCCTGGTACCTGAGTCAGTCCTTTCTTGGATGCTCTCTGCTATTGACCTTATGTCTATGAGACCTCCATGTGCACAAGCAAACTTATGGGAAATCCTATAGGGGAAACCCTGACCACACCTGACTCAATGACGAATAGCCCATTGATTGCAGGGACAGACTTTCATCCATAGCTTCCAAATTAAACATTTATTTGTTCCATTTCTAATATGGTGTTCCCAGACTCCAGCATGCTGCAATCTCCCAGCTAAACAGAGCCAGCACTTGGAAGAAGCCCCATCAAAGAACACTCAGGCTTGTAGAATAGGTCAGATATGAGAGAAGCTGTTGAGGGAAAGTGTACAATCTGGAAGCAGGCTTTGTGTGAGAATTACACAAGAAGGCAGAGCACAAGGGAAAGAGTGTGGAGATCACCTGTGATCAGGAAGGGAAATTTTTGCAGTGGAAAGATCAGAGAAAGAGCAGAACTTAGTAAGACCTGGTAAAGAAAAGCAGGTTGAGGGGGTGGGGGAGGGCATCCAAGTCTGCAGACTACATGAGGCTTGGGTGGTGTGAAGAAATGGTTGGTGTGTGTTCAAAGGACTGATGGAGACAGGGCTGGTTGGAAGCAATGAGACCATCTTTTAATCCATCCCTTGCATAGTTCCAGGACTGATTGTCCTAAAGCGTTCCATAGAAGTATCTGTCATTCCTTATCTTAAAAAACATAGCTGTGAAAGTGGCCCAGCTGTACAAGCATTTGGGCTGATCCAATGTGTGCTTGAATTTGGAAAAAAAGGTTCATAGTTGATCAAGCTTCCTTTTGCAGTTGACCTTCAATCAGTTTTATGTCACCCTCATGCACCAGATTTGTTCAGAGGCAGGTCACATATGCCTACCTAAAAAAAAACAACTGGAGCAGCAGAGGAGAACAACAGTGCCAAAGTAGAATTTATCTGGGATATTAACACTCCAAGAGTAAAATGATCAAAAATATTTGTTATTCACAGTGATATGAGCATTTATTAAGGGCAAAAAATGCCTCAATGCTGAGCTTGTTGGTGAGCTATGCATAACAGCCTTTTCTCAAAGAAAATCATTTTGAAGCTCCAACAAGACAACTCCATTTTCCAGATCTGGCAGCACTTCTGAAGGCTGGGAGGTTGTCAGAGGGTGTAACAGAAGACTCCTACCCCTGCTACTAGAAAGAAGAAAAGAGCAGTGTTACAGAGGGCAGGTTAGGGAATGCAGCCTGGAGAAAGATGAGCTGCTGGATTCCAAGCAGCTAATGAGGGGATTGACAGCCCTGTTGTTGATTTGGATAATTGGCAGCATTTGGGTCTTGCTTTTCCAGGGAGTCCAAATTAGGTGACCAAAAGGGAGTGGGATCAAGGGCCATATAAGCCTGAGCCTGGGGCAGAAGGTTTAGTCCAGTCCAGATCCCCATGAATATAGGAATTCTGCAGGGACCTGTATACAGAGATACACTATATTTTGCTTCTGATTTGGGTTTGTGGTTAGTGTGAGCTTCGGAGTGGTTTGAAAGGGAGGAGGAGGCCATAGGTGGGGTGCCTAGGATGCACTATGTGTTATGAGGGGCTAAAACCCAGGCAGACCCATAAAAAGATTTGGGACCTGGTGGTTTGTGGGGGGCCTGAGGAAGGGGGCTGAAGTCTGGAGGAGGAGGAAGCACAGATGAGAGCAAAACGGGCCCAGAAGGCTGAAGCTGGGACAGAACCAGGTGTCCAGCAGGAGCAAGAGGGGTGGAAGCCTGGGAGAAGCTGAAGTTCAGACCAGAGCAAGACAAGGCCAGCAGCTAAGACCACAATGAGAAGGCAAGGAGAGAGACCTGGTTCTGCCCAAGCTAGGGTGTGAGGGTAGGGCAGGCTGGCAGCCTGCCAGTGAGCAAGGCACCAAAGGCCAAGCTCTGGTTCTCTTTGGGCAGCCTCTTAGAACACCCATTAATGGAACATAGTGGTGTGGCAAGCGAGAGGGCAAGGCCCCACTGGGGAGCTGTCTGGGCAGGCGTGGTGCCACTTCTTCCCACAATGTGATGAGCCCATTACAGCAGGAAGCAGACATTCATCATCACCTGGGCTGTGGATCCAGTGGCAGCCGGCAGATGCCTGGGAGAGGAGGAGGCCGACCTGAGGTGAACAATGTATGGTGGGAAACCATATTTGGACTATGTGGGGAGGAGGGGCTGCAGTGCTGCCCTTGAAGTACCAACCAGATTTTGGATGTTCCTCCATGGAGATGAACCTGAAGTTGGTTTCTTATTGCCAATTCCTTATGCCTGATTCCTGGTTCCTTTTTCAAAGATACGGCACTTCTAATAGTCTTTGTGTAAGAATTAGCAACAAAGTTTGGTGCCTGGGCCAAAGTCTGCAGTGGCAGCCTGCCCTTACCCCATGCACAGATTTGGGGGGGCACATGCCCCTCCATGCATGCCTGGGAATGCCGTCAACCCCCTTGCCCCTCCCCCCCCACTTTTCCACCCCCTTGCTACAGCACTGAGTGTTAGTAATGAATTACACAAGCTAAAGAGCTAGGATTTTATCAAAAATGCATATTTACTAATAAAAATGTAAAACAATACCATGTATCAAATATATAGCCCTGAAAAAAGACCTGAGATTAGGCTGGAATTATGGGAAACCCTTTTGGCTCACTTCAAAACATGTCTACACCACCAGGGGATTCTTCTGACTGAGTAAGTCTGAACAGGGTGCTGCCCCATCCAAAGTTTGGTTTTTGAGTGCCAGTCTGCCCACCAATGGACCACCGCACCAGGCCTGTGTGCAATGTATGTAACACTAAATAAGGAACTCTGTTTGGACTAGATTATCCATGGAAATCTTTTTCTGGTCACCCTGAAACACGAGAATCTGCCACCAGGAGAATCTTCCAAAGAGCTGTGGCCAAACTCCAGCCTGAACTGAGGCTGGTTTGTGAGTGCCAGGCTGCCAACTCACAGGCCCACAGCCCTTAATAAGGAGCTGGGCTGGGGCTGTGATTAGGGGGGGAAATCCTTTTTGAATCACCCCAAAACACTCTCCCCAGGAAGTTTGGGCAGAGTCTAGCCTGACCCAAAGCCTGATTTGAGTGCTAGGCTGCCAACTCATGGGCCCCCAGGGCCTGAATAAGAAGCTTGGTTTAGACTGTGATTATAGGTGGAAATCCTTTTCAGATTACCCCAAAGTACACATCCCTGACACTGGGGGGCTTTCCTGAAGAAGCCTGGTTAGCATCCTGCCTGACCCAAAGCTTGGTTTGTTAGTGGTAGGCTGCCAACTCACAGGACACCAGTCCTGAATAAAGAGCTGGGTTTCATCTGGGATTGCAGGTGGAAAAACACGTCTCTGGCATAGGAGGACTCTAGCCAATAAGTCTGGGAAGAGTCCAGCCTGACCTGAAGCTTGGCTTCTGTGCGCCAGGTTGCCAACTCACAGGCCCCAAGCCCTGATTAAGGAGCTTGGTTTCAGCTGTGATTATGGGTAGAAATTAGAGGTGCACTGATGCATGGGTCACATATTAGATGAGCACTGGTCCGTCGCGACCGCTCCGCACGGGCCCTCGGGCGCCACCGCCGCCCAGCGCCCCCAAGGCCCGGCCCAGCCCAGCGGGATCCGCAGCTACAGGCGCTCGCCCACCTCGCGCTCGCCCCGCCGCGGGGCGTGGCCACACCACACGCAGCAGCCCGGAAGCGGAAGGGGCGGGACCTGGTGCTAGGCGGAGACCGGAAGTGAGGTGTCGCTATGGCGGAGCTCTACGTGAAGCCGGGTGAGGGTGGGGGGTTTGGGACTAAGGGAGGACTGGGGAGACGCTGTACTCCCCCCGTAACCGCGATGTCTCGTGTTCCGCAGGGAACGCGGCGCGCGGCTGGAACGACCCTCCGCAACTCTCGTACGCGCTGCAGGCCCGAGGCGGCCGCCGGGGCCCGCTCACTCGCAGGGCGCATGCGCCGCCGCCCGCTGCCGCCGCCGGCCCAAGTAAGCCACCGGGATGGGTGACGCCCGGCGCCGCCCGGGCAGGTGTGGGCGGCGCAGGCGGTTGCGCTCGGGCCGGGCCGGGCCGGGGGGGCTCTGATGTCTGCTGCTTTGTTCTTGCTCCAGCTCCGGAGGGCGCCGCTCACGCGGCCTCGAGTCCAAAGCCCGTGGGGCCCCCGCCACTGGGGCCGGCGAGCCCCGCGCTGCGGGAGGGCGCCGTGACCCTTGTCACGAGCGGAGCTGCGGAGGAGCAGGACGGCAGCAGCCCGAGCGCGGAGGACGTGGTGGCCCCTCTAACCGAGGCTCTGGGCACCTGCCGGGCCTGTGTGCAGGTGAGAGTGGCTGGCCAGGGCCGCCTTCGACACGCGGGAATGTTGTTGCATG